>NC_086082.1:16669621-16984981 GCF_948474715.1 Cydia amplana
GCACTGATTTACAGAAATTCATTAATCGATTGCGCTTAAAGTCCCTTTTGGCTTAAATTTTAACGATTATAGATGGCCCTAGCGGTCTAATTTATACATATCAGTAATTAATAGACAATAACTCCAGATAAGAAGAAAATCGATGGTAAAATGGTATAAAAGGACATGGAATGAATGATTGTGTATAATCGAGTTCTAGCCTCAATATGAAGCTCCTTATTGCGTTCGCCCTTGTGGGACTTGTTGCTGGTGGTGTCATAAATGCCCCCGCCGACTCGGTGGTGGAGCTTGACTACCATAACAAGATCGGAATTCCGCTGGCGGCGCGCTTGAAGGCGGCCGAAGAGGCTTTGGACTTCGATGGCGCCAGGATTGTGGGTGGAGGCGCTGCCTCACTTGGACAGTACCCCTACATCGTAAGTACCCCTATATACTTCAATCTTTTATCATATCCAGCAAGTGCTCTTTTCTTGGAAAGCGCCGGTTAAAGTAGTTAAAGATACCTACCTATGTAAATTCCATAGAAAGATTTATTAATATAAATTACTAAAAGACGGGAATATAAAACTAAAACTAACTACAATTAAAATAACTAAAACTAAAAATTAAAAATACCTATCAAAATTTGGTGCCCTCGGGAGGGTGCCCAATACGCAGGCAGCGTTCCCGCGCTGGAACCTATGTAAAAGTGCTTTCACATCCTATTTTCAAAATGTAATTTTATTGAATTTCATGATTAACACTTAACTTTACGTTCGCTTAATTAACATAACCTAACATTAAGTTAGGTAAACTAGTGCAACGATAAAGGGACTGTCTACTTTTAATTACAGTTGAGGAGAGAATCTTTTCAAAAGAGGTTATTTATCTATGAACACCATAAAAAATAAGCCCTTTTGAAAATACACTCCTCAGTTATTCTTGCAGGGGCAAAGGCCTCTTATTTTTGGCAGGGGCCGTGGTTTTAATTATCGATAAACACCAATGGAACAATAAAAATGTATCGGGGTCACAAATGCGACGAAAAGTCACGTCATATTTTCCAAACAACATTTTCCATTGGCTTTTCTATAAACGATTGTAGATATATATACCCCCAGACCACTCTTAGTTTCTCAAAAACGCTTAAAACTGACAATTAAAACGTTTCAGGGCGGTCTGCTGATCGAGCTCACCACCGGCGGCACCTCCGTCTGCGGTTCCTCCCTCCTCTCCAACACCCGCGGCATTACCGCCGCCCACTGCTGGAGCACTGCCTCTGCCCAGGCGCGCTCCTTCACCGTCATCTACGGCTCCACCCTGCTCTTTTCCGGCGGCACCAGGGTCACCACCACCGATGTTGAGCTGCACGCCAACTACAACATGCTCACGCTTGTTAATGATATCGCTATTATCAGGTTCCCATGGGTCACCTTCACCAGTAAGTAAATTTTTAACTTGTTCCCGGGGTTTATTGTGATTTTACCTATTTCAACTGTCAACAAATTTCTAGGTAGAGTAGGAGTGGAGGGTATGGAAGCATTATTTATGGTTCAGATCTCAGATCTCGTAATCAGAACTATTAAGAGTTGCCGAGAGCTGGTGGATGCGGGCCTGGGACGTGTGGCGATCGATGAAAGAGAACAATAGAATATGTCATGTCATGTGAAGTATTAGGGAATAGGGATCAACAACACGATTCGTATGTCGATGTCTCAGTAACTTAGAGAGTTTTGCGCATAGTATTATCTGCTCTGTGGAAATATTATGAAATACCCGTTCGTAAGCGTCAGTTTACTCTATTATTGCGGATATGACGGTCTAATTTATTTTGTCTACAGTCTCTGTCTCTTTCAATTGCATGGTATTAAAAAGTGACACTAATTTAGCAACCAAAAATAAATAAGGCCATCCATTATGGCTGGACGCCTGCTGGATACGCAGGCCTGGATTTAAAGACCTGAGGCCCCTAGGCACTTGGTATGGCACTTAAAATTTAGGGGGGCCCCTTCTCCACCCAAAACCATTGCTATTAATATTTATAGGTTGCCAGGGCCCCTAGCCCCGTGCCTTGTGGATCTAGGTGAAAATCTGGCCCTGTGGATACGAGTGTATATTATAATCTGTATCTTACATTTGACATTGTGTTACAGACGTCATCCAGCCCATTGCTCTTGCCACCGGCACCTCCGACTTCGCCGGCACCTGGGCCTGGGCTTCCGGTTGGGGTCGGACTAGCGATGGTAAGATTTATAACCTTTTATTTTTTAATTATTTATGACTACAAGTTTCACGATGTTCGCACATTAATTCATCTAAACGGGACTTTACTGAATCCTTATTTCTTCTGACATTTCTGGAAATCCAGAAGCGTGACCAGATATTTATTTTTGTAGGCCTACATCTTTCACATACTTAAATCTTTCGTGACTGTTGGTCTAAACCAACATACACAAACATCTTATTCTATTTTTTTAATATCTAATATTTGTGTTTTTTTTGCGTTTGAAGTAAGCTCCATCACCACCGGCCAGTTCCTGTCGCACGTGAGCGTGCAGGTGATCGCCAACTCCGTATGCGCGGCTACGTACGGAACCAGCACCGTGCAGGCCACCACCATCTGCATCGCCACCACGGGCGGCCGCGGCACCTGCAGCGGAGACTCCGGCGGCCCTCTGGCTAACGCCGCCAACAACCAGCTGGTCAGTATCTTCATGTCCAACGCCTAGTGTAGTTCCGTCATGTCCAACCAGTGCGACCGTCATAGCTTCCACTCTTAGTGTCGTCACCACTACGGATTACGGAACCCTTCGATTCGACATTCGAATTTGACAACAAAATAAAAATCGACCCAAAGATGCAACAGTTTGACAGCGTCCGACTTTTAATGGGTTCGACCACGGATTAAAACAAAAATAAGTTCTTAATCCTAGAGATCATACATTTAAGCTCCACGAAGCTTTTTGTCTGTATTTCTTTATTTACTCATTATTTATTTATCCTCCAGATCGGTGTGACCTCCTTCGGCCACCGCGACGGTTGCCAGCTCGGCCACCCCGCCGGTTTCGCCCGCGTCACCGAATTCGCCTCCTGGATCCAGGCTCGTCTATAAACTCTCTAATTGTCTATAAGCTACGTCACCATTTACGATCAGACGACGTACGTCCATCAGTGATATAAAAAGTTCATGTCAACTGTAGTTGCAGGTGGATGTGCGAATACATTTTTTGCAAATAGCTAACACATGTTTTCTTCTTGTACCTTTTGTAATTATAAATTATCCTTGAAACAAAACACGTAAATTTAGCTCGAAATTTATGGCACTTTTTTCCAAAATCAACCATTAGCTTTCGTCTGCTACTTTGTCAGCATTTAAGTGCTTGGAAAATGTAATACAGAAGACGCCCGTTCTGTGGTTACATATAATAGCGGAGGTACTAGGGGACCAATGGGCAGTCGGGAGGCTTGGGTACTTAAATAGGAAAGCATTTTTACTAGCGATGTACCGACTAGTCGGGAAAGCCGACTATCCGGCCTCATTTTTATTCAGCTAGTCGGCCAAATCAATAGTCGGTACATCACTAATTTTTACCCAAGCTGAAACGGAGACTCTTCGTTTCACTCGGTCAAAAGGTTCTCCTGCAAGTTCCATTTATTGACCGAACGTTTGCGAACGAAAAAAAAGGGTGGTGTGCACAAACTTTAGCTCTTTATTCAGTTTTTTTGTTTATTGTATCTCGAATACCATACGCCCGACGGAAAAGGTCTGTGTACGAGTATTAAAAAGGGTTAAATTCTGCAATGAATGAGCATCTTAAAATTCAGCTTTAAACGACAACGCAGAATGTTAACCCTCTATAATATTGAAATTTGAAAGGAATGCCAATTTCTGCCGGTCGTACCGTTTTCGAGCTACAGGTAAAAAACTGAAAAAGAGCAAAAATCTATCTCCCAAAAGATATGTTCAGTGCACACCTCCTGGGATTGCGCAAACTCGGATACTTAACACGATCGTCGCCTGTAAGATGAGCACACTCTTTTCTTTAAGATCTGAAGGAAATACCGGATGCCACTTCATTCCACAGTTTAGATATGCAAGGCAAGTAGATTCAGGAGAAACACACAGTTGAGAACTGCTAACCATCTAAATATGTGGTGAAAATGGAAGTGTCGCGCAGAGCAGTGCCGGATTAAGGTATTTTGGTGCCCTAAGCATTTTTAGACCATGGTGCCCCCTCTACCTAGGGTCATCAAGATTACATTAGAATATTCTTGGTAAATTGGTTGAATCAAGCCCAAGTGTAATTGAGGCAGAAAATCGACTTTGGCGTAAGGTGGAAGGCCTCGCATAACACATAACGCCGAACTGCAAAAGAGTGGCTTGAAATCTATAATCTATGTAATCACGACTCTCCTAGTGCTCGCTCTTTGGCATCACTCGAAAGCGCGACTTGATAGGATAGTTTTCGGCTTCGGCTGGGCCTCTTATAACACTTTTGACAATTAGGTCGTAGGATCGCGGCTATGCAGCAACTTGGCCTGGCTATGTCGAAAAAATCGGCCGGCCGCAAGCCCGACGGCAAGATTTTTTGGCCATGAGCTTGAGGGCCTCCGAGTGTATGGTCAAATCAAATGCCTACGATGAAGACGTTCTTACGTGCTCTCACTCTCTTACTCCTACGACCCTTCGTTATTAGATGGGTACTTCTACACGTACAAAAAGTTTCATATTGTAGGTACATACTCCACTAAGACTGCAATGCTAATGCAGCCTGTGCGTTTTTTTGCCTACGTTTTTGGTGCCCCCCCCTAGACGTGGTGCCCTAAGCACGTGCTTGTTTTGCTTATTGGTTAATCCGGCACTGGCGCAGAGCGATGACGGAAAGAAGCGGCAAGAATTTACCCGAAAAACCTCGGAGCACTCCCCGTATCCGTTATTCATACAACTTAGGTACGTTGCAAAGCGAGGCTACACCTCAAATCTCAACGCAGCGCCATGGAATCAAGCCAATCTGAAATATGCTGGCAGCAACAAATTCTTGACATTTTTGTGGGCTAGCTAGCTGGTTTTCTCAACTGCTTACCTTGCTTTTTAGCATTTACTTTTCTAGTTACTGTAAAATCATTCAGTTCAATTATGGTTTTAGTTATAATGGTATCTTGTTTTCTTTATTGTACCTACTTACAATTTTCTATTGGCGGTTAGTAATAACATGTACCTACCTAAAGTATTTGTCCCAAAAACCAATATTATGGAACCACGATACTATCTTCACTCTGACTTGATTAATCCCCAGATTAATTATCAAGGCTTATAATTAAAATTAATCGTAATGAACTACAAAAACATGATTAGGCTGCACACTTGCATTATCTTAAAAGATAATACAAAGTATAAATAGCTGGATATTTTTGTGGAAGACGAATATTTGGTCATCATGAAACTGCTGGTTGCTTTGGCTTTGGTGGGTCTGGCGGGGTCGGCGCTGGCCGAGGAGTTCGTGGCTCCCATCGAGCTGGACTACCACAACAAGATCGGTATCCCCGAGGCTGCCCGCATCAAGGCTGCTGAAGAGGCCCTGGACTTCGATGGCGGCAGGATCGTGGGAGGCGCTGCTGCCTGGCTTGGAGCGTACCCTTACATGGTGAGCACAAGTTTATAATATCTATAGATCGTCATTAGCCATTATATTACCTCTACTTCTACATTTTATAACTTAGAATTCAAAAAAGAAGAAAACTCTTGGTCGTAATGACAAGAACATTAATAATTCTACGCAAAAGAGTTATTTGATACCGCTTAATTAAAAATTCTACGAAATAGTTATTTACGATACAAGTGCGGAAAAGAAGAAATTCGAAACGAGTGGCGATAAATTAAAACACGACCGAAGGAGGGCACGCGTATCGTACAACGTTTTACAGTACATATGCCCCTTTAAATATTTGACATAGCAACGAAAAGTGATTATTTACGCACTAGTGCGGGAAAGTAGCACTATATGTACTGTAAAAGAGTTATGTATTTGATACCGCTTATTTTGTCTCAGATGGCGGCATTTTGTTGAGAAGGTATGAGGCGTAAAGGGGCCCACTGATTATCAGTCCGCCAGACGGTATCGGCCTGTCAGTTAGAACAAAAATTTGACAATTCCGAACAACTGACAGGCCGATACCGTCCGGCGGACTGTTAATCAGTGGGCCCCTTTAGGGATGGCGCGAGTCTGCCAGAGTATTATACTACTCTTTGACGACAATCGTTGATAGAAAACGCCAATGGAAACTTAAATAATGTATGGATATTTAAAAAAAAACTTGCTTACAACTAATTACTTAATATAATATATTCTTCTGCCAAACGCGCAGGTGGCCTAGCGGTAAGAGTAGACTTGCAATCCGGAGGTCGCAGCTTCGAACCCCGGCTCGTACCAATGAGTTTTTCGGAACTTGTGTACGAAATATCATTTGATATTTACCAGTCGCTTTTCGGTGAAGGAAAACATCGTGAGGAAACCGGACTAATCCCAACAAGGCCTAGTTTACCCTCTGGGTTGGAAGGTCAGATGGCAGTCGCTTTCGTAAAAACTAGTGCCCACGCCAATTACTGGGATTAATTGCCAAGCGGACCCCAGGCTCCCATGAGCCATGCAAAAATGCCGGGACAACGCAAAGAAGATGATGATTCTTCTGCCAAACCACAGACTGGTTTGTTGGCAGATGAGGCTCCTTAATGTTTATGTGAGCTAGGTAGTTGATATAACTAGTCAAGTGATTTTTCGTGTCACATCTGTCATCCCGCCACATTTTTTCTTTTCGTTTAGGGTTTTGTGGATGTACGATTGATCGTTTGGGGTTTTGTGGATAGATAGGGAATCTAGGCCCTCTGGGGGTGTGGCTTGAGTTCAAGAATGCTCTCTGCTTCTGAGGCTCTATCTATATTTGTCATACACATTAACAACTTATCTCTAAAACTTTCTCAGGGCGGTCTAGTCATCACCCTGACTACCGGCGCTACCTCCGTCTGCGGGTCCTCTCTCCTCTCCAATACCCGCGCCGTCACCGCCGCCCACTGCTGGCAGTCCACCGGTGGCTCGGCCCGCTCCTTCACCGTGGTCCTCGGCTCCACCACCCTCTTCTACGGCGGCACCAGAGTCACCACCAGCGATGTCACCGTGCACGGCAGCTATAATATGTGGACCCTCGTTAACGATGTTGCCATCATCCGTTTGGGCTGGGTTAACTACAATAGTGAGTATTTTATTGTGGACTTTTATCTGCGATTTCGTTTGCGTAGAATGATGATTTCCATGTGAAAATCATCATATCATATTATCATATCCTTACCCGGAACTAAATATTCTATACCTACGCATTTTTCTAAGCATTTGTGTCGTTATGTTTTAAATCCCCAATCTCCATAAAATCTGCGTTGATTGTTAGTTTTATGGTACTAACTAATACCAATCATCAACGCGGAATATTCGCAAAGTTAACAAATTATGGCTTTTAGGCTTGAAATTATTATTTCCCCCTTGAGATTGTTTCCACCTAGGTAATAAATAAGACTTTTAGAACACTAAAGCTCACGATTCATGTTTCTTGCAGACAACATCCGCAACATTGGTCTCGCGACCGGAACTAACCAGTTCGTCGGCACCTGGGCCTGGGCTGCTGGCTTCGGCAGGACCAGCGACAGTAAGTATTTAAGGTTCCTTCCGGATCAAAAAATCATATCAGCTTCTTTTTATGAAGTTTTGTGACTGTTTGAGTCCCAACCCCAAATGATAATAATATTACACTACAGATCAAACGATACTCAATAACAGACGATCTCTAAATCAAGAGCTATTTGATGTTTAAATCAGTGTTATTTGATGTTTAGTGAAAATTTATGTTTTCGAAGATATATCTCTTCCCCTTTCTTTCTTATACACTCACAATTCTGGCAATTTATTTAGGTGCTTATCACACATATTTGTTCCTAAGTTATGGATTTTTTCTATGTATTTGAGTATGTATTGCTATCTATGTATTATGTACCTATCGTAGTCTAGTGCCAACATAGAATTAATATGACTAGAACAACTGTCAATCTTCAAAAGTGCGACTAAAAATGAAATGCAAGTGTGTGCGTAAATTGTCTATGTGAGATCGAAAATATTGATGTCATGTTACAACATATTAATAATCTGTCGATGTTTGATTGCTTTATCGACTACTTTTTCAAATGTGTTATTTTAAACGTTAAAATTCTACGACATTATGACGTATAAATAACACTTGCACTGCGTGTACTATCAAAATCGTTGCAGACTTATCTTAATGTAACTCTTACTGTGTTGGAAAGTGAAGTTTAAATTTACCGCTAAACATGAGCACCTTCAAAAAGGTATAACAATCGTTATTATTTGAAGTCGGTTATAATAGTAGTTTATGCAACAGTGATATAATAAGGGTTCTTAAAATTCAAGGGTCGAAGTTACAAAACGAGACGTAGTCGAGTTTTGTAAAAAAAGACCCGAGAATTTTAAGAACCAATTATGAGCTGTTGCATACATTACTTTTTCTATGACAGCTGCAGCAAAAAAAAAAAAAAAAAAGTTATTATTAAAAAAAAGAGTTATTATTAAAAAAAAAGACTTATTATTTAAAAAAAATTGAGTTATTAAATAAAAAAAAAGAGTTATTATTTAAAAAAAAAAAGACTTATTATTGTAAATGAAAACATACCTCTTTCAATCAAGATGATCGGAACTTGTATCTTTAAAAAAAATAAAGCAGTTGTATTATACTCATAAGATGACTGCTAGCAGTCATCTTATGAGCCTATAGACAAAGCATTCAAATGACATTGCTTTAGATATCACTGTCAGTCATTTAATTGACACATTTAAGTGCTGGAGTAGAAAAAAGCTAATATCTTAATGATGTCTTGTGAAGAAATAATTACATAGCTATTAATATACCGACAAGTTATCGATACTGTCATATGAACATTTTGTCAAGCCCTAGCGTAAAGTAACAGGTTATGTTTTTACACAAAATATTTTAAATTATAGACTAATATGATAAAATATTAGCACACAAAGGAAGAAAAACTTATAATAAACTTTATAAACCGGCTTCTTACACTTTTTACGCTGTTATTTTGACAAAATATCGTTATGAAAATTTCGCTAGGAATATCATAAATCCTCTGAAATTTGTGTTTGCTTGGATTATTTGGCACTGTAACACTGAAATCCGGCACACTACAAGACGCAATCTTCACTGAATTACTTTATTTAATACTTTTCGTCCTAATCCGTGTATATTTTTCAATTTGAAAATTACTGTGATACGCTCTTGGCCGTCCGCGGCCGTTGTCAAAGTCAAAAGTGGTCACGTTTTCTCATTGGTAGTCTGACTCTTTCACACTCATGGTATGTTCATATACGTGATGGCTTCCCTTTCGCACACTTCAGCTGTCTGTCAAGCGCGAGCGCGAAAATGACAAGTCTGTGAGTGCCAACAACACAAGCTTATGTCAAAATCAAAAATGATTTATTTTCAGTCAACAAAGGCAGCAAGATAGAGGCTGTGCGGAACGAGAAGAGTCGTGGAATGTATGGGGCCGAATACATTCCACGACTCTTCTCTTTCCGAACAGACTCTAATATACCTTACAGACTAACATACTAACAATAAATATGTATATTTTAAAAAGAAAATCATCCCCCAACAAACCCAAACAAACCCCTTCAATTCTTCCAGACGCCAACATCGGCAACAACCAGTTCCTGTCCCACGTGCAGGTGCAGGTCATCACCAACGCCGTGTGCCAGTCTACCTACGGCGCCGCTACTGTCCAGGCCTCCACCATCTGTGTGGCCACCACCGGCGGCCGCGGTACCTGCGGCGGTGACTCCGGTGGTCCTCTGGTCGCCAACAACCAGCTGGTCAGTATCTTTCTCAACGTTTTTCTTTATGTCGAACACCTATGGCAGTGCAACTGACTTTGCCACAACCCTCTGTGTGTACCGACGGCACAAGCCCCTGTAGTGGAGACTCTGGCGACTGCCTTTACTTAATAATATGTATATATACCGTTATTAATATGTATATATTGCGTCATTAGCAAACTAAAATGAGTTGGGCAGGACATGTTGCTAGGCAGAGTAATGGCCGGTGGACTAAAACATTAACAGAATGGTGGCCGTTTTCGGATGACAGAAGCGCCTGGCGTCCGTTGGCTCGTTGGGTGGACGACATCCGGAAGATTGCGGGTCACTTCTGGATGAGATTAGCTCAGGACCGGGACAAGTGGCGTACTAGAAGAGAGGCCTATGCTCAGCAGTGGGCGATAAAGGGCTGATATGATGATGATGATGATGATGATATATACGTACGTTAACAGATCATCAAAACCTTTTCTACTGTTGGGAGAAGATCCTTATGGTTTTTGGGCACATGCACGTTAGCACCAACAGCGTTCTCAACAGGAAAATAACAGCTCTGAAGGGAGCCACAAAGATGCAACGACCACGGATTCAAATCATAACAAGTTGGCTTATACTCGGATATGTCATGCTTCCTAGTATCTTTTTTTGCCTATTCTGACATTCTTAACCCTCGAGATCATACTCCTCCATAAATTTAAAGGATGACTCACGTTAGACCGGGCCGGGCCGGGACGTTGTCCAGGTGGTAGCATTTTTGTTCAAGCTGAAACAAAGTCGCTTCGCGCTTACTCGTTCAATCATAATCAAGGCTCAAAATCAATCCCTGCGTAATGTTTTGCGTTGACCGCATCCACCGTCGCCCAGCGACCCTTATGATGACTAACAAGCAGTTTTTGTTTTTGCCAGATCGGTATCACCTCCTTCGGTCATCGCGACGGTTGCCAGCGCGGCTTCCCCGCTGGCTTCGCCCGCGTCACCGTCTTCGCCCCCTGGATCCAGTCTCATCTATAAACCATAAGCTACAACACCGCTTACGACCAGACGACGTAATTACGTCCATCAGTGATATAAAAATCCATGACAGCTGTAGTTCCAGGTGGATTTACGAATACAGTTTTTGTAAATATCTAACACATGTTTTCTTCTTACCTTGTAATTATAAATATCGTCGCTCTACACGATCTCATCACAGCATCACCACTTAGTTACCTATATTAGGGGAGCCTAAGAGGGGATTTAGGGAGTTAGGTACCTACTCGAGCGCAGCAGAAGATACGGGGATACCTTGCATCCTTTTGAGTACTCTGCACCATGTATTCTGAGTTCTCGTCAGAGAATAAACAAAAATTGATCGTCAGAAATACTCGAACGCGTCAGATTAAGGTACCATTGAATTGATTACTACTTGTTAAAAAGAGTCAATTTCAATAATCTGACTGATTTTAGCGATCAGCTATACGAATAATTTGTACAGGACGGTATAAACATTTACTATATATTTGATCTAGAGCAGTGGTAATGGTAACACTGTGTCAGGAATGTATGGAACTTGAAATCGTGATAGACTACAAGTATTGGCTGCTAATGGAAAGAAATTGAGATTCAGTGCAGTGAATCATATCCAGTTTGCTGTCTGTCGCTGTCCAAGTGTCCAGTAAGTATATTATCATTGAGAAGATTCAAGGCAGGGGTGCATGTGGCGCAAGGATTGGCACTTACTTTTAATAAACTAAATTATTAACAAGCTTAAATCTAAAATAGGCCCTTGAAGCATTGTACCAAGGATGCTGGCGGCATTTCCTCGTTGCATCGCAATACTAATAATTATGTTGTGCGAGGACTGCGATGAAGGCGCCATTATTATTTTGAAAAAAACCGGCCAAGTGCGAGTCGGACTCGCGTTCAAAGGGTTCCGTACATTAAGTCCGACTCACGCTTGACTGCACATTTCTAATAGGTTTCCCTGTGATCTATAGGTAAAGAGCTATTATGTGTATTTTTTCATAATTTTAGACCCAGTAGTTTCGGAGATAGGGGGGGGAGGGAATGGTAATTTTTTGCCTATTTTTATTATGTGTATTTTTTCATAATTTTAGACCCAGTAGTTTCGGAGATGGGGGCCCCCCTCCCCATCTCCGAAACTACTGGGTCTAAAATTATTATTAATTAATATTATTAAATTACTTTTTACCTATTTTCTTAACTTTTTCTTTTGAGGTACGGAACCCTAAAAGTAATTTAATTTATTTCTAATGGTCGCGTGGGTGCGTAGTTGACCTTTAAAATTAACGGAGTTAACAAAAACAAAGTGTTTATTGTATTAATGTCTATATTATGAATATTACGCCATTTATGATTACAATCGAGCCAGGATCCAGTCAGCGAACGAGGTGACGCGCGTGAAGCCCGCGGGGTATCCGACTTCGCAGCCGTCGCGGTGCCCGAAGGATGTGATACCGACCTGGGAAAAATAAAATTAAACTGCTTGTGAAGCCCTGTCTCCATATCGCGCGGCAAACCATCGAGCTGCTGCGCGAGCCAATGTTCGATAGCTTGCCGCGCGATATGGAGACGGGGCTTTAGGCATCATAAGGGTCGCTGGGCGATGGTGGATTCGGTCAACGCAGAACATTACGCAGGGATTGATTTTTAGAGCCTTGATTAGGATTGAACGAGTAGGTAAGTCCGAAGTGACTCCATGTCAGTTTGAACAAAAATGCTACCATACCTGTCCGCTGTGTTCTCCTTTACAGGTCGCATTTCCCAACCGATTCTCGTAAAATTTTCGATTTTTAAGTAGGTATAATGGTTTTTTTTAAATACATATTTAGATTTTTTTTTAATTTTTAGATAAAACGGCCGAAGTCATCAGGATTGACGAGATTTATAGCTCACAGAGCCATTAGTGATGGATACAGTATACTGACCAGCTGGTTGTTAACAACTAGAGGACCGCCGGAGTCGCCACCGCAAGTCCCTCGGCCACCGGTGGTAGAAGTGCAGAGGGTGGATGTGCGCACGTTCAGGATGGTGTAAACTGCCGTGCAGACGGAGTTGTCCACCACTGTGACGGCCACGTGCGAGAGGAACTGGTTTGTTGTGATCGCGCCACCTTCAAGAAACAGTTTTTTAAAGATTAAACAAGAAGGGGGTGTGAACGAACAGTAGGAGCACAGACGCACCCTGTTTAATATGTTGTTTAGTTTTCGATTTAGGGCGATCGCAGCATCTGTTCGTTTGCCTGCTGTGTCAAAAAAAAAAACGTCAACTTACCATCACTGGTGAGACCAAACCCAGCAGCATAGGCGGTGCTGCCAACGAAGCTGTCGCTGCCAGTGGCGAACGCAATGGGCTGGATCGTGTCTGAAAACATTCAATTAGCTATGAAAATATTTTATTTGTGTTTTTTTTCTTTGACTTGAGTATACAATTAATCAAGTTCCAGTTCCATCCTAATTCGCCCGCTAGGTTCTACGTGAAGTATATAAGTAAACTACTTTGCCGCTGTGGTGAAGATAGAAAATGTGCGATAATCAACCGATTGGTTGTAACATTTTTACATGGTTACTTGTCGATTGATTATCGACAGGAACTAAACCAGGGACAAAACGCCAGGAAGATAATTACAGCTGATATTGTTGTTAAATTGTCACTTACTACTGAAAGCAATAGGAGGGAATCTAATGATCGCAATATCATTAACGGGCAGGAGACCATTCCAGCTGCTATGCGACTCCACATCACTAGTGGTGACCCTGGTGCCTCCAGAGAAGAGAAGGTTTGAGCCGAGCACCACCGTGAAGGAAGCTGCTTGGAAGGCCAGGGTGCTCCAGCAATGGGCGGCGGTGACGGAGCGGGTGTTGGAGATAAGAGAGGAACCGCAGACGGAGGTCTGGCCGGTGGTCAGGGTGATCAATAGGCCGCCCTGAAATACATTAATAGGTATATAGGACAAGACACAGAATCGTTAGCAACACAAACATAAACCTATACCATACAATAGATCATACGATACTGCCTACCCCGAGATATATTTTATACAAGTTGTAACAAAAACAGTTGGATTCGCGAAAAATTGTTGGCCTTTGTATTGTATGGGGGTTTGCCTGAATGCGTTTTGTTCAGAAACCGTTTTTTTTTTCAAACTTTTAGAGAAAGGCATCATGTAGAAGCCATTAGGTTAGGTTAGATTGGTAATCCTTTTAAAAATTTAACTGTGTTCTGGACAAACGCGTTAGGTCGGATCAACATTTCGAGGTTAATCGGAATTAAAGTTTTCGAAGTTGAGATAGGTAGGTAACCCTGTTGCAGTTTTCTATAAGTTATTCAAAAGCTAGTTATTCTTGAACGCAAAAATTTTAACAGTACTTACGATGAACGGATAATGTCCCACAGCGACGGGAACTCCTCCAACGATCCTGGATCCATCGAAGTCCAGCGCCTCTTCAGCAGCCTTGAGGCGAGCCGCGAAAGGAATGCCGATCTTTCCATGGTAGTCGAGCTCCACAGGGGAGTCTATGACTGCCTTCCCGGCCACCAAACTTATCAATGCGAATGCAACTAGGATCTTCATGTTTTGGACTCGATTAAACTAGTAAATCTAGGAGGTTGTTTTTATAGACGATTTTTTATCAATTGGATTAAAAAGATTGTCTTAAAGATTTTTGTAATTAATTATGACGTCTTGATAATTAATGGAGATTAGAGGCTAATCTGTGTCACAGAATAATAAGTAATAGTATTTTATGCAGAAGAGTCACGTATGCAGATATGTAGGTACAATTTGTGGAAAGTTACCAGAAACTTTTTTTTAATGATACGAGTAGCCGAATCGCCTGATGGTAGGTACGCAATCACCGTTGCACATGGACACCCGCAACACCAGGGGGTGTAAGTGCGTCACCGGCCTTCAAGATAAGAGTATTACGCTCTTTTCTTGCGGGTTTGAAGGAAAAGTTCCCGGATTTTTTTTGGAAAGTTCCAGTCGACTGCTCCTATTGTTTAAATTATTGTTGGTCATTAGTTTGTTACAGTATTTTAATGCGCAGGCGTAGGTATCATCAGCTAGACTCTCAGGACTCAGGGAGAAAGTGTGGCCTGTATTCCTCCCGGGTAGTAATAGCTTTTTGTTTATTTATTCCACTGTCATTACGATACGAACCAAGGAAGAGTTATATACTTATGTATAGGTATGTATGTATATTCTTTGTTAGGAAATAGTGGTGGTTTGATACCTATTTAACACAAAAAGATAGACCCCTACACAAAATAGGTAAGACAATAAATTACACAATATTTTTAAGTTTTCCAGTTTATACTTTAAAATGCAAAATTTTTGTATACAATACAATTTTCTTTGTAGGTACATTAGAGTTCTGGCCTCGCTTTGTATTAAGTCCGCTGTTATAAGATTACTATAATAGATGAATGGTCATGCACCTTGTCTGTAGGTAGTTGATCGAAAATAAATGGACTGAAAATTTTATTTACATACCTACGGTACGCACGCGGTTCACAGCCTGAACGAGGGGTGTCTTCTTTCTTTCTTCTCTTTTTTCATGCTGTTATCCTCTGTTGGGGTGTAGGGCTCGAGTCGTATTCTACAGACTTCGGTTCTGGGCAGCTTGGATAACCTTTTCCGCCCCATCCCCAATACACCCAACTCTTGCTTTATGCAGTGTCGCCAAGTAAATTTAGGGCGACCGTGGTTTCCGTTTGCCGAACATCTTCCAGGTCAGCGGTTCCAGGTGGTTGTCCGGTTTCCTGAGGATATGCCCAATCCAATGCCATTCTCGCGTCTGGATCTCCTTCTGTTTGGGACAAGTTTGGGTGCTTGACCGGTGATTCTCCATCACTGAGCGTTGGTGATATTACTTACTTTACTGAAAATCACGCTTGTTTTAAATGCAGGGCCAAAATTTTCAAACAGGATTGAGAATGAGATAGAGCAGGGGAAACCGTGGCTCGCAAGCTGCTCTTTGGAGGTACAATTGCATCTAAATAATTGCGGAGGGTTTTAAAAAAATCTTGAAAACCTTCATTTTACATATGGAAATTTTAGATTCCCATACAAAAATATGAAATTTTCCGACAGCACATCACGCAATTTACATCTTATTTAAGACACAAAAATAACACTTATGAGTTCTTAGATCACTTAAAACAATATTTGCGGATTTTAGAGATTCCTAGTAGTTTTGTGAGTCCGCAACATAGTGGCGATAGTTAGAGACGGTCATTGATCCAGGCAGCATAACAGGTGACTCGCGTGAAGCCGGTCGGGTTGCTGCGCGTGCAGTCGCCCGCATGACCGAAGGAGGTCACACCGATCTGCAAAGGAAACACTATATTGTCACATACGAAGGAAAAAGTGCCCAGAACTGGAATCGAACCAGTGTGCTCTGCATTCGGCATAATTTTATTTGTTCTAGGAGTATTGATAGCACGCCATCACGACGGCGGGACCGTAGGTCCGGGCGAGCCTTGTTGCGATGTGTGAGTGGAACAGCTATATAGCTGTCTCACACAATACATACCAGCTTGTTATCCAGCACAAGCGGCCCTCCTGAGTCCCCATTGCAAGTACTTCTGCCCCCAGTCGTCGCCACGCAGAGGGTCGAGTTTGTGACGGCGGGACCGTAGGTCGTCTCGCACTCTTCATTCGTGATCACTTGCACGAACACGTGCGAGAGGAAGCGGTCGTGCGGTATGATAGCTGTAATCGTAACAAGCTAATTGAAGATCAAATGGAAATTCAAGGCTTGACTATATAGGCGCCTGAGCAACTGTGTGTTGTCTGGAAATTCTGGAATCCATATGATATCCTTATTTATTACCTACTTAGAGAAAACTCACTCAGGAAGAAATTTTTCGCTTTTATCAGTTTGATCGTGCAATTCAGGGATTTGCATTTCATGATGATGTCCCGAATTAAGGATGACTCACGCTATATCAGGCCGGGCCCGGGCCGAGACGTCCGACATGTCATTTTCTATGACGGTTGATCGCTGATCACGTGGTGCTTTCCAAGAAAACGAAGCGCCGGAAGTTCCGGCCCGGTCTAGCGTGAGTCATCCTTTAGGAGTACAGCTTGTGCGTCTACTTTATGACTTTTGTACGAAAATATCTTTATAAATTGACCCATCTTCATTCCTCATGGGTATACAAGACTTGGTCACAATTAGGAATGAAGATAAAAATCGTAAGTCTTTACTTACGGCTATCACTGGTTCTGCCGAAGCCTATTGCCTGAACCCACTGGCCGACATATGAGTCTTCACCAATGGCGATGGGAATGGAATGTATGGCACCTGGAACACATGTAATCCTCATGTTAGAACAAAAACCTGGGAAGGGAGGATCACTTGCCTATTCATTTCATAATCTATCTCTACAGTAATACCTAAGACAGTCACTAATAAGCTAATATTCAACGCAAATAATCGACTGCTATCATGAATTTGGCCTCTGATGGAACTTTGTCATCCTCTTACAATTATCTCGGCATTTTTGCCACAGCTCACTTGGGGAACCTAAAATCTGCTCGGCGACCACATTCCTAAAATACGGATTACGAGTACTAGTGGTAATAAAGCGAATGTAATCCGACCTTCCAGCTCGGACAGGAAAGTAGACGTTAGTAGTAGTAGTAAAATACTTTATTGTACAAAAAGAAACAAAACATGAAAGAACACACATCATTAGTACAAAGGCGAACTTATCCCTTTCAGGGATCTCTTCCAGTTAACTCTTGAGCAATTTGACGTTATTGGGACTAGTCCGGTTTCCTCACGATGTTTTCCATCACCGAGAAGCGGTTAGTAAATAAAATTATCAGAATGATATTACATGCTGCTGGTGGTGCTAAGGTACTGGTAAATATGACTTTACTTACTGTTGAAATCTACCCAGGCATGCTTAATGATAGCAATATCATTATAAATCGTGGTCGCATTATAGTCCTCATGCAACTCCACGTCGCTGGTGGAGACCCTAGTACCCCCAGAGAACAAAAAGATGGAGTCATAGATGACGGTGAAGAGCTTGGCTTGGGAGAAGTCGGTCCGCCAGCAGTGGGCGGCGGTGACGGCTCGGGTGTTGCTGAGTAATGTGGACCCGCAGACGGATTGGGAGTCGTCGATCATTGTGATTAGGATACCACCCTGGAAAAGAGGGGAACATTCTGTCAATCCCAACAAGTATTTTTTATTTTATTTTATTTTCTTTATTGGGGAAAAAAACAGATACAGGCCAATAATATTTACAGGTAGAATTACAAAATGGTAGATATAGCCTACATCCTAAGACAATTCCCACTAGGAGGTGTGACAATAGTTTTAGGATTGCATTGTGATCGGAACTAAATAAACAGACTTGTACTATACAAACTTACACTAAGATTTAACAATGCGACTTTTGACACTTCCAAAGTACAATAGAAATAGGAAATAAGAATAAATTTTATTTATAATAACTAAGAAATACGCATGCACAAAGGTGCCCGGTAAGCCCCGCTTGTAGGGTACACTTGTTTGTTGTATACACATGTGTGTGTGTGTTAAATATTGGGAAACTCATTCAATTATTTATATGCATGAACATTTTCATGCAAGTTTCCACATTGCAAGTTTAGAATTAGTCAATGTATTTATCTTCCGAAGACTGTTTCTTTTACGTAGTAGGTACGTACGATAGGTATATAGGTACTTAACTCGTATACAGGGTGGTCCAAACCTTGACTTCCAAAATTTTTTTTAGATTCCTCACGTCGTGGGCTATCATGTATGTTAGCCGATTTTTCGTAATTTTCGAGGTATGATTTTTTAAACTTTAAACTTTTGTTATGAAATTCCGGGGTTCCCATGCAGAGTGGCAAAAAAAACTGCATTCCCGTGGCCAGGGAGATGTTGGGATTATACTGAGCAACTTTTATAGGACCAATTCATACATTTTCTGTCTTGGAGGATATAATCAAACGGAGACGCCATGTCTGTAATTTTCTGTACAAAACAGTCTGCCGATTTTTGCGGGGGAGGGGAACGTCAAATGTATGCGTAACGTAAAAATAGCCATGTCAGATAAACGTCAGTCCATACATTGTGTATGACCGTTGGCCGCCTATTTTCGACAGAGGGGAAAGCCTGTTAATGGCTACTCCGTTTAGTTGTATCCTCCAAGTTTTCTGTCATACATTTTGGCTGGTCTATTTTCTATGGAAGGGTAAATTTTTTTTCGCGATTTCGGGGTTGGTTCCATAGTAAAAGTAGCTGTATTTATTTTCAAGTGTCAATGAAGTCGAAACGAGCTGTAAGAAGGTTTGGCAATAGATACAGCACAGAAAAAAATACCGAGAACACTTCACGAGAACTTTACAATTTAAACAAAATGTCATTGGCACATTGCTCATAGGCGTACGCACGGTGGGGCAAGGTGGCAAGTGTTGCTCCACCCTGGTTTTCTGACCAGAAGCTGACAATTATTAGGCACATTTGTAAATATCTGGGAGACCGCGGAAAACATATTTAAAAACTCAAAAATGCACGTTTTCCCAGAGACAAGATCTAGATGGATTTTTCACTCCGGAAAACCTCCATGTAGCAAATTTCATCGAAATCGTTAGAGCCGTTTCAACCGTACTCTGTTACAACGTACCCAGTCTCCCCTACGTCTGCCCCACCCCTTAAAAAATGCTAGGTACGCCCATGACATTGCTTATAAAAATAGGCTCTTACTTACAAAGAACGGATATTGTCCTATCCTAGCCGGCGCTCCCCCTGTGATCCTGATACTTTTGTGCATTTCCAACTCAAGCGCCTTAATCCGCTTCGCAGTAGGAATACCCACATGGTTATGATAGTCCAAATCTACATTAGATCCTACTTGTTTTCCACACACCAGTGCAACCAGAGCACACACCACGACAAGCTCCATCTTCAAAATACTATTGCCTTACACGTTCTGAAGAAAGCCAATTTAATCGCATATCTTGCCAATGAAACACTTTATTAATAGTTATTTCTGATAACTGATACGGTTATTTGTTTAGTACAATAGCTATTAAAGATGGCATTTAAGTATGGTAAAAATAAACCGTGATAATGGTGTATTTTGTTTTACCCGCGGGTGAATGACGAAATTCGCTGTCCCACGTGTCAAATAAAACTTAGATGTGTAAGGGTGTCGTCTATTGGGCAATAGTTCCTATGTCAAGCACTGGCACGTATACCTTAATAGGCTCTGAAGCATCGCCTGCCTAGGTACTCTAACAGTCTGCTTAAGGTATAAGCTTAGGTAGGTATATATAGTTAGGAAAGAAAATATAAGCAAATTTTTTTTACTATGATAGTAGTACAGGTACCTAAGTAGTGTACCTACTTATTAGGTACTTAGACCCCCCAAATATTAGATAATTAATAATAAATCAGCTATAAAACACCTAAAAGAAATTTATGCGTAGTTTTTACGAGCCTTTAACTACTTTAGACATATAACACTCGTATCTAGAAAAATTTAAGAAAGTAACAAATTATAAACCTTCGTCTGATTATTTAAAGTTTATAATTGACTATAGCAGCAATGTTTTATCATAGTATAAACTGACATAAACCATATCATTATCTAGAACGGTTTGATTTTACTGTTTAAGGTGCGTTTTATTTCATTTTTATTAGAATTAATAAAAATTATACTAATTTCATCAATGGATTGGGATTAATTATAAGAAATGTATCCAATCCATTAAGGATGACCCACGCTTGACCGCGCCGAGCCCGGGCCGAGGCATCTGACACGTCATTTTCTATGACGGCTTATCGTGTGCTTACGTGGTGCTTTCCATAGAAAACGAAGCGCCGGAAGCTCCGGCCAGAGGGCCTACCGCGAACCACGTTCGACGTGTTGCCTCCCTGTCGCACTTGTAAATTCGTACGTAAGTGTGATAGGGAGGCAACACGTCGAACGTGGTTAGCGGTAAGCCCTCAGGCCCCGGCCCGGTCTAGCGTGAGCCATCCTTTATATAAGTATACTATTCATTCTAACATGATTCAAATATCATATTGATGTCAGTGTACGTTAGAGTCTGTGCGGAAAGAGAAGAGTCGTGGAATGTATGGAACCCAATACATTTCATGACTCTTCTCTTTCCGAACAGACTCTATACAGGGTGCTTCCTGTAACAGGAGCAATAAATTAAACTGTAGGCTGTACTCCTCAAACTGACCAACATTTGTTCAGCAACTTTCGAAAATAACTCATGTTTTGATTTTTATTACACTTTAAAGTTTATTCTAAGACGCAATGTACTGCAAATTTTGTTATGTTTAAAGCGTGACAAGCAACGTCAAACACACTGATGTCAGCGTACATTGAAGGCAATATTTATTTTGTATGAAAAAGAGGAAGTCTAAAGGATTCATAATTTTTAAAAGTTGCTGAACAAATGTTGGTCAGTTTGAGGAGTACAGCCTTTGGTTTAATTTATTGCTCCTGTTACAGGAAGCACCCTGTATATAGAATTTAGAATTGGCCTGTAAGACATTAACGAAGCGAAATTAAAGCTTTCACGGCGCAAAGCGCAACGCATGTCAAACTGACGATCCCTATCAAGAGAGGGGTACTACTTATAAAGTCAAAAGGCGGATGCAACTGTCCGGGACCGGGACCTAACACACGCCGCCAGACAGGAACATGCTCTTTAATTTGCAAGCAATTTTGCAAGTATCTTGTTGGACGAAAACCAATGGCACTGTTGCTTGTTTTTTTAAGACATTTAGTCCACTTTTCTCAGTAAAGTCACATAAAAAAATAATAGTACTAGTGGGTACAGTAGATTCACTCTCTAAAAGGAATAGAAATTAGGTATTTATTGTCTAAGAAAACGCGTCTGTTACCAAAGTCTGTTACGACAAATATGACAAGCGCGAGCAGGCGTCCCCGTTCCGTAGCGGTGCGCGGCAAGTGGCAACTACTATGGCTAGACACCAAAATTGGTGTCGGCCGCATGTACTTGTAGCTAGGTACCTACTTGTAGCGACGCGGATAAATCGCGGAGTGAGCCGCGCCTGGAAACATTTGATGTGTAGGTACCTAAATCAAAATGTTTACCGAGGTTTTCAAAATAAAAATGCAATATTTATTTCATTAGATAAGTACTTTCGTTTATTTTTACGCCTGGTGCCGTATAGCGATATCTACCGTAAGGTAAGAGTGTTATATCTTAATCTTAATGGCACTGATGGTAGTTTCTTTCATCTTAAAAGTAAGATTATTTATCCAACAATACTCGGGTCTTAAATCACTCCGTCGTCCTCTATAATCTCCCATGCAAATCACCGCTAAAATATAATATACATGAGTTATTTATTCATATTATACTTCGCTGAATCGGTTATAATCAATTATGTTGGATGGGGTACGCGAATGTAACTAAAATAATTAATAAATTAATTGTTTGCTCACAATTCATTTATTTTCTACAAATTAGTTGGTAGATTTTACCTAGAGACTTTAACTAAAGCAATCTCGCTCGTTGGCATGAATTCGGCCTCGATTTTTTGTAGGTAACAATCATTACAATTTAATTCTAGCAACGAAAACTAATAATAACAGAACCCCTTGTTTTATTTTAGTTAGTTAGTATTAATTTAGCGTGACGAGTTTGCGTTTGCGTTAAGATGTTTATTTTTGTATGGGATTTTGAACAGCGCGGCGCGCCGCGCGTTTTGGAAACTCAAAATCCCATACTAAATCGAGTTTCATGTTAGTATTTCAGAATGTGGTTTTAAAATGAGAGCATATATCTTCGATTGTATGGCTGCGGCTATAGGTTCGTACGTACTTCGTGTGACCCTACAATTTATTTATAGTTTATTTGCTCGCCAGAATATTTTACTTAATTAAAACATACGAGTATTTTTAATAACCATAACAAGCCCATCATAATTCAGCCTTAAACCTACAAAGTTATACAATTTAATCGGAATTTTCCAACGTCTAGAACCAGTCTAAGGCGGTCTTCACATTGTTTGCTCCGGGGTGCGAGCGGGACATCGCTATATACGTGTATATCGCTGTCTCGCCCACACCCACAGTGTGATAACCGCGTAAAGCCATTCTTTTAAATAACTTTAACAACGGAATTCCGTAGGAATATTTGCCCCGCGAATGACATCGGTAATTTATGTCTTTATTCAGCCTGAGGCTATAAAATCGGTCAAGTGCGAAGCGGACACGCGCCCTGCCGGTTCCGATACAATTAGTTTTTTTTAATACATATGGTACTAATCTTACCGCACTAGTGCGATAATTAGCACATTAAGGCCGTGCATCGAAAAATAACAGGATCTTAGAAAGGTGGCAGTGGCTAGCCCCGGAAACAAACAGTAGTGATTTTCGGATATATGTTTCTTGACTATATGATAAGAGATTTCGTAGTAGTCGAAACACGAATGCTTAAAATTTTCTCGATAGAAAATAAATCCAAACTTACGTGTTCATTTTTCGGTTTTAGCTTCGTGCAACTAGAAAACACATCCATATCCAGCACAACCCACCTTACAGCAAAGGTTTTCATCTCGTCTTAACTTTGAAAGAACTAAATATTAACTTATTATCCTTTACCGATGGATTTATTATCGATTTTTGATTTTATGAATTCAACAGCAAACGCCCATTTTACGCAGTTCGGTTTCTCCATGGTTTCTCTTTCTGTCATGCGTCAAAGTCATAAATGCATCCTTTATGCCAGTAATGTTAGATGGCCGTCGTGCCTCAAAGAGGTAAGACCTATGTCACTTCGCGCAGCGCTCCGAATTACGTAAAATTTTAATATCCAATAAACGTTGAGTCGTAACTCCATTGAGTAGTAACGGAATCGGAGGTAAGCCTATGATGGTGCCTTCTTACAGGCCTATACGTTACGCATGTGTGCGTGTTTGCTAGGCTACGTCATGCTACGTCGAAATCTATACTCTTTGTCAGTTACAACGGGTTAGGAAATTTCGACAGATATTGAAATGTATCGGTAGCTGTTTGGTATTTAGCCATCAGAATCTAACCGTAACTTTTTGCTTTATTTTTGTTTGAAAATAAAATATCTATAAGAATATATTTTTTGCTTTTTTTCTATTGTAATGATAAAAATAAATCTAGTATGTTTCATGCTCAAATAATTTAAAATAATTGAATAAATATTAAAAACTAATTGATATTATTCGTTTTAATTATTATATTATTAAGTTTGTTTGAATAAAATATTTTATTTCAATAATACGAAAAGTTATTATATTTAAGTACCACTAAAAAAGGTCCCTACTTACAAAAACTCACTTGCACGGGCCGGGGTTCGAACCCGTGACCTCCGGTTTGAAAGTCGCACGCCACTACAATTTCACATAAGTAATTTACAATGACATGATACCGTGGAAAAAGTGAATATTACAATGTACTGTGTTACTATCATTTTATAGTTTATTTTGGCTTGACAAGGAGGAATGAGAAAAACGTGCAGAGCGAGAGGATTAAATCTCTCTGTCCCTTTCTTAAAGTAGCCAATCCTAATTATGACATCTGTTTTGATATTAATTCTTTGAACATAATTTGTCGATGTTCTTTTTTATATCATCGAGAAAGATTTTTATTAAAAAAATGGTGTTGAATTTATATGTTTTATTTATGTTTTTTTGGCATAAATTTCATTACTTTTGACAAATTTTGATTGTGATGACAAACGATTTGATGTGATGTGTGAAACGAGCCATGTGATCAACGATTTATCTAATAAAACTTCATTTAGTCGAAAAAAATAGTTGTCTACTACCGGGTGGAAAAAAATTATGGGCCCTGGAGGGAAAGTGCCTTAAAACCTTAAGTTTGCTCATTTTACTTAAATGAAACATTATTGTTTTTTACAGAAACAACTGCATTCAAAGATTTTTGAAGTAAAAACTTCTTTAGCGGCGCTAGGCACTTTTTGAGGTGGGGAAAAAATGATAAACTCGAGACAGCGTAAGGCGATCATGTGACCGTAAGGTTTAGATGGCCAATCATTTAGATGGCATTTAAATCAATAAAGAAAAACTCAATGACATTACATGAAAAAGGTTATAATCTTGTACGGGCTGAAGTACGAGGATCTCACAGTATTATAACTTTATATCACTCAAATATAATTAAATAAAGCTACATCTTGATGAAATCGCTAATAAAAGTGAACTCTAGTACTGGTGAATAAAACTCAAAATATCATGACCAAATATATTTAGATGCGAGGTCTGCAAGGTAACTTTACAATTTCTATTCGAATTTTAAACAATTAACGCTATAAATTTGAATTTAGAATTTTAAACAAGCTCACTGACCAGCAATATCGGAACCAAAAGTTTTCAATAGAAAGGAGGATGGGTCAATTATACATAGTGCTGCAGACATTTTGGACTAGTCATTGAGTTTTCACTTCTGTCGGCACTCCCGGAATGCAACACGTTGTTTTTTTTTAAATTCGCTTAGTCGCGCCCGGGAATCGAACCTACTTTTTCCACACTGTATAAAAGAACACAAATGCTTTTCTTCTGGTAACTTAAATGTTCTATCTATCTTGGTGATATGTCAATGCAATCAAATAATCTGAAAAAATAATAATAACCCAATTTATGAATTC
This sequence comes from Cydia amplana, assembly GCF_948474715.1. Taxonomy (NCBI): domain Eukaryota; kingdom Metazoa; phylum Arthropoda; class Insecta; order Lepidoptera; family Tortricidae; genus Cydia; species Cydia amplana. Next base: position 16,695,197 of record NC_086082.1, read on the forward strand.
CGTTCCTTCAGAAAAATGCGAAATGTACGTACAATTTTTAGGGATATCGTACTTTTTCCAGAGACAAATTTAGTTGGCTAAGAGACATTTTTACTGATTTGGGGTCTGTACTAAAAATCTAACATAATATGATAAGGACTTAATCGTTTTAAGCTCAAGAGTGAGTTTTCCTAAAGCTTTTTCTAAAAATTATGTCTTTATTAACGTTAGGAGTGCACTGCAGCATGTCAAATGTATGCCAAAATGTCAAGGGAGAGAACAATAAATTAAGTTTCAATTCCACTTCCACTCATCAGCAAAGTGATATAAGTATATCAGCAGTTTAAAGTTATTTTAGATTACAAAATTAGCGCATCAAAAAAATCAAAGTGCATAGAAAAAAAGTCTCCTGAGTCGTAATAAAATTGATGTCTCTTGGGTCACCAGAAAAGTCACCAGGTAGAACGATGACCCAAATCACATTTAAAAGAAAATGTAAATTTTGTGTACTACCTACGAACATTTTTCAAAAAACTATGTTTTTATAGCATATTAGACCCAGGATAGATCTAATACCTCTTTTCGTACCCCGGATAAAATGGTCGGCGACTAAAAAAGTAACTGAAACGTTACGTTATTAGGTTCACGATGCCGCGTTGTACCCTTGCCTTCGTTGCGATATGTTTGGTAAGTCAGGAGACTTAAAAAATGAGCCATGATTTTGGGACATATTAACAAATATTTTTTTGAATAGGTATATATTAATTTTAGCGGACTTTAATAATTTACCAGTTAAATTAGATGTAAATACCTTTTTAGTTAATCGTTAATATGATATATTAGTAGCAGTAAAACACTTTATTGTACAAAAAGACACATAAAACATGAAAAAACACACATCCTTCGTATATGGTAGAATATATTTTTCACACTTATAAGTAAAAACCAAAACCGATACGCGATTGGGATACGCTCTTTTTGTATGGGATACAAAAAAAAATTCTCCTGGGTCACCAAGAAAAATCGACATATTAAAATAATTCAGTTCGTTTTTAAGTTCTAGTCAGATTGACTTTTTGGTTATTTGAGATAAATTACAATAACGCTTAGATTTGAAAAACATGATTTTCTATTTTGTTGCGATCGACCCGGGTAATAAAAATAGGGCGAATTTGAACTTTTGTTTGTTGTCGTTGTAAAATGTATTAAAAAATAATGTAGGCACCCCTGACAATTGAAATTCAAAATTATCCAGAAAAAGCGGCCAAGTGCGTGTCGGACTCGCCCATGAAGGGTTCCGTATTTAGGGGATTTATGACGTATTAAAAAAAACTACTTACTAGATCTTGTTCAAACCAATTTTCGGTGGAAGTTTGCATGGTAATGTACATCATATATTTTTTTTTAGTTTTATCATTCTCTTATTTTAGAAGTTACAGGGGGGGGGGGCACATTTTACCACTTTGGAATATCATTTTTGAAGACCTATCCATAGATACCCCACACGTATGGGTTTGATGAAAAACATTTTTTTGAGTTTCAGTTCTAAGTATGGGGAACCCCCAAAAAAATTTTTTTTTCTATTTTTGTGTGAAAATCTTAATGCGGTTCACAGAATACATCTACTTACCAAGTTTCAACAGTATAGTTCTTATAGTTTCGGAAAAAAGTGGCTGTGACATACGGACGGACAGACGGACAGACAGACAGACAGACATGACGAATCTATAAGGGTTCCGTTTTTTGCCATTTGGCTACGGAACCCTAAAAATGAGTGTTTCAAAAAGGCACCCTGTATTCATTACATACCTAAATAATCTCTTATTCAATAAAACATATAATTACTAAACACTGTGATTTATTTCAAATAAATGCAAATCGATCGGATAAAAGATATTAATACCTACCTATACAACAATGAATACGAGTACAGTCAGCTGCAATAATATGTTACACACCGAAGGCCGTTTTGCGGTAGATCATGTTAGATCTTATTTGTAGAGCCATAAGAGCGTGTCACATACATATTTTTGCGGCCGTCGAAGAGTAACATATTATTGCAGGTGACTATACCTATGAAAAATTCGAGGGTTAAAAAGCATTTCAACCAAAGCATTTATAATAATAACGACTATGGACGCCTGCAACCCCAGGGGTATTGTAACCCCATAACAATAAGGTTGAAATTTGCAATTAGTGACCGCAAAGTCAGGTGAGCGTAATCAAGTAGGTAAATCTGTTTTCATCATATTTTATCAAAAATAATCTCTTTTCTGTTCTTGTGCTATTTTCTTATTATCAATACTCTTAACTTATATGCTATATACGCTGCTGCTTCTATGCTGTTAACATCTTCCAAAACAACAATAAATATTCAGGTTTATTAATTAATTATTTTATTGTTTGCTATTATGAACAAGTAACAACGCCATCTGTTTCAATTTTTTCCGAATTTAAGTTTCTGGCCGACCGCAGCGACCGCGTATAATGGTAGTTAACTTCTGTAACGTTAGATGGTGCTAAAAGGTCACACAAACTTCACGTGCGGCGCGAAGCGTTTCCATGTGTGCGTGTTAGCGGGGAGGGAAGAACTCTAGGGCGTGGTTTACGAAGCGCCAGACGCGGCTGCAGTAGGCCCTTAAGTAACTATATTTCGGAAATTTTAATTGCCATATACTAACTACTACGATATATGTGCGTATAGATAATTCGCAACTCGTGTCGATTTAAAACACTCCATACGGTCGTGGCCACTCGTTGCGAATTTCCTATTTTTCGCACCTAGCTGTATCGTAATGTACACTACTCTGAAGCACGACTCACCGGACTCACGCCCGACTTGTTGTATTAATTAAATGTGAGCTACTACACACACAATGGTCGCAGGTTCGAGTCCTGCAGGAGGTGTACATTTTTCCTTTCATTTAAAAATTTATCTTACGCTCCGTGAGATCCAGTCCGTGACAGACAGACGGACAACGGTAGTAAATTGTAGATTGAATGGAACTTTATTAGGTACTAATACAAGCTACGGAGCTACGAGTACGGAACCCTAACAAAAAGCTTGTTTTTTATTTGCCATTTTGTTTTTACGAGCCATAACTCACACTGCAGGTTTGTACTCTTGCCCGCATTTTTCTAAACACCCTAAACCGGCTTTGAGAATTTTAATTAAGAGTCATAAGTGTCATAACCTAGCCGCCGCCATACAATCTAAGTTATATATATATAACTCTCATTTCAAAACGACATTCTGAAATAACATGAAATTTGACATGAATAAAATAAATAAATATTAGGGGACATCTTACACAGATCAATCTAGCCCCAAACCATTGGGGAGACACTCCTGACTTCGGGCAAACTCGGCTCAGCATTGCTCCGAGCAATTATTAGGGTTGACACAAATTGACATCCCTTTGCGTGCACGACCAGAGATAAGATAATGACTTGAATTTTGACAACCCTAAATAGCCGAAAGGGATAATGCCATAAGTTAGAAAGTGATATCAAATCATGATCAGGGACCGGAACCGGTTACCTTAACCGGGGTTTTTCATAGGGTTATTTTAGAAGTGGTTATAAAAACCCCTACCATAACGGTAACCGTCTGATAAGGTGGGGTAATGATTCGACCCTGTATCGCTGTGTAACTTCGGTTTTGTAGGAAGTGCTTTCTGTACGGTAGTACTCACGTAGTACTATAAATACTCGTACCTATATTACTTTTTCTGTGCCCAAACTAAGCAAAGCTTGTACTTCCATAGATAAATACATACTTATACACATAGAGAACGAACATAACTCAGGAACAAATAGCTGTGTTCATTATCACACAAATGCCTTTACTGAGGCTTACCAGGATTCGAACCCAAAACCATCGGCTTCACAGGCAGTGTCACTATCACTACCCACAGTACCCACTAGGCCAGACCGGTTGACATGAAGTAACATATATATCCATTAAGGTATATACAAGAGACGACATCTCGAACAAAATGTTTCCGCACCTCAGAGAAGTGCATGCACTTCTTTGCTTTTAGTACGTCACCGACCACTGACGAGATGCCACACATACATGTACAGAAAATTAAAAAAAAAATTAAAAATGCCTTCGTGCGTGTTAAAAAGTTGCAACAATAGCACAAGAAAATATAATAAAAGGGATGGAATAACATTTCACCGGTAAGCAATGAAATAACTGTTGATTTACTATTATTTAGTTTTCAAAGTAAATGTTTGGTCGTAGAAAAAGTATTGTATGCAACGTTGTTTAACTGAGTCAAAAAATACTCGTGGCGTCTTTATTAACAATTTTCGGCTTCGCATGCATGCATGCACTTCTCTGAGGTGCGGAAACATTTTGTTCGAGATGTCGTCTCTTGTATATAACTCGCTCTAATTTCTTTGTACAATCGCCCACATTCTTACTGTCCATCAGTGGACCTTACGCGTTTTATAATAAGGTCCACCGATGGGCAGTTTGTATTACAATTCTATCAACAATACAATACAACATATTGAACAAGTTGCGGCATTTGATATATTCAATTCGTTGCTCCTACTGCCAGCAATTATCTAAAATCGTATGCCATATTGCAAGGCCTGTAGAAGACACTTGTGTTTTGCTCGGTTGGACTTTAACAATCTAACATCTCACATTTTCTGTACATGTCACGGGTATGTCTGCATTGCAAAACGACAACGAAGGACCTATCTTAAGTCGCAATGTCCTTACAAGCCGATCTTATCACCTAAATGCACTGCTCTATTTGTCTTTTCAGCATTCACGATCCATAAAAGCATTGCAACTTCAAAACATACAAAAATCAACTCTATTCCAATTAACTTAAAAACTGATTCCCTAAAACTCCTAAAACACATTTCAAAACTTTTTTTTAACGATTTTGAGCTTTGTGTCGGTGTTTTAAAGTTTAGATTAGACTGTGAGAGGGTAGTTGGAATGTCTAGTCCAATTTGCTAGTCTGCGGCATTTACATGTGTCAATTCACGGTGATAGCCGTAAGTGACACCATACTTGACATACCCTTACAAGACCGTTGGTGGAATTTGGACTTTCATTGCTTCAATTAAGGGTGGTTTTACAAAAATGCTAATATGTTTAAAGTTAAGTACTTTATATTTTATGGTAGGGTAAATTAACCTTTTGTCGGCGCCTTTCCATTTATGAACAGTTTAGTCTTAGGTATGTTGGGCCAGTAAGTGTGCTAAATGGGCAAAAGAACAAAAAACTATAGGGGCAGTTCTCTTAGGACATTCTTCTGGACTTTACGACATTGCTGCTTCAAATGTCAAAACTCCGGGCATCAACATTCGGTCTGACATTTGCAACAGCAGCAAAGTCAATAGTCTGAATGCGAATGTTCTAATATTAAAGTTGACTCCCATTTTCCCATGTGCAAAAGGGCATGGCCGCCATGCCATTCATAAACTGGTCATGCACTTTTTCAGCCTCTGTACATATTGCTTCTGATGGTTTTCTTTTTGTACTGTGTGTACGTTTGTCTGCAACCAGTACCTCGTTAATTGATCTACTGATAATCTGCTACGAAGTGCTAATAAACTTGCACAGTTGATATTCAAGTTATGTCCGCGCTCTCGATAAGTTGCCTTAACTTGATAACAGCAGATATAATAGGTAGGTAGTTAATTAGATATTAATATCTCAGTAAATTATTTAACCTTTTCGACGCCGTGTCAAACGCAAAAGCTGTCACGCTGACGCCACGTCACCGAAGTGTCAAAACTGAAATTGAACTTTATGCATATGCACGTAGGTCTATGTTGCTCTGTGATATGTGACCGATTAATCGGCTTTGAACCTACGGTGCGGATATATCGGTCATTGGCGTCCAAAAGGTTAAGTGAAGGAATCACAAGGTACGATTACGCAAAGGAATATATTGTACCTATTTAGTATTGTGAATGCACATTTGACATCAGAGATATACTCGTAACTCCATACCTACATTAAAACCGAAACTGTACCTACTTCGTACTTACAGGTAGATAAAATGAAAGTCAATAACATTATTAATACTATATCTGTAATTATGTAAAAAGAACATTTTACAATAATATATGTTTAAGCAACACTTATGAAATTTTGCAACAGTGACGTTAACTCTTTTAGTAGTAGTTCGTTGCTTTCTGCATTATATCCTACACTGGCAACATTTAGATTTTTGCTCTTCAACATATCAGTATTATTTCTAATCGCCGATTTTCTTAACAATATAACTTTTTCACTATCTTTAATAGAGCTAGAGCATTGCTCCACTAAACCTAGAACTTTCTCTTTAGTCAGCAGTTTGATGGAATTCTTCGATAGCAAACTGTAAGTTTTAACATATGAAATCAAATCCTCAGTTTCTAAATCTGCAGTATTATATAGCATGTCATACAAAAGTACAAGTATTTCTCCCTCTATCTCCCTATTCACTCTTATTTCAATAACTTTATCTAACGGCCTGCCTTCGGCGTCTAATTTAGGTGCAGAAATATGACGCGACAAGGAGTTTATGTACATGCTATGGAGAATATTCTTTATGATATTCAGCACTCCTTTTATTAGTGTTTTGTCCTCTTTTCTCAATTGTCTTACGACGAAATGCAGCCACGACACAAGACCATATCCTTCCACCAAAATTTGCAACGCTCTAGGTATAGCTACAACAGCTCCCATCGCTCCTAGAATCTTTTCTTTAGTTTTCCGGTCACTCAAAACAGAAGAGTAGAAATCCATTATCATTTTCAAGCACATAGTCTTAAAGATTACACTTATATCTGTCATAGTCTTAGTTCCATGCTTAATTATATCTAAAATCCATAGTCTTCTGTCGGATGATTCAACGTCACTGTCATGAAAGAGGCTCAGAAAATCAGGAACAACAGTTAAATCTACAAATTGTTTGGCAATTAGGAAGTTGTTGACGGGTTTGTAAAGAGGGTCGAAGGGGGCGGTGCAGACCATGAGGGATTTGGCGAGATATATAGCGTCGAGAGAGGGGAGACGGGGGTTTTTGAGACCACCAGGTTGGCTGTTGATGGCGGTTGACAAGCTGTGGCGGAGGGTCTCGATGAAGTCTGTGAGGAGGAGCTTGTCGTTCTTGTGTCTCCTGAAATAAAATTATACCTAAATTATAGATAAATGACGTTCACAGACATATAAAGAGTTTTTAACACAGTAATTTTAAAGGAATACTACTGCGGAAAAGGGAGGCCTAAATAAGTTCCAAGAAGCTGGTGGAAGTGGTGGAGATTCTTCGGATTAGGTTACCAAAAAAGCGGGCCTCGTGCACCTTTAGGCTACCTAGGATGTAACTGGGAAAACATACACTACGGAAAAGATTAATTAACTTTTTATGTGACAAAGCAGTATTCTGCATTTAATAAGTTCCTGCTCTTTTTTAGGGTTCCGTAGCCAAATGGCAAAAAACGGAACCCTTATAGATTCGTCATGTCTGTCTGTCTGTCCGTCTGTCTGTCCGTCCACATGTCACAGCCACTTTTCTCCGAAACTATAAGAACTATACTGTTGAAACTTGGTAAGTAGATGTATTCTGTGAACCGCATTAAGATTTTCACACAAAAATAGAAAAAAAACAATAAATTTTTGGGGTTCCCCATACTTCGAACTGAAACTCAAAATTTTTTTTTCATCAAACCCATACGTGTGGGGTATCTATGGATAGGTCTTCAAAAATGATATTGAGGTTTCTAATATCATTTTTTTCTAAACTGAACAGTTTGCGCGAGAGAGACTTCCAAAGTGGTAAAATGTGTGTCCCCCCCCCCCTAACTTCTAAAATAAGAGAATGATAAAACTAAAAAAAATATATGATGTACATTACCATGTAAACTTCCACCGAAAATTGGTTTGAACGAGATCTAGCAAGTAGTTTTTTTTTAATACGTCATAAATCGCCTAAATACGGAACCCTTCATGGGCGAGTCCGACTCGCACTTGGCCACTTTTTTACTATTTTACTAGTGGAAGTAAAGAGTTCAAATAAAAATTTACTTACGTTTCGGTCTCCAGAAGCATATGGAACCGATGCAGCACGTGGTACGCGGCCGCACGCATATCAGGACAATGCGAGCTCAACGCAACTACAGGCAGAGACAGCAACCCGCTTCGCAACATCTTGAAACACGACGCCATGGACCCGGGAGTCAACAGGTGACTTAACAAGGGAAATATGAATGCTGGGTCGTAGATACCCTCATCTGGATCGACGTGTGAAGCATTCACTATGTCTACGTCCTTTAATTCCGATATTATGGCATCGTATCTTTGCTTTAATATCATCCGAGTTACATCACCTTCGTAATCTTTTAAAGTTCTGAACTCTTCAGACATAAAGCGTACAGCTTCTTTAATACCCTTGCACGAGTTAGATGAAGGTAGCTCATAATCGTAGCTTAATTTTTCAGTCACAGGAAAGTTCCGTACGGTTCTATCGACAATTTCCTTGTCTAGAAGGTTCATGACTTGGTTTGGAGTGGGATGACTCCAAAGAGACGCTGATCTGTTCTTGCGGACAGCGTAGAAGTTAGCTGCGGAATCTCCCCACAAATAAGGCTTGTATTCGTTGACTGGAAGTCCGTGAGTCTCGTAAAAGTTTAGGATCTTTAGTATCAAGCGATCGCACGGACTTCTTGTTGCATGGTAAGCACTTAAGAACACTGGTATTTGTTGCGTTGTCATCACTGATTGTTTGCGAGAAAGCAAGACGTATAGAAGCTCTAGCAATCTCGATTTTATTTCTAAACTGTGGTAGCTCAGCATCACGTTTAGGAATTCAGAATGTGAGGTTACCATGTCGAAAAGAGTTTCTAAATCAGAGTGGTCGTTAGGATAGAAGAGTTTTACTAGATTTGTTAATGTCTCAAGCAATAGCGGACCTGAGGCATTCTCCTGGTCACCTGATCTCACTTTCAAGCAGTTTTTCAAAACAGCCTTGCAGAAGTTCTGCCAACTGGAACTTTCAGTCATTTTTACGAGAGATTCCTTGTTATCAATGTCAAAACCTTTGAAAGATCCAGCAAGTCGAATAACATCGTGGATATTTTGTGCGAGATCTTTCAAAACTTCAGCATTCGTTCCTTGTAACGCAATTGTTATCAAATTCAGAGACGATGACAAGTAGTTTATAAGGTAGTCTTTCTTGTGCCCTTTTTCAGAGAGACTCATTTTTAAGAAGCACGCCTGGAATAGATGTATGTGGCTTATTTCAGCGGTTTCAAACTTATGAATCTTGTTAAATAGCTTTTCACACTCCTTTTGAGACATGCACTCCAGAATCAGTTTTCTTATGAATTTCCAAGAGGAGATATATACTTGTCCAGCTTTATGCGGTTTTTCTAATACTTTTAAAATATTAGATTTGTATTCCTCGTAGACTTTAGGCAGGAAATCTTTATTCGCGACTAGGAAAGTCTCGTGATGGATAATAGCGTTACCGAGTGGTAAGGTGAGCTCCCTCTGGCTTAATATGTCAGGTTTGTCAATTTCGTCTTTAAATATTTTGCAGAACTTCTGACTGAGTTTGAGTAAAGTGGCCGCGAGGAGGGACGTTGTTTTACGAATGGAGTTGGCTTGAAAGAAATTCTTGAATTGTTCCTCACTAACATGTTTCACTTGGTGAGGCTTGTTTTCAAAATGTTCTGTCAAAGAGTTCTCAATATTTGTCAAGTTGGGAATCACTTCTTTGTTAGTCAGCAAGTTTGTGTACACCTTTACAATGCCCTTGAACACTTCTTTTGGTAATTCGATGGTTACAGTTTTCGAGTACTTCAAGACAAGTACTCGAAGTACCTCTAGCATTAGACTTGGTTCTTTGTCATCTTTAACGCAAGCACTGGGATCTGCAGTAAAAATGTGTTGTAGCACTATGACGTCATCTGCTTCCGAAAGGCCAATTATTTCGAGAACTCTTATCGTGTGATCGCTGTTGACATTCTTCCTTTTATATATTCTAATAAACGCCTTCACGATTTCACTACGGTTTTTCTGTTGATAAGGCTTGAGGACCTTTTGTGTCTTGTTTAAAGATGTCATAATATCTGCGTGTCGAGTCATCACTTCTAAAAGAAATTTAGTCGCCAAGGTATTGCATGGATTCTTGTTTAGATCCAAAGGCGTGTAGATATTAAGGTAGTGCGGGTTTTTGAAAACGGCCAATACAATCGTACGACAAACATCTCTCATGTGACATTTCTTCCCAATAAATATTAAGCAATCAAAGTATAGGTTAATCTTCTTTTGCTGATCTTCCGTCAAGGAGTTCATGTTTGTTAGTCTGACTGTACAGAATATTAGATATTTCGCCCAAATCAGAAGCTCAGAGCCATCCACAATCTGTGCTGTGTTAACTTTATAAGGAACATCTTCTATGATAATGTCGCATTCTTCTGAAGAAACTTCTTCAAGACATTGGAAGATGTCCTTTAGGAGAATTTCACTGTTGCCAATGATAGATGCTGATATATTTTTGATGGTATCATCTCGGCCTGATAAAGTATCCGAGAGAGCTTCAGGTTCCGAAGTCCAACTGGCAACATAACTCCTTGCATCTACCTTGGAGTCTCCAATCACTATCTCTGTCAATTCTGGAGAATAGTTCGCGTGCAGTAAATTTGCTACGTACATTGATAAAAATGGCTTCAAAGATTTTCTTGCTTCTTTATTCCCTTGTATATATTGCATGCAGCCTACGATAAAAGGAGATGGCACTTTATTCTCTAAAAACGATGTGTTTTCAGTGTTTTTATTCTTCATAAGATCGTTAAATAGTTTGTCTAAATTCGCTTCACTGGTTTGATCAGAAATTTCAAAGTTGACAATTTGATTTCTGATATTTTCAGTAAGATCTTTGCTGTTTTCCAGCACGTATTGCACCAAATCTCCGATCAAGACAGTAGGAGTCGCAATAGAGTTCCGCAAAGTGTAAAGCATAAGGTGTATTTCGTCTTCATCCCCCTCAAAAATTCCTGTGTTTTTGAAAAACTTGCAAATCGTATCCTTGGCCTCAATCCAAGTATTATCATCAGTGTTTGTATAAACTTCCAGCATAATGTTGAAGAGATCTTTGAACATCGGATTGCTGAGTGAAATTGCTGAGCTGTCTAAAGTCAACCACAAAGACACAACTTTGAATTTCAATAGTGAAACTCTCCCAGCAGTCAGTGTCATGGAGTAGTCTAGAATCTTTCTCATGTCTAAGCTTCCTTCTAGCATTTCAAAGAATGTGGGGTGGATATCGTTATACAGCAATAACAGGTCCATTAGATAAATCAGGCTGTCTGTTTCAGATATTTTCGGTAGCCTGTAGTCTTGAGTAGGCTTTGTAACCTCTTTGCCACTTATAACATCTTGTATCAATGTCGCGATAATCGTAGGCACGGGCATGTGTTTTGGGAAGAAATACTCCATTTTGCTCCTCAAATCAGAAATATCTACATGACTGTCTTCCATCTCTAAAATCCTTATGTACTTTCTTAAACTTTCCAGCATTTTTACTAAAAGCTTTACACAGTATAAAGATATAGTTTGGTCTTTACCCAAATGTGTCTGCATGAATTTTAGCAGAGGAATGGGCAAAGTTACGTATCTCGCAAAATTAACAATTTGAATTGATGATAGATTACCCATTCTAGGGACCATGTCCTCTGGTTTCAGAACATCCAGCAATTTAATAGCAAACTGCAAAGTTTTGTCCCAAATAGGCGAGTGCTGAGGTTCGAAACTCTGCTCCACAACATTTATTATAGCTCTGTGTAAGTCAGGACATTTGTGAACTATTTTCAGTATAACTTCACACGACTCTTCTGCCTCCCAAGGCCTTTTTAGCGTCAGCAGAGCCTTATACAGGTTCTGATTTTTATTAGCGTCCACCATACCTAAAGTATTATCAGTGAAATATAACCCAAGCTTATGAGAGGTAAAAAGCGTCAGTACAATTTCTGATAAAAGTGCCATTATGTCCGGACGTAACTTATTTTTCGCTTCCTGACTTAATTCCGGCGGTCCCTTCCAAGAATACAGTTTAAAGATATTAAACAGCACTTGGTGACTGAATGTCTTCAGTTTCAAACTCTTTGAAATGAAACTGTTCTCAATTACGTTCTTTTTCAGAATATCTAAGAACATCAATACTGCATCAGGCTCATCATGAATCAACCCTGGAATTACGAGAGCTAATAATCCTTGCTTTTCTAATAAAGCTTTAATCAAAGGCAGATGTCCATCAACAAGAAAAGAAGTCATAAAATGCACAAATGACGTCCTAACATTATCCTTCTCTTTATAATTCGGCTTTTCAAGAATATACTGCAAATGTTTTGGTGTTAATGGTGCTTGGTTGATAACTTCGACACCCAAATCTGGATTTAAAGTGACTATTGAAGTCAGGAGTTTAAGGACGATTTTCCTGTGACGTGGTCCGGAATTTTCGCTGATCATGATTTCAATGGTTGGCATGAATGTGTTTAAGAAATATCTACTGGCTTCCTCAGTTATTGCGAACATTTGAGGTTGTGAGGATTGTACTTTCATGATGATGAGGTGGAAGAGATGGAAGGCAGGGGTGGCGAGGGTGAGGTTCATCTTGCTATCCTGGTTGATCTGACGGAGGATTTCGTGGGAGTTGCCGCCGGCGTTTAGGTATTCGGCCATGTAGTCCACTTCACTGTCGGGGTTCAGGCATACTTGGAGGAACTGGGTTAGTGCTGGAAAAAAAATTGTTTTATTGGTTACTAGGAGAGAACCATGGCTTACAACATAGGAAAGCGAAAATTTATTTGAGGCAGAGCATGTTTGAGGAGCTAACAGACAATACGTTTTAGTCACTCTGCTTTATCTGTGCTCGCTGTTATGCCTACATGGAATTCTGTGTTGTTTCCCCATCCTTCTTAGACTGCATTTTTAAATATAAAGTATAGGGGCCGAGGAGACTTACCCGGGTGGTAGACTTGAATCATTTTATTTTAAAATGTAACAAATAAAAAAATACAGGACCCCTAAATGTATCTTCTTGGGCCTAAACTTTCTGAAGACATTTTTCATCAAAATTGGTTTATTAGTTTAGCCACAAAAGGTAATTTAAATCGGTAACACAGATTCTCCCACAGATTAACAAATGCACCCCATGAGTTCCTTCATGAAAAAATTGAAAAATACATATATGAAATGTCTAAGGAAAAATAAGAGTTTAAGAACTTTTCCTTCAATAATCTTAATAGTTATTATTTAAAGTTCCCACAAAGTATCTCAGTTCAATTTAACTCCGTCCCAAAATAATTTAAATTTAAAAGTTACGGCATCATGAAAGTTACAATCCGGAGTATTCCGGAGCTCTCTGGTGCAAACCTTGTACCAAAGGACATACTCAATAATTCCACCCCGTGTCGCATTTATGAATCATTTAGTTAAAATAACATAACCCCTCCCCTAACCTATGCATCATACTCAGAATCGTGTTGTATCTTGAAGCTATGTGCTTTGTTACTATGAAATTACCAATACTCACCCATAGTTTGTCCGGTTTTCGAAGCTAGTTCTCTTCTGAAGTGCTTCACATCAAAACCATGCTGTTTACCAGCTTTTTTGTGTTCGGGAACCTTTTGAGGTTGTTCCTCGGTTTCTTTTTCATTTTTTGCTTCCGGAACGTCTTCGGAAGTCTTAATTTTCTTAGGCGCCTCTTCACTTTCGGTATTATATTTACGTTTACCCATTTTCAGTTATTAATTTTAATTAACATGTTTTTTTACGAAGACACGTGAGATCGATGTTGTTTTGACGTTTGTTTGTGACAGTTTGGCAATGGCAGGTGACAGCCCGCCTGTGGTATCATTTGAGATACTTTTAATAGCGCTGATAAATAGACTCAGTTGCAATCGATTCAAAATAATCGATACGTTGCATGTAGCTGGACTAGGTAAATGTAGCCAAAAAAAGAACCGCGAAAAACGCAAATCAATGTTTTGTTATCCGCTTCTCTATCGCTGTTGCACATAATTGTTATAGTCTGTCAAACAACTTTGTCAGTAAAAAAAGGCGCGAAATGCAAATTTTTGATGGGAAGATAACCTTCGGGTTACATTTGTTAAATTTGCCGCTTATTTCTACTGACGTAAACGGCCTGCCAGACTATAGGCAAAGGATAGGTACATTTCGATTTTTGTTTTTCGCGGTACCAGGGCTTCTGGTCACAGGAAAAGTTTGAATTTGACTAACTCGTATTTGAACTGGCGAATTTACTTTTGTCCGGAGATAGTCCTTACTGTTTTATAATTTTATTGTAGGTACCTAACGACTATTATGTGAAGTTCTCAATCAAAAGGTACCACTTTGTCGCTTACCACAAAGACGAAATTTGCTTGTATCTTTATACGAATAACCAATCAGAGCGTCCTTATGGTAAGCGACAAAGTGGTACCTTCTGATTGAGAACGTCATTTTGATAGGGTAAACACTAAAAATGAAACGAATTAAGTATGTATCAAATTTAATCAATATAAATGCTTTTGTACTCTTTTGAGTACACGCCATACAAACATAAAATAACTGTTAATTTCCAAGTAACATCATTAAAATTCAACTGCCATAATAATTATTGAAATAATTTAGCACCCTTATAATAAACACAAAATTTAACTTTCAAATCGAATCCAATTAAATCTTAACTAGCCGAATTTGATCCGGAATTAGCAAAACTACTTTTAATCTTAATAAATTCTTTGAAAAAAACTTACATATAAAACAATCATACTCTAAGGGCGTGTTTACACTGCCACATTTGAGTCGACTACGTGTGCTAAAAGCCTTGCGCTAAAAATAAACCCAGTAAAATTGCGCCCTAGAGCTTTTGAATATTGGCGCCTTTTCACCGTCTGTCATTTTGTCGGCCGCATTGCCTCGGGCGAGGCACGTCTCCCCCGACCGAGATGCCTCGCGCGGCAATTTCCTCGCGAGGCAACTCGTTTTGCGAGGACGCGCCTAATGTGCATAGGCCTTAAACCTATTGATGTTGTTTGTTCATGCTAAATCACTCCTAAAAGCTGTATCACATCACCGCACCAAGGTCGCGGTGCGGTAGTGTGTTACGGGCGTTACGGCTATAAAGGCCAACTAAGCTAAAGCTAAAATTCTCATAAAAACGTATCAACGATAAATTACTCCAAAAATATAGTATTATAGTACTTATATTGTACCAAACCTGAGATCGGATTAAAATACCCATCTACAGTACAAAAAATTAACATACACACTTATAATTAAACACTAATCATTTGTCATATCATTATCGAGTAATATTTTTTATAAATTAACATATAACGGTGCAACTATAGGTACATGTACCTACAGTCGCAATCAGATATATCGGAGCGGCCGAGGTGCTCAAAAATATCTGAACACGACTTTAACGCCTTGACAATAGAGGCGTGTTCAGATATTTGTGAGCACCTCGGCTGCTCCGATATATATGATGGCGACTGTACCTATAAATATTATTGGCACGGAATGTTTCAGTACGATTCTCTACCAAAACTAGTTTCACAAATGGTCGCCTAAAGAGGATAGTGGGCGACCGCTTCTCCATACAAATGTAGTCCCCATTTTCCTCTCCGGATGTTACATTTGGGAAAATATTTTTACACAATTTTTTGTTTGTTAATAAACAACAAATTGTGTAAAAATAACATAATTATTAATTACATAATGTCCAGGGAGGAAAATGAGGTCTACGTTTGTATGGCGAAGCGGTCGTCCCCTTTTACTCTTAAACGCAGAGTTGCTATTTGTTCCTGTTAATATTTTCGTATTCCGGTTCAATTTCTCGAATCTTCGCCAGCAGAACTTCAGCCAAATTTTCCTCTGGGTCTGAAATTAGAAAATAAAATGCTTATAACATACAAAAAACATATTGTAGTGAAATACATTAACCCGCCAAAGACGTCACTAACGCTCGCGGATACAGCACAATAGGGTATTTGACTATTAGTCAAAATAGTTTCTTTTTTCGTACTGTCAAAACGATTTTGCTACTATGAAATTTATCTGAAACACTAGCATGTGACGTCACAATCAAATTACCTACTCTTCATAGTTTTACACGGGTTTTAAAATAGAAATTGTGTCTAAAAATAACTACTGTCTACGTTTCTCTATTAATTTTCTGGTGCTTTATTTCATGCATGGTGTAAAAACAGACAGTCAAATACCCTATATCAACATTCCATTCCGTGAGCATTCCGATAAGATTCACGATGACGCGCCGCACGCGACAAGATAATTTGTTAAGGTTTTGTGTAAACTGTGCCCTGTTTATCAAAAGCTTGTAACTTGTAATACAAGTGGAAGTCCCTTTTTAACAAAAGCTGACAAAAAGGGACTTCCACTTGTATTACAAGTTACAAGCTTTTGATAAACAGGGCCCTGGTTGAAATATGATGTCGGAAAAAATCCAGCTTTACCACCCGTGCGAAGTTGTCTGATAGATAAGATAAAAGATAGTTTATTCAAGTAGGCATATTACAATGCGCTTATGAACGTCAAATAAAGCTACACCGGCTCCAACCCTACACCTCTGCCTCGAGAAGATTTAAATCCCCCCTCAATCGGAGGAGGGTATCCCAATATGGGACCGGCAACAAACTCGGCGGGACACATCTTTTCAATTATTACATCTTAGAATTAACATGCATTACGAGTAAATAAGAAAAATACAATTTAAATTACTAGATAATCTAATAAATCTGCCATGGGTGAGACATGCTAATAAAGAGTTAGTATGAACTGACCGTCATAGTAGACGAGGTCGACCTTGCCGCGTAGCTCGGGGCTGTTGGCAACGATGGCCGGTAGTGTGGCGCAGAACTCCGCCGTTATCTCATCCCCGTCCGCTGCCGCTAGACCTGCAATATTACAAGTGTTGTTAAACCGACATACGATACAAATTGCCAATAAGTGCGCATGTGTCCTATAGAGAGTACTTTATGGTCGAGACGGGACCATTCCGGTCCATTGGCAACCGGGCGCAGGCATTTGCAACCTATCCACCCACCGGAGGCATTTGCTACCACCCACCGGAGGCATTTGCTACCACCCACCGGAGGCATTTGCTACCACCCACCGGAGGCATTTGCAACGAGTCGCACAGTAGGTATGCTGTACCGCACACCCCGTTGCCTCCACAGAAAACCAGCGCCGTTGAACACGGTAGTCGTGCCAGCTGCATTGCTGAGACCATAACGGCTCCACACCTCTCTTTCGACTGTTTTATTTTAATGACTGACTTTGCTTTGAATTTGTATTGATGTTGTCTGAATAAATGATTTCTATTCTATTTGCTACTAGCGACCCGCCCCGGCTTCGCACGGGTTAACAAATTATATATAAACCTTCCTCTTGACTTATTATATCTATTAACACATTCACTACCAGGAACCCACCTGGTGGGTGCTCGTAAACTTTGCTCAGATGCCGGACAACCCGCTGGGCGGGTTGTTTAATACGCAGCTATAGACGACCGGTTTCTGGGGTAGTGCGCCGTTTTTTGTCTGGCAGTGAATGTGTTAAAAAAAAACCGCATCAAAATCCGTTGCGTAGTTTTAAAGATCTAAGCATACATAGGGACAGACAGCGGGAAGCGACTTACTATGTAGTGATGTAGGTAGCAGGCGGTAATTTTAAACGGATGACCTCCTGAGTTATACAGCCTAATTCGTTTGGTCACGGTAGAGTCTGAAGTTTGTTAGGCCTCGTCCGAGACAGACCGCGCGTGCATTTGCCTAGGCGAGGCATAAGCACGCGGCAATTTCCTCACGAGGCGTCTCGTTCTGTAAAGACCCGCCTAATGACCGCATCTGACCTATTAAGTACTTACGTTGGTAGACGAGGCGCCGTTGAAGTACCTTCCAAAGCGTGTGGAGAGGTGTAGCGCATTCTGCTACCACGTGCACGGGCCTAGGGTCGTCGGGGTGGCGGCGAATCTATAAATATATTATAACTACCTATAGTTATAGTGAAATTTTTAAAAAAGTAAACAATTTGCTGCGCAAGGACGCAACGCGCTTCGCGCGATAATAAAGGTGGTGGTTACAGTTTAAATAAATACAATAAAACATGGAACATAAGTAATAGGTAGTCATTTATTGACACAATTTCTTTACACTGCAAATAGTAGGTACGTAAATAATTAGGACGTGAAAACATCACATCTTCAGTCAAACACCCTACTGACTAGGTTAGGTTCGGTTTTGCTCTAGTTTCGGCCGAAACCGAACCTTCGGCCGATAAATGATTATTATACTGAAATCGAAACTTCGGCCGGATACTATTCATAATAAATAACTACCTTGTATGTAGTATTTCTGTATATGCGGTCCCGCACTCCGGCAACATCTTTTTGCACGTCAGACAGACTCTGCGAACATAATAAGTTGTCAATTAAGAAACTTTAACACACCTAAGAACCACACTTTTACGACGTTTAAAAAATAATGCAATTCTCATTGCCACTTTTTAGATCTGAAAAATCTGCATAAAGCATAAATTATTTGTTAGTAACATCAGATTAGGATGATAAAATTTGATGTTATTTGATAATTTATGCTTCACTAATGAATCATTTTGACATTTACGAATCCCTTTTCGGTGAAGGAAAACATCGTGATAGTTTTTCATATGTATGTGTATTTTTTTTATTGACCTCAACGTCACTGACCCTGCAGACTCCTACGCTCGGCTGCAAAGGGTCCTGCTTATCGATGAAGAGAGTGACCAAGTGTCACCACTATGAAGAATCCTCATGAGGGCGAGGCAAGTCTACACCTTGAAATTGCCTCGCGAGGTAACTGCCTCGCTAGGCAATTCCGCTGTATGGTCTATTGACCAAGTTATTAGTTGTTTTTTTTTCCTGATAATCACTATTGACCTTAACGTCACTGACCCTGCAAGCTTCTAAGCTGGGCTGCAACGGGTCCCGCTTGTTAAAATGCTCCAGGTTGGGCGGACAGAAGAGAGACTTGGTCACCACTATAAAGAGTCCTCCCGAGGGCGAGGCGAGACTACACCTTGAAATTGCCTCGCGAGGAATTTTCGCTTTATGGTCTATTGACCTGGTTATTAGTTGTTTTTTTTTTCCTGATAATCACTATTGACCTCAACGTCACTGACCCTGCAGGCTTCTAAGCTGGGCTGCAACGGGTCCCGCTTGTTAAAATGCTCCAGGTTGGGCGGACAGAAGAGAGACCTGGTCACCACTATGAAGAGTCTCCGGACTGGGAAGAAGACTCCGTGGTCGGCTTCGGCTTCGCGGATTTGTTCTTCTAGACCGTAGAATCTAGAATAAGAGTCAAATTTTCAAGTTTAGAGGTCGGCAAAGCGCATTGTGGGCATATTTCTCTTTTACTCCAAGTAGTTAGTGACAGAGAAAGATGCCCGCCATTTACGAACTTCCGTTGTTCGCGGTAGGCCCTCTGGAGTTGTAGACTGTCCATAGGTTACAATAACTGCTTACTATCAGGCGGACGGTACCTTATGCTTATTTGCTACTGACATGGTATAAGAAAAAAATCTTTAACATGTATGTTTAAAAAAAAAATCCCCTTTAGAATATCTTTATTGCTGACATGTTGGTCTTTCCAAAAATGTAGCCCATGTTAACACGTCATAAAAACAAATAGTTTGACAAGTGTTTGAACCGATGGTTAGAGGTTACCATAGCCTATGGACACCTGCACAGCAACTCGGAGTCACATGCGCGTAGCCCAGGCAAAACATGATTTAAATATTATAAAATTAAGTAAAAGGTTAACAAGAGTCCGAAGCTTGATTATAAAAAAACTAACGCGAATTTTGTTAGTACTTAAGTACTGAACTGTCACAATTATATAAAATCCATTCTAGCTTTCGTTGGTCCAGTTACGGGGTAGCATTGAAAAGACTAGGAACAGCAACACTCTTAACTGTCCACCGGTGGACCTTATGCCTTTTGTAATAAGGTTTACTGTCAGTTAACAGTGAGCGATGGTACCAACCTGGCTCCATCGCTGGGGATCACTTGGTACAGGTAGCCCTCTGAGAAACTGCACGCCATCCCTTCTCCGTAAGTTATCGTTGCTGAACGACGTTTCTGAAATTTTTTTTTTGTTAATAGAACATATTTTGGGATAAATCTAACCGTCCTAGCCCCAAACTATCTCATGCGCAAAAGGGCTTATGAACACAATTACAAAAAAACTTACCGCTTCAATATATCTTGCAACCGAGCAACCTATTAGCATCAAAACCACATCCAAGTCTAGAACCAACTGACGATTCACCGCTAGCACCGCCGTAGAAACCCCGAAGGCATAGACAGTGTTCCTGTACTTGTCTCTGAAGCGGAGCTCGGGGAGGCGCCTGGTTTGGAAGGCAGTGTAGATCGTCTGAATAGCAAGCTCCAGGAATTGACTGGATAGTAGGCAGGCGGTGAAGCGGGCTGCAAAAATATTGTTTGTATCAGAGGTCTATAAACTTTGTCGGCCATATTGCAGGTCATAGTATGGGGAGCCCTGGTTAATATACTGTCCTCACCCCTAATTATCTAAAGGCCCGTCTCCATATTGCGCGGCAAACTATCGAACATTGGCTCGCGAGCCAACGCGATCTGATCGAGTTGGCTCGCGAGCCAACCCGGTATCCATTGCGCGCGGCTGCCTAGCGAGCCAATGTTCGATAGTTTGCCGCGCAATATGGAGACAGGCCTTAAGGGCCTCGGCGCCTGAACACATTGATTATTGTTAAGTGCGAGTTCATATATTTGCTACTATGCCAGTGTAACTAATTATGAACTCACACTCACACTAATCACTAGTCAAATTAATGTTTATCTACTGTCTTATCTATATTTTTCCAATAGGCCACACAGAACGCCCAAGGCACATCTCCACCAACCGAGGTGCTTCCTTCGTGCAGCTATTTCCTCGTGAGGCGACTCGTTCAGTGTGGACCCGCCTAATGGTGACTATGCTGACAAAGGCATTATTCTATACATTAAACGCCAGTTGCACCATCCCACTAACCCATTATTAACCGGTAAAACCGCTAACCCAGTGTCAAATGGTACTGGTTACCAAGGTAACTCCAGGTTTAACCGGTTAGCCCCGGGTTAGTGATTGGTACAAGTGGCCCTAAATGTGTTAAAGTTATTAAAAAAACCTGTAAACTAGCATCAAGTCAAATAATACTCACCTAATAATATCACATATTTCTGAATTGTTGGGAAGTCCATGTTTAAAGAATCTGTAACAAAAGAAACTTGTTAATTTAAAACAAAAAACAAATACTTTTGTCTATAGCTTCAAGCTTCCCACAAACTACTGAGAGTACTGAGGCCCACTAAAACCTAAACAATGGAGTCCTTGTTTAAAAATCTAAACAGTGCATTCCTTGTTTAAAAAACAGCTTAGTTTTGATTTTTAAACAATGGACCTTGTTGCATTCAAAACAGAGTTCAAACTTTAAAAATCTATGTATGGTTGCCTACTAAAATAATGGGCTCTTTGCCAGCAATAAGTTACAGTCAGCAGCAGATGTTGCTAAGCGGGCCAGATTTCCAAAATGATCTTGACGCAACTTTATTGTTAAGAGAATAAGAGTGTGTCAAGGTAATTTTGAAGTTTGAACACCGCGCCCCAGGGATCGGAACCGGTTTTTTGCAAAAACTTCGAAATAACCATATTTTTCTAATTATTCTGTACTCGAAATGTAGGACTCAGTTATGCTTATGTGTTTAGGTAATGACTTCGTATTATTAGATTGCCCAATTAGAAATGAAATAATTAGCAAGGAACGAAAAAATACCCGTATCGGATCCCTGCCTCGCCCCTTACCAATTTCTGCTGCTGACTGTACAAGATAGCTCTGAGCACGCTCTGAGTGAATAATGTGAAGAAACTGTACACAAGATATTATATTTCTAAGTTCTAGTAATTCATACACACACACACACACAAGATGTGACTAGAATCTAGGTGATATCATACAAATAAAAAAAACTATTTTATGGTGTAACTTTCTTCACTGTAACCTAAATTTTAAACGGTTTTTAATATTATTACGGTCAATTAATAATATACTTTTTAAATGTACGATCACTGACCTAATATAAAAGAAACTTTCTTTATACTATATCAATGTGTACGATATTAAAGTTCTGTATTGTGTCTGTAGAAAATGACAAAGTACTTTAGATAATAGATTACTATGTTGTGCAAAACTTACGATATCCGACAGTAATGCCGCCTAGAAATAAAACCTGGATGCCTAGGACATGTTCTAATTCCATCTTGTGACGGGTTTTTCATTGAAATACAATCTATTTTAATATAAGAACTTCTAGTCTTCTAATAAAAACAGAAATTCAAGTAAATAAAAGTAAACAACACGCGCACCGCGCTACATCCTTTGCAAAATTTGATTTTGTTTTTTTTTTTATATAGCCGTTTTACACTCGGTTTAGACTCTCGCGCGAGCCACGAGACGAGCCGCGCCACGAGACGCGAGTCCACCGGTTACACTCGCGTTCGGCTTGTCATTCGGTTATAAACCTTATGCCGTGCCGTTAGTGTTTAAATTATATTAGCTCGACGAGCTTGCGAGCCACGAGACGAGCCGCGAGCCCACCGCTTACACTCTCGTCTCGTGGCTCGTCTCGTGGCTCGTCTCGTGGCTCGCGCGAGAGTCTAAATCGACTATTAAACTCTCGCGCGAGCCACGAGACGAGCCGCGAGCCGCGCCACGAGACGCGAGTCCACCGTTTACACTCGCGCTCGGCTTGTCATTCGGTTATAAACCTTATGCCGTGCCGTTAGTGTTTAAATTATATTAGCTCGACGAGCTTGCGAGCCACGAGACGAGCCGCGAGCCCACCGCTTAAGCTTTGGATTCCTCCGAAAACGGTGCCGTCATATTACGGCCGCTATATAGCGTTGACTGACGTCACTAGAACGTTGTCTATGTAAACAAGATGGCGCGGTTTCCTAGACGACGTTACGTTACGTTGATTGTCAACGTAACGTAAGATGACGGCCGTCATGACCTTGTCGATAGTTTCGTGAACGTTTTATTAGATAGCGGTGACGCCATTTTGAATAAATGACACGAGATTTGAATAAATGATTCCGTACTACCAGGGATCGGATACCGGTATTTTTTGTATGGGAACGGAAACGGTATTTTTTCGTTCTTTGCTAATTACTTCATTTCCAATTGGGCAATCTAATAATACGAAGTCGTAACCTAAAAACACAACTGAGTCCTACATTTCGAGTATAAAATAATTCAAAAAATATGGTTATTTCTAGGTTTTTGCAAAAAACCGGTTCCGATCCCTGCGTACTACGATTATTTTCCTCTTCTGATGATATTTCATCCTCCAAGTAAATTATAGATGATCAAGCAAATCTTGTCAATAGGAAAAGGCGCGAAATTCAAATTTTCTATGGGACGTTATCCCATCGCGCCTACATTTTTCAAATTTGCTGCTTTGACCTTGGTGGATGACGGTGTGTTATGACGCCGTGGTACTTTCCACATGTCGCCACCGTAAAGACGGCCGTCTTTTGCTGCCGCTATATGACGGCCGTCTTATGACGGCACCGTTTTCGGAGGAATCCAAAGCTTTACACTCTCGTCTCGTGGCGCGGCTCGCGGCTCGTCTCGTGGCTCGCACGAGAGTTTAAACTGGCTATATCTTTTACTCCAATTAAAACGTATGTAATGACAGAGAAAGATGCCTGCCTACAATTCAATTAGCGAACTTCGGTGTTCGTAGTAGACCCTGTGATGACAATGACAGTGCTGCCATAATCTTGCAGCAAAATGTTGAATCGACTCAGTAAATCGATTAATAAAATTAAAACAATTGTTATTCAAGACATAGTGAAAAACATCAGCTTCTTCACTCAAAACAATTTCTAGTATTAATCGTTGACGTTGACATTTGAGTTTTGATTGCGAGTGAAGAGGTTTTACTAAACTTGTTGCTAAGAGTTAAACCAAAGTTTTAGAGGCTTATACTTCTGTTAAATTTTATACAATGGTGGTGTGCAAATACTTTCAAGAAGGATATTGCCGCTACGGGCAAAACTGCCGTTTTGAGCATGTGTATGGCTCAAAATACAGCTACCATGGTATAAGTATCCTTTTCTCCCGTAAAACTATTCATTAATTTTATAATTCGTTGAATAGTCCTAACATCATTATCACCCCATCACCCCAAAAACCGGTCCATAAAGTAAAGATTTACCATTTTAAGAATACTATTCTTTACCCCCAGCAAATGCACCAACCAACCAGAGCCAACCTCCGAAGCAAGCACCGGGCGGGGTAACGGACGAGCAGCTAGTCCAACAAGTCCAGACCGACGTCCAATCAGCATTAAAAGGCGGACAGTGGCTGCTCTCTTGCTATGCCCCGTTCAAGAAGCCCAACTTCCCTGGTCTCACTGACTTGTCAGCCGAGGAAGCTAGGTTGTTTATTTACGAAGCTAAAGCTAATAATACTGTTGAACAGGCTGTGAGTATTTCGTGTAACTGTTTTGTTACTTTTTAATATTTATTTGTTTCATAGTCTACCCGCACAGGGACTATGTCTTCTTCCATTACACTGAAGTTTAACAGCGTTATTCATAAACGTCTGCTAAGTTAATCTGCTGATGGTCATCATTTGTCCCTGTCTATGGCATAATGACAGATAGGGAAAAACAATGATCATCAACTGATTAAGTTAGCAGCCATTTATGAATAACGCCATTAATCTGTATTCTGTCAAATTACATTTTTCTTAGCATGTTTTGATTCATGAGCCGGCTAGAGGTTATTGGTAGAACCAAAGAGAATTAAATCACTATGGTAGAAGTTTAAAATTGTTAAAATAAAATTAATGATTTCCATACACAAAAGTAAAAGAACCAAGAAGTTTTCTGTACCGGCCCAATTATATCAAACATTTCAATTTATATACAGGTGGCGTTCATGAACAACTTAACGAAAGAAACAAGGAGCAAGTATGAACAACTACTCACCACCTCACCGCACCTATTACGGAGCCTCTACAACGGTGAACCTGTGTCATCACCATTCACTAGTGGCCAAACACCTCAAAACGTCTTCGGGCAAGCTAACAACGCGTCATCAGTGTTTCGCAGTGCTGTACAAGATACAGCAAAATCAATATTTTCTCAAGCGACGCAGAATGTTTTTGGATCGCCGCCAGCTCAAAACCAAAGTATATTTGGGGTGCAACCACAGAATCAAAGTCAATTTGGTGCACAAACGCAAAATCAAAGTCCATTCGGAGCACAAACACAAAATCAAAGTCCGTTTAGTGCACAACCTCAGAGTCAAAGTACTTTTGGTGCACAGAATGTCTTTGGTAGTCCAACACCACAGTCCATCTTTGCACAGGCTAACAGTTCCGTAGACCCGGCAAAATCTTTATTCGCACAAGCTAACAGTCCATCAGACCCTAAGTCTCTCTTCGCTCAAGCCACTGCTCAAAGTCAATTTGGCACTGCCCCTGCCTCAGCATTCAAAAGCCCATTTGAACAACCATCTCCTTTCGCTCAAAGTTCAGCTTTCCAAACGAATGCTAGTAATGCTCCTTCAAACATATTTGGGCAAGCGAATGTATTTCAACAGACGCCCGGAAACGATCCAGCAGTGTATAGTAACATAAATGACGTGTCTCCTGAGGACCTGGAAATGTTTAAGGCGGATAGTTTTAAATTAGGCTTCATACCGGAAATGGCTCCACCGCATGCTTTATGTGTTTGAGCAGGGGCGAAACTGAGGGGCTACCGCGAAAAACGTTTTTCGCAAATTGCAGGGGATCTTTCTCTTTTACTCCAATGAAGGCGTAATTAGAGTGACAGAGAAAAATGCCCGCAATTTGCGAACTTCGATTTTCGCTGTTATAGCCCTGACCCTTTCCGGCATTCTCGGCTCAGCATTGCTCCGAGCAAGTATTAGGGTTGACTCAACTCGACGTCCCTTTGCGTGTACGAACAGATAAAATAATTACTTGAATTTTGACAACCTATTTTCGCTATTTAGCCGAAAGGGGTAGGACCATACTCAAGGGACAGCATGATTCGTCCCTGAATCGTTTTATAGGAAGTTTTTTTTCTACGGTAGTACTTTTACTTATTCTGTGGTTTGAGTTAAGTTTAAGAATATAAATGTAAGTAAAAATGTACTGTGATAGACTTTTGTTAGCTTTTGTTTTGTGATAAATCTGTTTGTATTTAAGTAACTTGTCATTTTATTTCTCTATCTAAAACTTAAACCAATAACTTTAACAGTAAGTAATAATGAATAAATTTAACTTATATTCGACTCTTGATTTTTTATAACCAAATAAAATTAATATTATAGGACAATTTTAACTAGATAGCTCCGCTCTGGCGCAGTAGACAGGCAGCCTTAATATAAAGACGCTCGGTATTGAAGCGCCATTCGCACTTTCTTGTAATAAAACAAAACATATCTTAAATCACCTATTTTATTTCCTTAAATATTTATTATCTAAATTTTGTCTTTGAATTAAAAACACAGAGTCAGGCTAAGCTAACTCTACACCGTATTTGATAGAACAGAGTGTGCAAGTGTTATTTTAACCGTCACAATTTCATAGAAATTTGACGTTCATGATAACACTTCCACACTGTGCTGTCAAACACGGTGCAGATTTAACTTAGCCCGACTCTAATTTTATTTTTTAATTTGCAGATGGTACAAAACATATACCGGGTGTGGCCTCTAATAGGAGCAAAAAATTAAACTGTAGGCTGTACTCCTCATACTGACCAACATTTGTTCAGCGACTTTAAAAAAATTACTTGTGTTTT
Organism: Cydia amplana; assembly: GCF_948474715.1. Lineage (NCBI taxonomy): Eukaryota > Metazoa > Arthropoda > Insecta > Lepidoptera > Tortricidae > Cydia > Cydia amplana. The sequence goes on from NC_086082.1 coordinate 16,722,097, forward strand.
GATTTTTAGTACACTTTAAAGTTTATTCTAAGACGCCATTGCGAATTTTTTTATGTGTAAGGCGTGACAATCAACATCAATCACGATGGTAATGGCGTACATTGAAGGTAACATTTAATTTGTATGAAAAACAGTAAGTCTTAAGACTTCATTATTTTTAAAAGTTATTGAACAAATGTTGGTCAGGCTGAGGAGTACAGCCTACAGTTTAATTTTTTGCTCCCATTACAGGCCACACCTGGTATACAGGGTGGATTTTCTTTTTGGGTCAGTGAGGGTAGCTATCAGATTCCGTACAGCTACGAGAAAACGGTGTTAGAAGACCTTCCCTCAATTTCAAATTAATGAAGATTGGCTTTTACAGATTTTGGAAAAAACATACAGTGAAGAAAATGTGAATAAAATTTCACATTTTCTCCATAATAAATGTATGGAGAAAGTTTTTATTAATTTGTGGGTTTTTAGTACATTACCCCAAAGAAACTATTGATACTGGATAGCAATGGAATCGATTGGCATACAAAAATAGCATGTGAAAAATAAAAGTTTTCATTTTCATACAAATTATATATGGGAATAGTTTTCCTCGATTTGTGGCTTTTCTAGCCAGAATTTTTTTTTGCTTCCATACAAGCTTTTGATCCTCAATAGGAATGGGACCGATTGGCATAAAAAAAAAAAGTTTGTCAAAAATGACCTTTTTTCTCGTTCCCTGTATGTTTTTTCCAAAATCTGTAATCTTCATTAATTTGAAATTGAGGGAAGGTCTTCTAAGACCGTTTTCTCGTAGCCGCACGGGATCTGGTAGCTGCCCTCACTGACCCAAAAAGAAAATCCACCCTGTATACAGATACAGTTGAAAATAATCTATGCACTATGGTTCGATCTCTCCGAGGTAGAGCAGCTTGTCGCTGCTGGCGGACAGCAGGACGGGCTCGCGGGGGTGGAAGCGGGCGTCGGCGACGGCGCCGCGGTGCCCCGGCAGCTTGTACAGCACGCGCCGCGACGTCGTGTCCCACACGTGCACGAAGCGGTCCGAGGAACCCGCCGTCACCTGGAGTTACCCCATTTTTAATCCAAAAACCTCACCAAGGGGTCAAAAAGGGTCAAAAGTAGCTGAGAACACCTCGTGACTTGTGCAACCCCTTGTCAGAGCGCGCTGCCGCATGGTGAAAGGCCTGTGCACACCGGCTGCGTGTGCGTGACGTGCACGTGCGCGTGCAGCGTTGTAGTATACAGATCCTTATGGGAGACGACACACCGCTTGCGTGACGTGTGCGTGTGCGGCTCCAACAATTTAGCGCACGCGCACGTGCACATCACGCACACGCAAGCCGGTGTGCACAGGCCTAAACGCTTGATGTCAGCCCCTATTTCACCATGGCGACCGGTGCGACAATTCGACAAATGTCACTGTTGCTGACGTCACAGGCATCCATGGGCTACGGTTACCGCTTTCCATCGGGCGGGCCGTATTCCTGTTTGCCACCATCATTGTATTATTTAAAAACCTTTATTATATCGGCAAAAAACAGGTATTTCTCTTTCGAAGTTTATGATTATGATGATGACAATTGTCACACGATTTAATAGAACTTTCGGTAATTCTTGACAGGAAATGAGTTGTGTCGGAATTTCGTGACAATTGTCGTGTTTCTTGTGACAATTGTCATTAGCTTCGCAAAATAAGTGCTTATTTATTGGCGATACAATGGAGTTTTTTTTTAATTAATATGTTGGTGGCAAACAAGCACACCGCCCGTCCGATGGTAAGCGGTTACCGTAGTCTATGGAGGCCTGTGACGTCAGTAACAGTGATGTCGACAATTGTCGCACCTGTCACCGTGGTGAAATAGGGGCCAGGTGTCATGACTGTCAGAGTCTATTTGCTTAAATATTCTTTCACGTTGTAAGTATCGAATTTAAGTTGTTTGATGTACAGTAGTACAACTTCAAAAAAAAACAAACAACGGGTTGCACTCCGGGAGTGCCGGCAGAAGTGAAAACTCAATGACATTGTAACCGATAACTACAAAAATATCTACATTTCACCCAAGCGAAGCCGGGTTTTCATCTAGTATATTTATAAAGTACTCACTCATTTTCTTTCGCTATTTTACACAGACGGTCAAGGCATCATCAGTCACAGTCGCAGTCGTGTGAATACTATCTATCAACTATAATATTCATTTCGATACAGTTTAGTGAACTATAATGAAATTGACCAATCGAAAGCGCGGAGCAAGTACCAGGGCCTCATGAGTTACGAGAAGGTGTCGTTGACCAACCGGCCGGGGGCGCGGGGCGCGGGGGCCGGGTCGCAGGTCGCAGAAATTGTAAAGTTACCTTGCAGACCTCGCATCTAAATATATTTGGTCATGGTATTTTGAGTTTTATTCACCATGTACTAGAGTTCACTTTTATTAGCGATTTTCATCAAGATGTAGTTTTATTTGTTTAAAATTAGAGAAATTGTAAAGTTACCTTGCAGACCTCGCATCTAAATATATTTGGTCATGGTATTTTGAGTTTTATTCACCATGTACTAGAGTTCACTTTTATTAGCGATTTTCATCAAGATGTAGTTTTATTTGTTTAAAATTAGAGAAATTGTAAAGTTACCTTGCAGACCTCGCATCTAAATATATTTGGTAATGGTATTTTGAGTTTTATTCACCAGTACTAGAGTTCACTTTTATTAGCGATTTCATCAAGATGTAGCTTTATTGAATTATCTCATTGATTGGTCCTTACGCTCTCGAGTTTATGATTTTTTCCCCACCACAAAAAGTGCCCAGCGCCGCTAAAGAAGTTTTCACTTCAAAAACCGGTCAAGTGCGAGTCGGACTTGAGTTCCAATGGTTCCGTACATTACCCAATTTTAGTGTTTATCTTTAAAAAACCCGTAGGGGCCGGATCAAAAACTAAGTAATTAAGTCCGATTCACGCTTGACTACACATTTCTAATAGGTTTTTCTGTCATCTATAGGTCAAGAATTATTTTGTGAATGTTTTTCAAAGTTTTAGACCCAGCAGTTTCTAAGATAAAGCCCCCCCCCCAGACAGACAGACAGTCGCACGAGTGATCCTATCCTTAGGGTTCCGTTTTTTTCTTTTGAGGTACGGAACCCTAAAAATGCTGATTCTAATCAAACATGTCTAATGTTATCTGGAATGTAGTATCGTCACAGAATAACTAATAGTACTACCGTACAGAAAATTCACTCCTTCACAAAAGTCAGATTTAGGTATAAAATTACACCTATATCGCCGCCTGCAAGCAAAATTGAAACTTATAACCGCGCTTGAACCGTGAATCTCCTTTGCGCGCCGCAGTTTTATGACCGAGCTGTGAGTGTCGGCACGGGGTTATCGCTTGACAAGTTTTTATACCTATACCCACTGAATTATTATTTTTAAGATAAATATGTAGGAATTACAAACGTTGATTATGTAAACATACATTTTTTATCCGGAGATAGTATGCCTGATTCTCACGGAAGTAAGTTTCGAAGCCATTGTGTATTTTCAATTTTGCGCGAGCGCCACGTGACACGACTATCGCGCGCGCCGAGCGGCAGCCCACTGCCATACGCCTGTCCGCTGGGCGCGCTGGCCAAATGTACCTATACTGCGGAGTGACGCCCCCCTGGTATCGTACCTTGGAGCCGTCCGGGGACCAGGCGCAGCGCAGCAGGTTCCGCTCGAAGTTGTGGTGGTGTCCGGCCAGCAGCTTGACGCAGCGCTCGCTGGGCGCGAACGCGCGCACGTCCCAGATGCGCAGCGTGCTGTCCATGGCGTTCGACAGCAGGTACGAACCGTCGTACGAGAGGGCCAGACCTCAATTATTATTTAAAAAAAAAAATTAAAAATAAACAGTAACTTTGCATCTTGAAAAAACCGGCCAAGTGCGAGTCGGACTCGCGCACGGAGGGTCCCGCACCATCAACAAAAAATAGAGCAAAACAAGCAAAAAAACGGTCACCCATCCAAGTACTGACCCCGCCCGACGTTGCTTAACTTCGGTCAAAAATCACGTTTGTTGTATGGGAGCCCCACTTAAATCTTTATTTTATTCTGTTTTTAGTATTTGTTGTTATAGCGGCAACAGAAATACATCTGTGAAAATTTCAACTGTCTAGCTATCACGGTTCGTTAGATACAGCCTGGTGACAGACGGACGGACAGCGGAGTCTTAGTAATAGGGTCCCGTTTTTACCCTTTGGGTACGGAACCCTAAAAATTGTAAAAAAAAACTTTGCATCTTGGATAAAATTACAGTGAACATGTATACCTAGGGCGCGTTTATCAAAAGCTTCTATTAACTTGTAATACAAGCGGATGTCACTTTTTGACAGCTTTTGTTAGAAAGGGATTTCCACTTGTATTACAAGTTACAAGCTTTTGATAAACGGGCCACTAGTCTGTGCGGAAAGAAAATAGTCGTGGAATGTATGGGGCCCAATACATTCCACGACTCTTCTCTTTCCGAACAGACTCTAACAATGAAACAAATCAATCTCTATAAATACTTTAATTTGTTCTTTACTTTTTTAGGGTTCCGTAGCCAAAGGGTAAAAACGGGACCCTATTACTAAGACTCCGCTGTCCGTCCGTCCGTCCGTCCGTCCGTCCGTCTGTCACCAGGCTGTATCTCACGAACCGTGGTAGCTAGACAGTTGAAATGTTCACAAATGATGTATTTCTGTTGCCGCTATAACAACAAATACTAAAAATATAATAAAATAAAGATTTAAGTGGGGCTCCCATACAACAAACGTGATTTTTGACCAAAGTTAAGCAACGTCGGGCGGGGTCAGTTGTTGGATGGGTGACCGTTTTTTTGCTCGTTTTGCTCGTTTTGCTCTATTTTTTGTTGATGGTTCGGAACCCTCCGTGCGCGAGTCCGACTCGCACTTGGCCGGTTTTTTATACCATTCATCGCCTTGTCATAGCGTACAATATTTAAATGATTAAAGTGGACACTGATAATGAACAATGAACGCAATGTTTGAAAGTAGAGCTTTAAGTTTTCCAAAACATGTTGTGCAGATTAAATTAATGTCGCTTAAAATTATTATAATGTTATTTTATCACTTCGATGATCATACCTGTAATAGTATCAGTATGTCCTTTAATCTTATACGAAATCTTGTTAGTTCTAATATCCCACACTTTGACCACATTATCAACGCCACCCGATATGACTTTCTCGGCTGTGTCGTTGAAAAGGACCGCTGTGACCGGGTACTCGCTGTCGAAGGAGGCGACGGGGTTCCTTTTTCTGGCGTCCCACAGTTTGATGGTGTTGTCATCTGAGGCGGAGACTATGAGCTCGGGACCGCGTCGGGCTCCTGTAATTTCAAAGGAAAATATGAAATAAATTGTATGTAAAAATATAAGATTCAGAAAGGTCAATCTTGGCATTCCTGAATGTGCTAAACTACGTTTTAACCTTTTGGACGCCGATGACGGATATATCAGCACCGCAGGTCCAACGTCAAAGACGGATTAATCAGTCACATAGCAACATAGACCTACGTACACATGCATAAAGTTCAATTTCAGTTTTGACACGTCGAAAAGGTTTAGTCTCACAAACCGAGCGTCCACAATACAATTGCAGTTAGTATGTGTGACTCTTAAGAAATCTAAGAGAATGCATATATTTTAAGAAAATATGGTGCAGTTACTTCGACAGAACAATAAGGATAAGTTGTAATTTGTCAAATTTTTCTTTCCTTTAGTGTTTTAAATACAAGTGATACTTTAATTTTTCCAGCACTAACCTGACACAGAGTTAACAAAGTTAGCATGCCCCTTCAGCTTCTTAATCCTAGTGCCGGTCGGGACGTCCCACACGGCCACCGTGTTGTCCGTAGCACAGGAGTATAAGTGTGAGCCGTCCGGAGAGAAGTTGACCTCCATGATGGCGCCCGTATGGCCTTTCATCACCATTATGTTCTCGCATTGTCCGTAGACATTCCATACAACTGAAAGAGTAATTTTATTATTATTATGACTGCACAGGCAGCTTAAAGCTGATACGTGCACATCAATGTCCACTTGTGTTTTGTAGTCTACGAAAGTGTTCATCGAGTTTGTTTTTAAAAGAGTTTAATTTTTTTTTAGTTTTTTGCTAAATAGATACAGTCATCAGAAGTAAATGATTATTTAAGCTCTTTTAATGTCTTAAGTAGACTACTGGTACTAAAAATTAAATTAAAACTTATCTAATTCAGATAAAAGAGATATTTAGATGAGGAGACAGATGATTTGAAATATTATTCTGGTATTAAACCTGTTGTAACAAACAGTTAATGATAATAATGATGATGTTATAGATGACGATGAACAACATATCATATGGTAAATTAACCATAACCGGATAATGGATAGTAAGAACAGTTTACTTACAGATTTGTCTATCAAATCCAGCGGACGCTAAGTGTTTGCCTTCAGGGTGGAATCTGGCGGTAAATATCTCTCCCTGGTGACCCTCCAGCAACATAATAGGTGCATAGAGATTCGATGTACGTGGTACCTAGTGTAAGAAAAACAAAATTGGTAAACACAGTCCAAATACTCAAAATAAGCTCAGACTGGTTGATGATGAGTTAAGTAAATTCTTTTCGTCATTAGCCGATCCACACAGAGCGAGCATACGCGCGAGGCAATTTCCTCGGACACAAAACGGCCAGTGTAGACATGCAAGTTGCGCGCCGCCTCAGCCGAGGCGGATCTACAATTTTGTGTGCGAGGAAATTGCCTCGCGCGTATGCTCGCACTGCTGTGTGGACTCGGCTATTCGGATGCTTAGATGTAAGGTAAAACATGAATGTAAACAACTCTAGCTTAATACATTTCAGTGAAGCATACCGATGAAGTAACCACAGCTTTTTCTCTTGTTCCGACCACTGTTATTTCATGTCGGGTCTTTTTAGCTGGGACGACTGAAAAGTCATCCGCTTTCCGCTTCTCTAATTCAGGCATTTTTATAAACTATGCCGTCTAAGTTAAAATAGTTTCGTCAACGCAAAACCTAACCTAGTACGCGTCGTTTTTGTGTAGTGATTTGACAGTTGACATTCATGTCAAAGCTCAAGCTATTTCAGTCATTGTTACAAACGCGTAATCGTTTCAAAATAATCGAATAGCATTACAATCGATTCCATCGCTTATTTTTTTCATGCTGCAACCCCTGAATTTTGACGTAACAGATTTTGACTTTTGCCAATCTATATCAAGTTTTCAAATTTCTTTATTTTCAAAATAGAGAATAAAATGAAGAAAATCAAACCCAGATAACATTCCACCATGCAGAAACTACAACTAACCCTGGCCATAATCAAGCCACACGCTGTAAAAAATCCCGTGGCTCTTTCTTTCATTAGGAACGTAATAAAAAATAAGTTTATAGTCATAAAAACTAAACGGGTCTCCTTGGATAAGGAAGCAGCTGGTAAATTCTACAGCGAACATGTTGGCAAGTTCTTCTATAATCGGCTGGTGACGTTCATGACGAGGTAGGAATCTAAAATAATGGAAAATCTAATGTAACCTTAACACTCGTATGACCTCTGGACTAGTCCTATTAGATCTTTAGTAACTCAGCCTTGAGCTAGAGCTTGGCGTGGGCTTGGGCTTGAGTAAGCGCCAGTAAAACGATGTTTAGAGTTGATGGAATAATCATCTTTCGACCTGCTGCTGTCTGCCAAAATTAATTTCACCTGGACTTTTTCTTCCTTTTTTCTTTATTCATATTCCTGTACACCTATGATTTCAAAATGAACTACCTCCATCATTTAAGGTATGTCTGCCAGCTAACCTGTAAACTTAAACAAATACTTTAAAATCCATCCGACTATTCCAGTGGTAGTGTGGATCTGCACATAATGGGCCACTGTAACGCCATAGAGCTGTGGCGCCGCATGCTGGGCCCTACCAGCGTGTACAAGGGGCAGTTCCAGGAGCCCTACTGTCTCCGGGGCATGTTCGGCATCTCCGACACCAGGAACGTTGCTCATGGCTCGGGTAAGATATTACTGTCTCATATTTTAATCTATCATGTCAGTGTCAGGTATTTTTGTAGGATTGGCCTCTTAGGCTACAGTCCCTGCAGCACAACATGTTCCCTGTCAGCATATATAGCGCTACCCAAAGAGATTGCTTTTTAGCAATAAAAATGCCTGTTTTCACCTTATCAAAAATTTATTGTCTTTGTTTATTTTTCAGTATATGTATTTAAACTGTGTGATGTATGCAGTTATTGTTGCAAATTTCTATGCCAAATACAATTTGTCTGTTAAGGAAATTTCTCTATGACATCGACTTGCCTCTTTCAATGGAAAGAGCTAACAATAAGAAACGTTGCCAGCTTATCCTAAGGTGTTATTTTACTGGTGAAGGAATAATAATTTATTTATTATGTATGAAAACATAAAAAAAAAAAGAATCATATTTCGACCTGGATTCATATAACATTTTCTGCTTCTTACGACCTCAGGAATACGCTGTTAAAATTATTCGGTTTCCTCATGTTACACTATTTCCATTGTGAATATAATTTAATATTTCTTCTCATAATTTTCATAATTTAATATTTTTCCTTTCTAATTGTAAAATATCAATTTTCAGATTCCCCACCGTCAGCAGAGCGAGAGATCAAGTTCTTCTTCCCCGAGTTCTCCTTCTACCAATGGCACAACGGACACGAGGTGTTGTACAGGAAAGGACCCATCATCTTCAACGATCATCTGTTTGAACATGTCAGGAAACTGTAACTGTTTGGTAGAGAGCAGTCGTGACATACGAATAGATTACCTGGTAGAGAGTCGTATAGATTACTCGTAAATAGCGAATATGTATAGAGTCATTTGTACTCCCACAGTGGCGCAAGTAAAGTGTCATTCTATGGAACTTGCTAACTATGTAAACAAAAGTCACTAGTAAATTCATTATTTAGAAACAATCTGAATATGGCGGTTTGTTTACATAGTTAGCAAGTTCCATAGAATGACACTTTAGTACTAATATAGATTTATAGAGGCGTAATATAGCCCCATCTACATCGCTGACTGCGGTTACAATATTGTGCTATTTTACGCGTCTTACTATAGACAATACTCTATAAGGTAAATAAGTCATAAATTTCATTCACTTCATTTTCTCACTAGGTAGATAATTTTATGGGGAAGGATCCCAAATCCCAAAGTACTTACAAATAAATATGTATTTTATTTTTTCATAATCAGCTGGACTACCAAAGTACCTGTTTAGTAGGTAGGTATTCATAAATATAAATGATATAATTTATCAGTAAGCTAGTCAACAGATTCAATAAATTTTCGTTGCAAAAAGTAAAGCTGTTCATATTTTAACATTTATTTCACATCACCCAATCGAAAAAGGGCTTCTTCTTCCCTGCTAGGAGGGATCAAAATGGCACTTTCTGTTCTAGGACACGATTTTTTTCGCAAGTACATATTTTTTAGCTTAAATAAATATTAGGTATTCTCAAAAAGAGTGCACTACTGGTCATTTTCCCTAATTAGCCATTTTCGTTTATTCGTCAATGCCGTCTAAATATTTGATTCGTCAATGTCTAATTCATCAGTTAATCCAATATCTAATCTTCAAACATTCCTTCCTTGGGCATATCAGCCCAAATGGGAGGAATCTGCAGGGCCATTTTATTTAAAGTTGTCCCCTACACTTTTTTATTTAAATTTGTGAATTTCTATGTTATTTCTACTCAGAATCACGAGCTCTTTCTATCCTAATAGGAGAAAAAAAAGTGTCCCAAGGTTTCTTTTCCATTCCGTTACCATTTTTCATAGACTTTGTATGGCGGTCACGGAATGGAAAGATCGAAAAATGTATGGAAATGTTGGGTCACTTTTTCTCCTATTACGATCAAAAGAGCTCATGATTCTGAGTAGAAATAACATAAAAAATCCCAATTTTGACAAAAAAAGTGTAGGGGACAACTTTAAATAAAATGGCACATCTGGTATAGAGAATTTTAGATGTTAAGCAAGTGGAATATGCATAGAAACACAATATAAAGTAGGTATGTATAATGTATTTGAACCAAAACTGTTATAGAAACACTGTAAAACATAGAAACAATGCTCATTTATATTTATTACAAGAAAGAAAATAACGTAACAATTAGTAAATACAAGCATACATACATCAAGTAATTTAGTTACGAGAATTTAAAACAGAAACTAAGACTGATTCTTTTAAATTTATAGATCGTTTTAAATTAATTTTAGAATGAAGGTGTTCAGTGGTGTAGCTAAAAAAAAGGGTTCCTTGGCTTAATTCGAATCAAGGTAACTTATAACAAAACTTAGGACCCTATTTAAGGCCATGGAGCTCTGATGGTATAAAATTTTTACTCGATTTGAGTTGCTGTTTTTTCCTATGTTAATAAATTTTTCAGAGTTCATTGTTATGTCAATATTTCACATGTACTATTGTTATTAGTGGGTCGTTCTACTTTTTACTGCAGATTTTTAAGATTTCAAACATTCTTAAAATTTTAATATTCGTAATGAGTTTTAACTTACTTACTAAAAAAATTATAAGCACGAGATTAGGCCTCAATATTTCACCCTTTGATTTTTTTAATATTTAGAATTTATAGCCTGGAGTTAGTGGATATTTATCTTTATTTTTATCTTTTACCGTCCCAGCTGGTTTACTCATAATGACAACTTAATTACTTTAAAAATAAAAATAAATAAAAATAGGTAAAATATGTTTACTTTGGTTACATTACAAGTTATCGCTAGTTGGTGCAGCATTAAAACGTGCTTTGTACAATTTAAAAATGTACCTACATAATTTACAAATATAAAAATCAAATACTTTCTTCTGGGGTCACAAAAACCTGCAGCAAAAAGTATGTTTAGCTTGGCTAAAGTTATTTGTCTGACACTGAGGATTCTCGTCAGCCTCGCTTCGCTTGTACTTAGTTCTATTTCGGAATCCTATACTCAGCATCATAGGTATACAAGAAATATATATGTACAGTCAAGTGTAAAAATATCATACTCAAAAACACGCACACATCATACTCAAAAATATGTCCCATAGCTTATGTCAGCGAATTAAGAACTATGGGACATATTTTTGCGTACCTAAGTATATTTTTATACTCGACTGTACTAAGTTGGACGGACAGACAGACAGTGACAAAACCACGCAAGTGCTGAATTTATCACCAATTCAAAGAATTGAATCACGGAGCTTTTATTTTAATTGTCGTTTATTTTTTCATCATACAAAGATAAAATTTTGTTCCCTGTTCTGTACAATTTAAGCGCAAATTCACCGTATGTCTAAAAGTCTTCCGTAAATTCGTAAAAATTGACAACCAAATAAAAAAATCGCCGCAGACCGTTACCATATCATCATTACCATAGTGATTTTCCATACAAAAAGACAAGTGACAGGGAATATCTGAATGTACTCCGTAACCATAGAGATTCAGGCTAATTTCTGATAAATTCTGGTTGCACTTAGATAAGGCAGTTGTCATACTGATTCGAATTCGCACGTCGCTCCGTTGTACCTACCATCGCCCACACTCAACTGTCCATCAGTGGACCTTATGCCTATTGTAATAAGGTCCACCGATGGACAATTAAGACTCGCTGTTTGTACGAACCGTTACATGCGTATATAGAGGCCGTCTAAGCTAACTCTGCATCAATTTGAACAGAACCAAGTGAGTTTCATTATAAACGTCATACTTTCATAGAAATTAGACATTAATGATGACATTGCCACACATTGTCATGCAGAGTTACCTTGGTCCTACTCTAGCGATGTTCCGCTCGCATACCGGGGCGACGTGCGAATTCGCAACCAATGTGAAGACAGTAGGGTACCATTTTATTTAAAGTTGTCCCTTACACTTTTTTTAAATTTGTGAATTTCTATGCCATTTCTACTCAGAATCACGAGCTCTTTCTATCCTAATAGGAGAAAAAAGTGTCCCGAGGTTTTTATTTCCATCCCGTTACCATTTTTCATAGACTTTGTATGGCGGTCACGGAATGGAAAGATCGAAAAATGTATGGAAATTTTGGGACACTTTTTTTCTCCTATCAAGATCAAAAGAGCTCGTGATTCTGAGTAGGAATAACATAAAAAATTCAAATTTTGAATAAAAACTGTAGGGGACAACTTTAAATGAAATGGCCCTTTTGCCACGGAATCCTACGCAGCACGTCTATAACCGCGAAGATCGAAGTTCGCAAATTGCGGGCATTTTTCTCTGTCACAGTAAAAGCACAAAACAGATACAGTACAGAAATCAATCTACATACAAAGTGCGCTCGAGCAACGCACACATAGACACTGCTCACGGACACGATATCTCGGACCGGTTGGGACCAGTGCGAGCGCGAGTGCCATCCGCTTGAGACACGCGCCTGTGAACTTTTTTGTGCAATAATGGAGAAACAAAAATAAAGTTATTACAACTGTTCAGTGGACGGTTGTTCAAATTCAACATTAAACGGTGAATTGTCGTTTTTTAAGCTACCAGTGGTTTACGAGAGGTAAGTCGGTATCTGCTTGTATTTCGATGGTTCGTTTTAACGTTAAACAGCCCGGCCACTACTAGATACGAGTGCCACTACCACGATACTTTTTTTGTGCATAAGTCATAGTTGACAACCCTAGAGCGACCGCCGAGCGTAGGTATGAAAAGTGAAGTACATACATGTGATTGACTTCTGTACTGTATCTGTTTTGTGGTAAAAGAGAAAGATCCCCGCAATTTGCCAATTTCGGTTTTCGCGGTAGCGCCCCTGTTACTATTCCCCGATTTTAACGAAGACCTTGGGCCTCGAGAAGACCTTGATGCCTTCCTCGAGCTTGGCGAGCTGTTTCTCGAGCTCCATCTTGCGGTTCCGCATGCGGAGGGTGTCGGTTTTGACGGGCATCTTGTTTAGTTCGCTTACTAACTCTGCAAAACCTGAAAAAAAAAAATGTGATTAAATAAATATTATAGGACATTCTCACACAGATTAACTAAGTCCCACAGTAAGCTTAAGAAGGCTTATGTTGTGGGTACTCAGACAACGATATATATTATTATACAAATACATAGAAAACACCTAAGACTCAGGAAGTCAGGAACAAATATCTGTTTGTGCTCATCACACAAATAAATGCCCTTACCGGGATTCGAATCTAGGACCGCGGCGTCACAGGCAAGGCCATTGCCAGACCAGTCGTCAAACGAATGCCAATCGACAAAATACAAAAAGATTTGCTGAACTTAATTGGTTTTCTTCAATTACTGAACAAATTATAAAAATAAAATACCTACTTATGAAGGTGCGCTTGAGTTTAAGAGATGGGTCTCTAGTTTGTAATCTATAGTTTGGCTCAGCTGTCTCCAAGTTTTTAAATAGAGTCTAGTTTCACTTTCTCTATGGGTTATTCCCACTAATTACCACCAAGTTCTTACCAGTGGTAACTACTGGGATTTTTTTTCCACCTTTTACCACTGGTAACTACTGGGAAAAATAATTCCCAGTATAGTCACCACCAACTCAGTTTGGTTCCCAGTAGTTACCACTGGTAACAACTTGGTGGTAACTAGTGGGAATAACCCTTCTCTACGCGAGCCGGATTACGCCCACGGGATGTGAAAGTTGCGGAAAGTTTCCGAAACGTTGGAAAAGCTCTCTGAATATTTTTACTAAAATTTGACAAAAGTTCATATGATGGAAATTTTTGAACTAGAAATTTCCCATCCAAAATTATGAGTTGTGACTTGTGACATGTAAAATTTTGAAGATTTTCCGACGGCGTATTAGGTAGGTATTATTATTACGTAGGTATTAGGTACGGGTCATAGTTCGGAGCCATGGTTTAGCCGGCAATACTCACTATTCCTGAGCATGCGCAGCGTCTCCCGGCGCTCCTGGTCGGGGAGCGCCACGTGCCCGGGCGGGCACTCCTCGCCCGGCTCGGCGCCCCCCCCCGCCCCCCCGCGCGCGCGCAGGTACGCCGGCACCACGCCGCGCTGATAGCCTAGGCACACGACCGAGTCACCACCCACACATTATAACTACTATAGTTCGTTTTTTTAGCATTAGAAATAAGGTAAACAATCTTGATGTGTCTTTTAATTGAGAAACACATTTTAAAAATAAGTTACGGCAAATATGTAACAATTATGAATCTAATACGATCATTTATATTCTTCCGCTTTCATAAGTAATAGTTCTGATTTTTAGGGTTCCGTACCCAAAGGGTAAAAACGGGACCCTATTACTAAGACTCCGCCGTCCGTCCGTCGGTCACCAGGCTGTATCTCACGAACCGTGATAGCTAGACAGTTGAAATTTTCACAGATGATGTATTTCTGTTGCCGCTATAACAACAAATACTAAAAACAGAATAAAATAAAAATTTAAGTGGGGCTCCCATACAACAAACGTGATTTTTGACCGAAGTTAAGCAACGTCGGGCGGGGTCAGTACTTGGATGGGTGACCGTTTTTTTGCTTGTTTTGCTCTATTTTTTGTTGATGGTGCGGAACCCTCCGTGCGCGAGTCCGACTCGCACTTGGCCGGTTTTATTTAGCATTAGAAATAATGTAAACAATCTTGATGTGTCTTTTAATTGAAAAACACATTTTAAAAATAAGTTACGGCAAATATGTAACAATTATGAATCTAATACGATCATTTATATTCTTCCGCTTTCATATGTAATAGTTACTGATTTTTAAAAAGCGTTTCTCAATTAAAAGACATGTCAAGATCGCTTACCTTCTTTCAAGTTCTTTCTGATGCTAAAAAAACGAACTATAGGTGGAACTTAGAGGATATAACCAAAGGAGTAGCCATTAACAGGCGTTCCCCTCTGTCGAAATTAGGCGGCCAATGGTCATATACAATGTATGGCCTGAAGTTTATCTGACGTGGCTATTTTTGTATAGGTACATTTGACGTGCCCCTCCCCCGCAAAAATCGGCAGACTGTTTTTATAGAAAATTACAGACGAGGCCTCTCCTTTTGGTTATATCCTCACAAAAATCTATATAATATAAGATGAACTCGTAGTGATACAAATTTGTCATGTGGCAGCGGCATGATATTTATAAATATAATTTAGGCCCTGTATGTTAAGATAAGTTTAGTTTTGATTTTAACTTGTTTTTGTTACCCATGTACAGTCAGGTATAAAAATATGGGTGCATACAACTTACTCAAAAATATGTCCCATAGTTCTTAATTTGCAGACATAAGAGCTGTGGCACATATATATTTTTGAGTAAGAAGAGTGCATCCATATTTTTATACTTGACTTTTCATTAATATAAATTAAAATAAGATATTTACAGATAACATATACAGGAATCTCGTCTCATTCAACAATTTGTCATTAGTCAAGAATATGACCTGCTGGTAGCTTTTTAATGGTGATGGTAGTGGTGGTGAGCTTGGCTTATTCTACAACCCACTTATTATAACCTAAGTACCAATCTGACTTACACCAATATACAGTTGCCATATACTTAAAACTAATAAGTAGTAGTAGCAAGGTCACTAGGCAGGCATAAAATTTTATGCCAAAACTAAGAATTCAATTTGAGATGAATCATACAGTATGATAATAACACCATGAAAAATCTTACTAAACTAACAGATTGCACAAATTAAGTTACCTGATGGCAGATAAGGATCTTTGTTGTCTTTGTCCTTCCTTTCCAATATTGCATTTAGCCTACTGCGATTCCGCTCCAAATCAATATTCGTCTCATCACTACCCTTACGTCCCTTAGGCGTTGTCACTTGATTATGGTGGCCAGAGTCCCCGCTCGCTTTCAACTTAGCTTCCTCATCGTCTTTCTTAGGGTATATCATAGTAAGTTTAGTGCATTCGTTTAGTTGCTGGGCTAAAGCCGACTCGATAGTCTGACAACCTATATCTTTGAGGTATCCAGATGAAGCTGATGATTTGACATCCTCTTCCTCTGTCTCTTCTTCTTTTACTTGCTTGGCACGTCTCTCTTTTCTCTCTAAGAACTCGGCCATATCACCTTTCTTTATTCGGACATCGGTGAATTTCTTCCGAGAGTTGACTATGGTTTTCCCAAGTGAGAGGGTAGCTTTGCCGCTCTTGCTGGAGGGCGAGGACTTGACTTTACTGAGGGCTACGGCTGGCTGCCTGGAGAGCCGCGGAGGGACGCTCGTCAGACCTTGTTGTGACCCTTTGGGCGACTTGCCCTGAATATATTTAAGCTGTTTCATGTTTTCCCTTATGAAGTTTTTTTTCTGCTCCTTTTCTGAAAAATTGTAGTTCTGCTCAGTGAAAGAGTAACGATACAATTGAAACGACACACTACACGACTTGTAAAATGTTTAATTATGGTTTAATTGCGATTGACCGATGTCAATGTTAGTGACAGCAAATCGAGTACGTGTTACGAATATTTAAGATGCCAAATACGATATATCTTTATCTTAGTACTTTCTAATAAAAAAAGATGAAAATTAAATAAAGCATCTAAAATAAATTATACTCACTTGGTTCTGGAAATATACCCTTGAGAGTATACATTTTGAACAATTACAACAAATGCTCAGAAACAAAATACACACTCATTATTTAACGTACACTGTACTCAGTACACTTTCTAATGATTGTAAACGTCCATATTCTACACTTTCAGATATTATTTTATGAATATACAATGGGTTTTGTGAAAAATTTACGCTTGGTTTTTGTCACCTTCAAACTTATTCAAACAGCTGTCAGCCGTTTGTTTATGACTTCAAGTGTCTGGCCACCTGCGTCGTTTTTGAGTTTTTAAATTTTACTTCTGGTTTATGGTTTTAAGGTGTTTCACACGATGTGCATTACGAATTACGAATATTCATGGATTAGAATTATTATCACAGTTGAAGTGCTTGGTTATTGAGATTATTTATCGCCTAGGTGAATAATCCTGCCTAAATAAAGTTATCATGTCTAGTTTACCTTGAACTTTAAATAGGTACCCATGTACAAAATATTTAAAGGAAAATAAGTAACCAAGTATTATAACTAAACTTTGAAGGAACTTTTCCTAAAGAAAGTTTTTATTTATTTGTCAATGTCAAGCTTCAAGTTGGCTTTAAATTTAAAATTTATTCAATTTCATACTTCATTACCGTAATATTTCGAATATACTAGGCAATTGTTTGCTTTGTCGTGATGCCACTCAGCAGATCCATGCCTCTTATGCTGAATAACTACACCGTGTCTCGTCTTGGTCGGAAGTTGTATGTGGATGACCAGAAAGTGCTCGTTGCACTGCCGAGAGATATTATCCCTGAACGAACTTGGTAAGTATTGGCCCTTTAACTTGATTAATTATGTTTCTATAATGACAAAGAACTTTTGGCTTATATAGGCACACAGTTCTGATTTTAAAAGGGCTTTCCTGGTTAATTTGTAAAATCAGAAACTATTTACATATAAAGTGTCATTCAATAGAACTTGCTAACTATGTAAACAAATCGCCATACGAAAATTGACACTGAATGTCAATTTACTAGTAACTTTTGTTTACATAGTTAGCAAGTTCAATTCAATGACACTTTAATTCATAATTCATAATTCATTTATTGCATTTATAATCATGTGTTACATAAGGTCTTACAAAGGGCATTTTACAGCTAGCGTTCACGTGAACCCCGTTAGGGTACATAGCAATGTACTTAACTAAAACTTAATACTAAAGTAAATTAGTGGAAAATAATTAAAAATTTAACAATTAATAAAAATATTTTTCATTTTAACTAGTTTACAATGTAATAGGTTAAATTTAACGTCCACAATAAAATAAATTAGTTCAATTTATGTATAAGTTTATAATTATTAAAAAAATCATTTAGGTATATGTAATAATTAATAAAAATAAAAATATGAAATATAATATAATCATATGAAAGCTCCCATATCGTTGTTTTCGCGTAGCGCCTGATAAAACTGACTGAGCAATGTTGCAGTTTCTCATTCCTAATTTACATCCATTTTCTTGTCAGGCGTGCAAGTACTTAAAAAAAATGTGCTATGCGAATACGGGTAAGTATTATTTTCTTTATGGCCACCAAAAAAAAAATTGAGCTTTAATTTTAGGACCTCTTTTATCCCTTAAACGGGAAAGACTGAAAAAATCCTCAACTCAAGCCTCATCGCAAATCTATATCTAGTCCTAAAAATTCTGTATACCTACAAGAAAAAAATACAAAAATATGATGTTATAGAGTGGTATTTTTTGAGACCTTTGCCCTACCAAACTCATATGGCAACTACTCAGAAAAACTTATTATATCCTCCTAAGGCCATGCAAACGAAACATCCAAAATTTGCCACTTAAATTTGAACCTAAAATTAGGAAATAGAGTTGATTTTGCGTTATTTGAAAATTGAACGAAACAAAGCAAAAGCGACTCTGTTCCAATTAAACATGGTTTAAATTACATCGAACTGAATAGGTACTATAGGTAGGACCTTGGGCATTAGAGGGATATTTTACTATGGACAATATTGTTAACCATAAACACTGTCCAGGGCCGAGGTCCTCCAAAAAGAGGACACAGAGCTGATGGTGCTCGAGATCCGGGAGGATATCGTCGAAGAAGCCCTAAATATAGGCTACGGGAGGTACATGGAGCGCCAAACAGCGCCTTTCACCAGCCACTGCGCCGCTCTAGCCTGGCTTAAACTCATAGACTGGTAATTAATAAACTGAAATATATGTCATATACGAATGAAAAATTTACAAAGCTCTCCAATGGCGGAGGATTACTACCTACTACTAGGAGTGACTGCCTATATATATATACCTATCTAAAACTTAAAAGCTTCATAACAATCGTAACCACAAATCACATAAATTTTAAATGTAGAGTTACCTATTCTAA
Source organism: Cydia amplana (assembly GCF_948474715.1). Classification (NCBI taxonomy): domain Eukaryota; kingdom Metazoa; phylum Arthropoda; class Insecta; order Lepidoptera; family Tortricidae; genus Cydia; species Cydia amplana. The sequence goes on from NC_086082.1 coordinate 16,741,050, forward strand.
AAGCTTAACATTTATTTTCTAATGAATATGTTTGTAACAAAATCCTATTAAATTACAAATTTCAGTCGTTTTATAAAACGGGCCAAGGCTGCTTTACATTTGAATGGTCGCCTAAAGTGATTCTGTCGAGAGGTCGTGCCTATTCAATAGATCGTGCGATCGAATACCTGACAAATCAATTTATTTTATGGCGACTTGGCGAGTACCAATTGCTGTTTACACAAAATGTCAATCAACCTTGTATAAAAGATTTGAAGGACTCGACGATTGATCGCGTACATTTTACAATAGCTGTGATTTTTCTGAAATTAGTGATATCACTCAATACACTCACTTCACTGTGATATCACTCAATCACTCAATACTTACAAGCTTTTATGAAATGGCTCTTGCCACAAAACTAAACTTAGTGGCGAGTCAAGTCATAATGCCATCTCTTTCACACTTGGTTGGTCTTAACTCTTAACAAGATAACAAGGGTAAGAGAGCATTACGACCTCAGTCGCCAGTTGGTATAGTGGCAAGTATAGTTAATGTTAACCATAGTTTTATGGTACGGTTAATTTTAATTATCTATAGGTAGTATTTACACATAAGATACAACTGTCTACAAACATAATGCATCGTAGTATTTTGCGAGTAAGTTTAAGTGTATGCTGCTTTAGGACATTAAAAGTCCTTACACACATCCCCTAGGCACTTCTACAAGCACGACCCGGGCGAAGATCCTTCCGCCTACCCTCCCTGCTTCATCCCGAAGCGCGTGGAATCCTGGACCCCGGACGAGATGCCCCTACCCTCCCCCAAGGACGCCTGGGGCCGGATGAACCTGAACGTGGTGGAGGAGGTCGTCGAAGAGACGCTGAGGAGGTGGCCTAGCTCCCAGTCCGTAGACCTGCCCGTGGTGGACGAAATTCCGCCAGAGTGCCGGTATGGTTCATTCTTATAGTCCCTTTAGGTACTTAGTTACGGTAATCGCTTACCATCAGGCGATTCGTCTGCGATTCGCCTCCTCATAAGATAAACAACTTTATTCTACGCACCTAAAAGAGTCAAGGTACCATCAGCCGTAAAAGTGCATGGGGAATTTATCAATGAATTCATTAATAAGTTTTCCATGCAATGTTGCAGCTCACTGTACTTACTCATGTTGCTATGTTTTGTTAGTCAAGTTGTTGTTAGTTGTAACGTTTTGCTATGTTTTTGCAATTAGGTTTACGAACGATCAGTTCAGGGCCATTCCTCAGCAATCTCATTCCGCTGGCTTTAGTTAGGTATCCATTCGTAAATTCTCAGGATATTCCCCTAAACAGTTTTGGTTGTCGATGGGCCTTGGCACGGGTTAGACAGTCACCAAAAATTTGATGCTAATAAAGCGGAATCTCCTGGGAATTTGTGAATACGTATGACCAGGGGAATGAGATTTTTGAAGAATGACCCTTCACAGTAAGGGCTTCAAGAAAAGATGATTGATTAAAAGTGACTATTAAATCTGACGAAAATAAGAACAAGATTAGATTTTTGTTTTAATTGAATATTTACATGTTTCACCAGGTTTCCGGGCAAGGTGTTGCTGCCAGGATACATTTACGATGAAAGTTCCGATTATGACACCATTACGTTTGTGAGTAATACTAAAACTTTATAAGTCATTTTCTCATATCCAAAAATGTCATCAGCTCATAATATAAGCTATGCGTACTATGAAGAGTTCTTAGCATAATTATGCCATAAGATTTTTGAGCGTTTTTGTTGCTATGTGCACGACAACTTGCGACGTCCTTAAGGTTTCTTGTTCAAAAGGTTAAAATTGATATAATATATCGTCAGCTAAAACCTAAAACTCAGCTATAAAGATAAGATAAGATAAGATAAAAGATAGTTTATTCAAGTAGGCATAATTACAATGCGCTTAAGAACGTCAAATAAAGCTAGGTAGACCGGCTCCAACCCTACACCTCTGCCCCGAGAAGATTTAAATCCCCCCTCAATTGGAGGAGGGTATCCCATTATGGGACCGGCAACAAACTCGGCGGGACACATCTTTTCAAAAATAATTACATCTTAGATGGCCAAGCAAATCTTGTCAGTAGAAAAAGGCGCGAAATTCAAATTTTCTATGGGACGATAACCCTTCGCGCCTACATTTTTCAAATTTGCCGCCTTTTTCTACTGACAAGATCTGGTTGACCAGCAGCTATATTACCATTACTACCATAAACTATAGCCATAGTGAATCGTCTCTCTCCTAGCCGGTTTAGACCTCAGCGAGTGCATTATTACATTCCTTTATGGCCACATTCACCATTCAATAACCCGGGGATAACCGGTTAAACCTGGAGTTACCATGGTTACCAGTACAATTTGACACTGGGTTAACGGTTTAACCGGTTAACCCCGGGTAAGTGGGATGGTGCAAGTGGCGCTTAGGTGCGGGAAGTATGCTGATGGTCAGCCCGCTCGTGTCGTGTGCCCCTCAATTGTGATTGCAGTAGCCAATCTTCGTGTATCGTCGTCGATTTTTGTATCATTATTTCTAAGCAATTAATGAGACTTAATCGCGTATCTAAGTTTTAAGATTTACCTCCGACGTTTCGAGGACGGCGTTGTCCTAGTGCGCAAAACGTTCAAGCTGATAAACAAGACAAGTGCGGGTAGTTCGAAAGTCGCGCGGTTAGAGGATGCTGATGTCAACTTTAGCCAGTTTTCTCCGAGACCACGGGGACAACGCCGTCCTCGAAACGTCGGAGGTAAATCTTAAAACTAAGATACGCGATTAAGTCCCGTTGTACAATTTAATAATGAGTCAATCAATGAGTTTTGGTTGTCAACAACTACGACCTAAGTTTCCAAACAGGACGAGAGCGTTTCTTCGGATATGGCCACCGAGAGTGAGCTTCTGCAAAAGGTCACTAACTACACCCCAGCAGAGACTTCCATCAAGGTAACCCATAAATTTTGTCTGCTCCAAGGAAATTCAAAATTAAACGACGACGACATGTTTCGAACCCATCGGGGGACCTTCCTCAAGCTTGAGTGCTCACGACGGCTGCACTCCATGCACTGCGTGGGCCAAGTCGCCATCAGATATATCGAAGCGGCAGATGTTCAGATAATTTTGAGCACCTTAGCCACTCACAGTTTACCGTATGGCGATTATACCTAATGGCAGTAATGGCAAAGAGAATTGATTGTATGTAATAAAGAGGTTAAGACTAAGAAAAAAACGTGTCCCTTATTTTGACATGCAAAACAGATGGCGCTGTACTGCGCCATATGTTTTGTGGTCACTGAATTGTCAAACGTCAACTTTGGACAATAAGAGTTACCGCAAAATGTATGGAGCGGTACAGCGCCATCTCGTTTACCTTGCAAATTCGAAGCACGATTGCACGTCTTCGATCTTACTCAATCTATGTAGCTTTGCTAATGGCATCCATGATATAATCATGAACTTTGTTTGTAGTCAATGACCACGACGACATTCGGCTCCCAAAAGGGTACAACCACGGAAACTACAGAGGTATCGAGCCCTCTCCACGGAGGGGGGGACTCGGCCACACGTCCCTCCAAAATGCGCTCCCAATCAACCAAGAGTAAGATCTTCAACCGATCCAGGTACGCTACAAAATGGCCACAAACCTTGGTTGTATAAGTATTTAAAAAAAATGTGTCCATACTTTATTAATTTATTAGTGCCCCATCACACGAGCGCTTTTTCAACTTTAAAAAAGCGTTTAAATCTGTGTGCACGCTAAATTCCATTTAACGACCAAGGCTTAAATTCGAAAATCCAACACCGCTTGGTAAAATGCGCCAACGCCATCGTGTGAATAGATACACATGTATCCATTTGTGTCATTAAAACGCTTTTTTAACGCGCGTTGGAAAAGCGCTCGCGCGAATGAGGCCTTAGTGCGTACTGCGTATAAATGTTTTCATTAAACTTACTCGTAAAAGGTACCTAATAGGGCTAAATTTCACCCCAGGGCTGTACTTAATGTATTTATTCATCACACTTGCTGAGCGATACTGTCCGTATTACTAAATTTCGACCTATAAAGTTCAGTAATTTACATATGGAATTACACAGAAGATTTGTTTATTTAAATCCCTTTTATACTCACAAGTGTGATGAAAAACATTTCGTGTGCCACGGGTGCGCCCGGGCGATACAGGAATAAGAACTCGTGTTAATAAAGCCCTCGCCTTTGGCTTCGTTCGTAATATTCTTGTTTACCGCCCTTATGTCATAATGTACTGATCTGTTGCTGTTTCAGCATGCAAAGGTCCAAAATCAGCCTGCCTCCTCTCCACACGGACTCGCGGTCAAGAGTATCTGTCATCTCAGACTGTCGGTTGCGAAACCTCAGGTACCTATAGCCATCATTCAGCCGCTTCCATAGTGAAGTGTCTCATTTCAAAACTTTATGGATTGTAATCTGGTGCACTGACAGCAGAATGATGGGGTTGCTTCCCATAAAGTTTTAAGTCATAAATGTATTGTTTGTCATATTATTATTCGTCCTAAAACTGAAACCGTTAACTTTTCAGGATTTTCGTAAGGTTATCCTATAGATAGGTTAGGTTAGGTTTGTTTTATGGCAATCCTGAAAAGTGACGCGTTTCTGAACCAAATAAATTATGACTAACGAAAATGCGAAGACATAAAACTTTTTGGGAAATAATAGAGACCCCAGAATGACACCTGAACCATGTAATTTAGTTATTGTGCGTCTCTTCAGCGCCAATACATGTACGGATAAGTAGGAGCGAAATGTACGATTTACAGATTAATTCGAACGTACACAGATATCAGATTGGCTTCAAACTGATGTCATTGAAATGTCTTGCAGTTCGCTTTGAATACGATCCAAATATCATTCTTATGTCATTCAGTCAGGCCAATTCGAATTCGAACGTACAATAACATCAGTTAGATTGCCATTCATCAGAACGATATCAATCAGTATTTTAGCCTGTTTGCCAGCCTGTAGGTTGAAATGTTAATGTATATCATGATTTGTTGTAGATTGGACACTCAATACGAGATTACTTCAGAGAAGATAGCTTCGGTGCCGAAAGTTAATATCAAAAGAAAGTGACCAGTTGGGTATGGTGCATACCTTATTATACTATACTAGCTGTGATAACTTACCTGAATCCGAATAAATTAATTCATTAAATTGAATTAAATCAGAATCTTTATAATTATTTTAATATATATTTTTTTTTAATTTTGTTTTTCTGGTGTGTCGTTCACAGCACATTATCTACAAATGTGTATAAAAATCAACAAGGTGTTTTTTTAATTACGCGGAAATATTTCACGATGTGAATTTAATAAATAAGTTATACTAAGTAATTTTTACTATGGGGCCAACTCCAAAATCGCGAAAATAAATTTGCTCTCCCATAGAAAACATCAACATCAGACTTAGACCAGCCAAAATGTATGAAACAGACAATTTATTTCCCAATTTCGGGGTTAGTTCCATAGTAGAAGTTGCTCAGTATGACCTAGGTATATATTGTACTAATATATCGGGCCCGATTCGGATTTTGTAATAAACATCTATTAGATATCTTTTAGACATCGCCAAGATACGATAACGATATGTTTAAGATCTAACCTGTTAAATTTGACATTTCCGCGTTTATGGAGATACTCTTGAACGATTTCCAGAAGATATTACTTAGAGATCTAATTCACATCTAATAGATATCTAACACGATCTATCGTAAAAGTGACATTGGTTGCCCGAATTGCGCTGCAAAAGAGAACTAGTTGAAATCTAAACTATAACGTATCTAGAATGGATCTAGTACGTGTCGTCTCTTGTGAATATCTTGAAGTTCGAATACGGCAGATGGTCTCGAAAATATTGCCGGGTATTAAAAATCATCCTTGTATTTATGTACTACTTAAAACGGATGAATCCATGAAGTTTGAGACCTTTTGTTATTGGAAGTGTTTTTTTTTTACACAAAAATCGGTCTATAATGTAACATACTACCTTTGTTTTAAGCTGAAAATCTCAAGTTTTATATATTATACCAAGGAAAAAACAGTGTATTTCAGTCAACCTCAGGGGCCCGGGGACCAAAATAAAACATTACTACTGATACTTTATTTACGCGCATTCATTTTTTAACGTCCATCCGACAACCTCTGGATCAGAGGCTAGTGAATAAAACAGACCGGCAACCTTCGGACAGAGTTGTAGTAAATGGCGCTCAATGGTGTTTTATCATCTAAGTTTTTTTTGCGGGGAAAAATGGTTCTTTACTGCTAAAGGTATTAACTTTGAAACTTATAAAATTGGTCTTTTGACCCCTGTCCTAATAAAGGCAATGATGTGCCCATAGAATAAAAACAATTTTATTATGTTCTTAGGGCGGTACCTATATTTAACTTTCATGTAGATAACATGACCTAAAATGTTTTATGCATAATAAATGTGGCAGATAAGCAAATCCAATTTTAGGTTTGAGCGACTAACTATAGGCACATAGTAAGCGTCATATTTTCAGACCTAGGTGTGTACGGGTAAACGCTGAACACATATTATTTTTAATTTCATACTTTAGGTACCCAAAAAGCTTGGGTAATACTAAGTAACCCCGGGTAAACCTAAGTTTACTTAATATATTAGCATTACCCGTAACATGTGTATACTTATTGAAGTAAACTTAAGTTTACCTGGGTATATCTAGTATTACCCAAGCCTTTGGGTAAATCCAATTTTACACCATTACCCAGCCAGTGTTGGGTACGGGTAAATCCTGAATACAGATTAATGTTGTTTATCTTCCTTCTAATACCTTCTAACATTTACCCATAGGTACCTAACATATCTATATTATGAGAATGATGAGGCACGCGGGGAATTCGAAGTTGTACGGAGGTTGTCAGTCTTTTCCATCACTACCCCCTGCTCTAGATACAGCGTTACTGACAGGGGTCGGCCATTAGGGACTGTTTTGAGCGATGTCCGGAATCGAACGGTCCGATAACCCGGACCCCGGAATCTTTTCGCTGTATTATGCAATGCGATTAAATATTAAAGGCCACTTGAGTTTTCGCGGGAAAGATGTTTAAAAAAAAGGGGGTGGATGCTGAAGTTTACTTGGATATCTGTGATCCTCGTTGAGTTGTGTTCGTAAATATACAAGATTAAAAACTGAAGCCAAGGCCTGACACGAACTCCGGCTTTAGCTTACGCGGCTAAAGCCATGAGCATGATCTTTCAGGCCACTTTGCCACGGCGGTACCCATGCCATTATTTTATTAAGTATCTATCTAGTATGTATCTAATCTAGTAAGTATCTTTGAAAGGTGCCTTTGACCAACTCTAAGGGCTCAATTAGACGGCGCGCGAACTCGTATACGATTTTAGTTACATTGCGGACTATTGAGGTTACAACAATTCAGCCGACCGATCAAATAACGCAATGTAATGAAACTCGCATGCGAGTTCTCGCACCGTCTAAATGAGCCCTAAGGGTGCGTTTCCACAAGAAATGTGCGAAGATGCGTAGCGAGGGATGTGTTAGTTAAAAACCGATATAATATTGTTAAATAGAACTGCGCTGAGCGAGGAGAAGTAATTGAAGTGATTCTATTGGTTCCTAACAAACATGTCCCTCGCTGCGCAACCTCGAAGATCTCTGGTGGAAATACAACCTAGAGGGCAAGCAATACGTGCCTCAATGCAATGCAAACTAAAACATTAAAAATCTATTAAATTAAAGCATCTCATTTCTCTCCGTTTTAAGTTTTAAATGTGTACGGCCATTACCCGGTCAGGGTTGACGCACGTGTAGATCCAAAGGTATTAAATATACAACGGCGTTATGAATAAAATCGTGTTTTATGCATGAGTCGAAATCAGCCGTGCGCCATGTTTTATGCACGTGGTCACTGCATTTAGGGTTGCCGACAGACCATAGATAAGACTAGAAACACCACGAAAGGTAGCGAGCTACCGAAACCATTTCTCTAAGCCAATGTAAAGTAAATGTACTTAAATAAAAAAATCAAAAATAAATAAATAAAAATAAATGTAAAGCCATCAGTCAGTGCCAATAATATACCATGTAGAGCACTTTACGGTGGCCCTCCAGATAATAAATTTCCTCTTTAAATATCACCCTTCCGTATTGGTGTGACAGTGACAGTTGCGTTTCGTTCGATTGGTATCTACGCACCCAGAACAGTCAGCTAGCCGAGCTCGTTCCAACAACAAGCATATTTATTTTTCATACTTTCTATTCTTTTTTAAAACCTGTTTTGAATTTGCTTGTAGCAACAAACACCTGAGCGGTGCGTGGCGCCTATAATCGCATTAAGAAGAGCTTAGTCTAGTTTCACATAATGGTCTGTGATTGAACAATGAACGTGAGAACATTAAATCCATGGGGTCGACATGGGAGCTATAGAATGTGCTCTCTTATTCATAGAACCTACACTTCCCGTTCTATGGAATAGGACGGCAGTGTGATGGAATATAGACGGATGTCCATTGTCTTTACTCTATTCTAAACACCTTGGTACTATTTTATAGAAGAAATCTGTGTTTTTTCCCTTGATTCTTGTAAAAGATTTAATCATTGAACTGTCTGTCTCTCTCCTATTGCCGCTAAGAATCTGTTTTACATACTAGTATTTTCCTAGCTAAAATTTTGTGTTTCACTCGGTCGCGTCGAATGATGGTCCCTATGACAAATCATTTTTATATGGAGCAGCTGTCACGTAAAATTTGAAGATTTTTTTTGAAGTTAAGCAAATTAATTTATTTAGAAACGTATCATACAATTAATAAAAATACGGTAAAACATTTCTTCCATTATGCACAACCAAAACAGACTTGAAGGAACTGTCATAGCACTCATAGCATAGGGATTATCATTCGACGTGAGAGGGGTATAGTACTAATATTGATACTCGAGCATGCGAAAGATAGCAAAACTGAACCACGAGAGTAGCGAGTGGTGCGAAAAGTGAAATCTTGAACGTTGCGAGGGTCTCAAGGCACGAGAGTTATTGTCCCCTTGTAAAAACAAAAACCAATTAGTAACTCTTTCCTCTCAATTTCGTCCCTATCACTTTAGGGTAAAGGCGCGGGTCGCTGTCCTCATCGTCGCGCTGACCTGACCGTGCCCAACGCCATCTGTCGAGCTTTATGCTAAACGAGTTCACAACCGACCGATGAACTTCATCTGGTTTTCAAGTGGACATTTTAAAGGTGCATTCAAATGTACCTACGTCAAACAGGCCAGCTGGATTGTCGGGTCACGAAAGTGAATGTACATTTATTATTTTGCCAGTCAAAATTGAATCGTATCACCGAGCAATATAGGTGGATGATCATATGAGACTAGACCTCTTTCCCGGTCCGAAAGAGCATCAAACTCAAGAAATGTGTCTCGCTTACCAAATTACCATGTATTGACTGATTGTCACGTTGACATATTGTCCAGTCATGTCGGTAATCTCGTATTCAAAACTAGTTTAGTTTTTGTCAACTTTTGTGAAATTAGTTACCTACAGTTTGCCAGTAAAACGGGCAATTAAAAAACTGTTTATTATTTACATCAACAACTTAAATTACATTAACGAATGATCACGATCATAAAGACCACATTTACAATATTTTGGTTATCCACCACAAAGTACACTAATTACGATTTAAGCGTACATGAGTAAGTGCTTCTAGCCATAAGAAAGGAACTTACTTATACAGTCAGCAGCAGAAGTTGCTAAGCGGGCGAAGTGTTCAAAATTACCTTGACGCGCTCTTATTCTCTTAAAAATAAAGTCGCGTCAAGATCATTTTGAACACCTCGCCCGCTTAGCAACTATTGCTGCTGACTGTACTATTAAACCCGAATCCCCCAGTCTTCCTTAATCATATCAGCGGCCTTTTCAGCGATCATCATAGTAGGTGCATTAGTATGCGCTGCCGGTACAAATGGCATGATACTAGCATCTACTACCCTCAGTCCTTTTATACCATATACCCTTAATCTTGGATCTACTACAGCTTCAGGGTCATTTCTAGGTCCCATCTTAGCTGTTCCACAGTGATGGTAAATAGTGTTTGTTATAGTTTTCATAGTGCAGAACCAATAATCATCGGAGTTGAATCTGTGATGCGCGCAATTTGGTAGTGGTATATCGTGAAGTTTGCTGCCATATCTTTGGAACGCGCGAGTTTGTGATAGTTCTATGACTTTTCTTATACCATGTAGAATGATCTTTTCATCGTGACCGTCGTCTGTGAAGTAGTTTGCGTAGATTAAAGGTTTTGTGTAAGGGTTTTTGTTTTTTAACTTTATACGTCCTTTCGATTCGGGGAGGAGAATCATTGGAAACACCATCCAGGTATCACGATCTTTTATTGGTCCGTAGACTGTGTCGTATATGTGGTCATCAATTTTAAAGGCAGATTTATATGTCGGTTGACTGACTAAAGATCCTGCTACGAAAAGCAATTCCAAGTCAGGATATCCGTTAGTATCGTCAGGGTTTTTAGTGTCTATGAAAGCTAGTGCTTCAGTACCACTTGGCGCTGATAAAGGCCCGTTATGATCCGTGAAATAGTCTAGAATATTGTTGATACTAACTACCCTTTCGAATCTTATTGAGGCTGTTGTGTTGATTAGAAAAGTCAAGCCTCCTAAAGCCCAATGGTCTTGGAGGTTGTAGCCGACGGGTAAATCGACGAATGTATTAATGTTCATTACAGTCAAATGTTCTTTCGGTCCAATTCCGCTTAGCATTAATAGTTGAGGAGTATTGATGGCACCAGCGGACAGGATTACCTCTCGAGTTGCCGTGACTGCATACCGTTGTCCACCTTTATGGTATTTGACACCATACGCTCTTCCAGTTTGAGGATCTATGAGGACACGCGTCACCATTGCGTTCTTAACGATGTGGAAATTGGATCTACGTTTTATGGGGTGGAGAAAAGCCCGACTTGCACTCATTCGTGTTCCATTTTGCATTGTAAACTGTATGATGGAATACCCTATTTGCTTCTCACCATTGTAATCTACAATCTTCCCCCCAGTTTCAACTCCTGCTTGGAGAAACGCATCAGAGAGTGGTGTTCTCCAGTTAGGGTGTTGAAGATGCATCTCTCCTCTGGTAGAATGGTAAACTGTGTCTTTCCTCAATTCTGGCACTTGGATGTTTTCGTATCGCTTGAAATATTTCAACACCGATGTGTAGTCCCATCCTGTAAATATAGTAAAAAAGTTCGGTTTCTTTTAAGTAGTTTAGGTAGGCATTTAGGTTTGGAAGGTAGGGGTCAGACTAACACACTTTACTATTTTTACGAAAACAGCTTTCGACGAAAACAGTTTATAATATTATTTCAATCATCAATTGCCCAACACTGGATTCCAACCAATAGTTGATTTCCGCACGTCTCCTCTCATCTCCGCTCATCCTCATCTCAGTGGAAAGGTTACCTGGGTTTCCTAAAGCTGCCCAGCGGTCGTAATCTTGTCGGTTGCCTCTGGTATGCATCATGGAGTGCAGCACGGATGAACCGCCGACCACGCGCCCTCGCGGCCACGAGCAGCGACCTTCGCGCATGCCCAAGCAACCGGATTTCTGTAACAGCATATAATGACCTTTTGATGACATCATGTCTCAGAAAAGAGAATGCTGATATTTTATTGCTGATCGTACGCAATGGAGGAGGATAAGTTGAAAAGCTATCTCTGTGTTTTTTCGAAAGCGATAGAAGAAAAGGAAATAATTAGGTAGGGATGCAATCGATACGAGCAAAGATGAGAGATTGAAATCCTTACCTGTGGTTGGGGCCGGTAGTTCCAATTGGCATCGGTGAACTGTAGCATGGTGGCCATCACGGGGATGTCCATGTAGAGCTGTTCGCTGTCGCCTGCTTCAATCAGTAGCACCTGTTCAGACATTATCAAGCAATCGGTTATTATCATTTCATTCAAAGGCTTTTTCAGTTTTTCATATGGCTCCGGATAATTTTAAAAATAGGTGTTTATTTCATAATTTTCCTTGTCGTCCTATGGCTGAGGGACGTGACGATTGTGGGCACTCTTCACCAGTGCTCTCCAAGCCTCTGTCCTGGGCCCAGTGCATGATAGCCTGCAGTGTGGTGTGTGGCTATGTCTCATAATGCCTACCTTGAAGTGTCCGACCTCCGTAAGCCGGTTACTCAGAAGACATCCTGCCGTCCCAGCCCCGACGATCACGAAGTCATACTCGGAGAACAGAACCTCGGCACCAGCTGGCTCCCCGTAGTACAATTTGTTGGCGTCTCGGAGCAGGCCAGAGGCTGCGTTGAAGAGTGATTGGGAGAAGACTTGAATGTGGAGACATGATACACTGAAATATACAAGATAGAAATTGCCAAAATAGCTGTTTGTGCAGAGAACAAAGTTGGTTTTTGGTGCGAGTGCTAATAATAACGAAACTTTTGAATCCTTAGCGAGTGATTGTATGTAGATTAGAATTTTAGCGTATCGAGAGACTAAATATAATAAGTATCCCATTTCGATGTGCTTGCACATTTTCTCTAGTTACGGTTCCTTTTCGCAATTTGTAAGTATTTAGCAATAACTGAGTGATATTTCGTAATAAACGAGACCAAAGAGACCTTTATAGAATTCTAAATCATGCCCGCGGCTTCGTCTGTGTCGAAGTCAAAAACTTTCAATCCCATTTTTACCCTCGTAAAGGGGTTGATTTAAAAATAAACGGTTTGTGCTATATAACGCGAGTTTTTATACATATATGTATATAATTTGTACAATATAAGTGAACTGTGAGTGGGGAGGATATAGGTAGCTCTATGAACAGTGACTGATGTTGACTGTACCTTAGTATGATAATCCACAAATTATTCATTGTCTTCATACACCTGCCTGTTCCGCTCAAAGCGAAGATTTGACTGTTGGCATTTTGTGTGTGTTATAACTTAAACTAGAAGGTCTTGTCCATGACGCGATATGTCATTAAATGGGATTATACCTATTACTAACGTAAAATTTCAGACTTTACTGACGTATTTCATTTATCTTTGTATCAGGGATGTTGCGGATGCAGATTTTTTGACATCCGCGGATGCGGATGCGGATGCGGATATTTAAAGGCTCACATCCGCGGATGCGGATGCGGATGCGGATGTCAAGATTAGGTACTTTTTTAGTATTTTTTTTATTAAAAAAAACGTAACGTTTAGTATTTGAGCAAGAATATAGGTGCGTCATATTTAATAAACAGTAACTTGGCCGACTTTTCTGGATCTAGACGATTTCGTTATAGGTAATGACGAAATTACCTAGCACTTACGCCGCCGCTAAAACGTTCCTGGGCCGACTTGTTCGACATCCGCATCCGCATAAGCTCCGCATCGATTTCATGCGGATGCGGATGCGGATGCGGATGTTGAAAATAATGCGGAAGTTCCGCGGTTGCGGATGCGGATGCGGATGTTCGCAACATCCCTGCTTTGTATACCTAGCTAATACCTACCAAACTCTCAAATCGTCATTAATCAAAACGTGTAATGCAATCTAATACCTTTAAACAGTTTAAACGAGCAATTCATGTAGGTATTACTTCGGGGATCTCGGAAACGGCTCTAGCGATTTCGGTTTGCTTTGGGGGTTTTCGGGGGCGGAAAAACGATCTAGCTATGTCTTAAGTATCTCTGGGGAAACGCGCATTTTTGTGTTTTTATATGTTTTTGTTTTTGTCTCCCAGATATTATAGAGTAAATGATCGTTAGATAAGTATCAAGTTGACAATCGTTGATAGGAAACGCCAATCAAAACTTAAATAATGTATGGAAATCACGTGACTTTTTGTAGTACATATGTATCCGCATCGCGAATTACGAACGACACAAGACATCACGGCATTTTCTACTCATACTGCAAAGTCATAGTGACGTCAGACACCACCTCATTAGATACTTGATTACGTAGGAAAATCCGCCAGAGTAATTAGTGCGGCAAATTGGTTCACAAAGATATGATGGACGTAATTAATTTGAGGTTAACTTTATTCGGTAGCGAACATTTTGGGGAATCCAAACAAAATTAGGATGATTAGTCAAATTGGTAGCTTATAACTTTCTTTTTAGTTTTTCGCACCCATACAAGAAAAGAGCGTACACGGATACTTTTTATGGTTCCGTACCCAAAGGGTAAAAACTTGACCCTATTACTAAGCTAAGACTCCGCTATCCGTCTGTCTGTCACCAGTCTGTAGCTCATGAACCGTGATAGCTAGACAGTTGAAATTTTCACAGATGATGTATTTCTGTTGCCGCTATAACAACAAATACTAAAAGAGTGTTTTCCAAAAAAAAATTAGGTACATTTCATTCATGTCTTCAAAATATTGACTTCTTGGGCTCATTTTACTCAGAATCATTTGTACATTCACGCTTCATACATGAAAAAATGTGTCCCAAGATTTCCTTTCCAGTACGGATATGATGGTCGTTCTTGTCTACGTGACAGCGTGATAAAACGGTGTCCGTCACTTTCTTTCCCACGGTGTTAAACAGTGACAGTTATTTTATCACGTGGATAAAGATATCCATAATAGGCTGGCTGATCGTGACATTTTTGTATGAATCATTTTTTTATTTATATGAACGTGACGCACTGGAAAAATATTTTTCATACGAAATTCTGGGACACATTTTCTGTGAGTGTCTTTCTCTTTGTACAAATGATTCTGAGTAAAATGAGCCCAAGAAGTTAATATTTTGAAGACATGAATGAAATGGAATTTTTTTTTGGAAAACGCTCAAAAACAAATTGGCGATTGTCATCTTGGGTTGGCTCCCAGTCTCAAGTCGTTGAAAACCCCAGTAATTGAGGTAATATCTACGTTTATCCTCGTCATAGAGTACAGACCCCCCGTCAATTGAATGGCGTTCCAATTTCCTGGCTCTTCCCCCCCCCCCCCCCCCAGCCCCAGCCAATTATACTTGGGGAGGAATTGTGCTTCGATGAATATCTTCTAGATAATAGATTAGGGATAACGAGCGCTGGTAAGAGCGGGCGACTATCAATCCGGAGGTCACCGGTTCAACTTCAAACCCCGGCTCGTACCAATACCAATGAGTTTTTCGAAAATGTACGAAATATCATTTGATATTTACCAGTCACTTTTCGGTGCAGGAAAACATCGTGAGGAAACCGGACTAATCCTAATAAGGCCAAGTTTCCACTGTGGGTTGGAAGGTCAGATGACAGTCGCTTTCGTAAAAACTAGTGCCTACGTCAATTATTGGGATTAGTTGTCAAGCGGACCCCAGGCTCTCACTCTCATGAGCCGTGGCAAAATGCCGGGATAACGCGAGGAAGGTGATTGATAAATTAGGGATAGTAAATACCTATTAGTGTATATTTAATTGTAGTCCTTACAGAATATTCTGTTATCTGGGGGCACGGCGGCACGGCAGTGCCCCCGCCAAGGCGAGTAAAACAAAGAGGCACGGCCGTAACCATCCTTTTCTCGAAGCGATTCAGGCCATTTTCGACGTCCTGTAATTTTTTGCTGGTTAAAGCTAGAACCCTAAATTTTCTGTGACATATAGGGCTTAACATGCTTTAGATATATTCTCAAAAACATTAAACTTGAACTTGTAGGTTAAGAACGAATGTACGTCAAAGTTCCTTGTTTCGACACTGACACACTCACTCACTCACCTACGATCATCATAATTCTAAGGTAGTTCTAGCATACCCACAAGCTTCAAATTTTAAACATAAGTACCTATAGTTTTTAACTTATCAATCCATAGAAAACTTAACAATATTGAAATACCAGTCACGTTTTAAAGATTTCAGAACTGCATAAGTAAGTTTCTAGTCCCATATAAATATATGCTATTACAAAGTTACTGTTGCAGTTGCTACAAATAGTAGGTAAAGTAAAGGTCTGTGAAGTACGATGTGAGTATGAAGATGTAAATACATATGATAGTAGCGATTATTTCCCGAAAATCGAATTTTACTGGAAGCAATATTTCCATTCGCAAAATTTACCATTTTCTTTCTTTCTCACTACCTTCCTTTTCCGGAAGCATTTTTGACCAATTCGCATACCTATTTTCCTAATATTATAATTATTGTATATTTCAATAGCTTATTTTCCTGATACGTTTTCAAACCATTCGAATAGTTTGGATAACTTTTCTTATTTTCTGTAATGTATTTAATCAATATTGTTCAATAAAATATGTTGGTTCTGTAATGTTTTTGATGGGATTCTTATTTTCCATAGGTAAACTATGTAGGTAATATTTCTAATTATGTCCTTGTGGATGTGTAGGTAAATGTGTCCGTTCCATGGAAGCCTAAATTTCTTCGAAACCGATAATTTATAGCACTTATTAAAGGAATCGATGGATAATCAGGAATCACCCCTTATTTCAGTTGATTGAGGGTGATAAATGGAAATCTGTACGATAAAAATGGAATTTTCACACCAACTGACTCGCGGGGCATAATCTTATTATTCAATTACCTATATAATAGAGGGGTTGCGCAGAATGTGAAATAATAATAAAAAAAAACTGAAGGGGAGTTTTTCGTTTAACTTTCAGTTAAATGTATGTATGTTTAACACTTTATTGAACATAAGACAGGTTAAGATACAATTAAAAGAAAGTATATCTGGGGGCACGGCAGTGCCCCCGCCAAGTCGAGCGCGAAGCAAACACTGCCGTACCATCCTTTACTGGAACCATTTCGCCGCATTTTCAGGCCCCTATTTGAGAACCTCTGCTTAAGACCAGAACGCAGAAATTTTCGTCATCCAGTAAGCTATAATCACATACTTAAAATCCAAAATTTCAAGTCTGTAGGTCATTTAGTTCCGAAGTTAAGCGAAAGCAAAGTTTCGCATTTATGACACTCACTCACTCACTCATGATCATCAGAATAGAACTAGTACTTCCCATAAACTCAGAGAGCTGAAATTTGGTACAGAGTTAGGGTTCAATGGCCACATAAAGGGAAAACCTAAAAATATTGCAATATCAGTCACGTTTTAAAGATCTAAGAACTGCATAAGTAAGTTTGTAATCCCGTATAAATATATGATATTACAAAGTTACTGTTGCAGTTCCTACAAATAGTAGGTAAAGTAAAGGTACACTACGATGTACGATGTGAGTATGAATGAAGATATGTTTAGTTATGATATGTGTATACATAGTATGGGTATGAGTACCCGAAAAGAAAGACTGCCTACAAAAAGAGATGAGATCCGATCAAAAACATTACATGTAAAAAAGTGCAAGTCTCGCAACGCTTTTACTACAAAAAAGTTTTGAGATGTAATGTGAAACCAAGTCGGTTATTTTAATCAGTGCCAGGGGGTGTTAAAACCGTATCAATAAGATATCTTTAATTTGTAATACATATAATGACTTGGCAATCGCACATAATGCTTTACTCGTACCGTACTCGTAAATATGTGTAATGCTCAAACTGCAATTAGCGCTAGTGTTATGTTCAATTAGAATTATTTTTAATAGGTGACGATGATCCTTTTGACATTATGCAGCCGTGCGATGGCCAAGTCATTATACATATTACAAATTAAAGATATCTTATTGATACGGTTTTAACACCCCCTGGCACTGATTAAAATAACCGACTTGGTTTCACATTACATCTCAAAACTTTTTTGTAGTAAAAGCGTTGCGAGACTTGCACCTTTTTACATGTAATGTTTTTGATCGGATACAATGTACAAAGGCGAACTTATCCCTATAATGGATCTCTTCCAGTCAACCTTTGAGCAATTGAGAGTAGACAAATGAAAATGACAGACAAACGAACACGAATACTCGTGTGTACATACGTACAGAAAAGTTAAATCCCAGAGGTTCGGTTCGTTCGTTATATAATTATTAGTCTTCGCATCTTTAAGAATTGCATTAAATTTCCCTTTTGCCACAATTTTACCACCATGGCATTGAGTTATTGTAAAAGTAGTAGTAGTAGTAGTAGTAAAATACTTTATTGTACAAAAAGAAACATAAAACATGAAAGAACACACATCATTAGGACAAAGGCGATCTTATCCCTTTCAGGGATCTCTTCCAGTTAACCCTTAAAAATCTCTTATACCTATGCAATGTTGGTAGGAACTCAAACAAATTGTAGGTAGTAGCAGAGTCATTCTGAATTACGCTTAAAATACACAATAAATGACTCTAGACTCCGTGCTCTGAAGTTATTTTAGTGCAGAGTCTCGTAAAAGAGTCGAGTTCTTCAAATTTGGGCTCAAAAAACTCTAGTTCCTATAAAACTAACACTATGTGGAATAGCTAAAAAAACAATATATCTTTGTTTTTTAATTGCACTAATTCGTCGCTTTTTCCTAAATCAAAAAGCAGAACTCGGCGGCGGTAGCTCGGTCGCATTTTAATCGCTTGTCATCGTGCCTGTCACGTTCTAACAATTATGTAAGTGCGAAAGTGACAGACATAGTGACAGGATAAAAATGCAACCATGCTGCTACCGCAGTTGTTAACTTCAAGAAGTGTCGCCCCAAGTCACAGGTCACTCACTCCAGATTCGAACCCGTGACCCGTATAATATCCCTCGATTATGCCGAGACGACGATAACGTATCTATAGCATTAATACCAGATTCCTCACATTCAGGTTTAATATGCATACATGAATGAGTAAGTCAGGATACTGTTAAACAGGCGCAGGGAATAATTTAAGGTGGACAATAGTCAACGGCTAGCTCTGAGAAGTATGGCTTATTAAATTACTATAGCGACCCGCCCCGGCTTGGCACGGGTAGAACATTAACAAATTATAAATTATACACCTAAATCTTAATTTTTTTTTATTACTTACCTTTATTGACCGACATTTTGACACAGGTTTCACTGGTCGTGGTCGCGGCTAACTTATGTCCCAGCAAAATGTCTAAACAGAGATTTGTGCAACTGACCCCGACTACCCCCTTCTATAAATGTGACTTAATATGTGTTCAAAACGCGAAAGTTTAAAATATTACACCTAAACCTTCCTCAATAATCATTCTATTGATAGGTAAAAACCGCACCTTCAGTAGTTTATCACCAACAAACATACATACAAACAGACAGAGGCGGCGGGGGACTTTGTTTTGCCACGGCTCATGGGAGCCTGGCGTCCGCTTGGCAACTAATCCCAATAATTGGCGTAGACAGTGTAGGTTCACTAGGTTTTACGTAAGCGACTGCCATCTGACCTTCCAACCTAGAGGGAAAATAGCCCATAGGTTTTATTGGTCAGTCCAAATACCAACCTGAAAAATTCATACTAAAGAGAGTAGGTACTCCGTGTTCAATATTCCCTACACGCGCTCTACTATAAATCACAAAAATAACATACCAAAACCACTTTTAATCACCATCTAATCCACAAAAGCTGTTTCTAACCGAATTTACGACTTACAGGGACATTAAAGGGAACATTCCGCCTGATGACCAGTTACACGGTGTATATACAATATACAGGTGTATAGAGTGCTGTTATGGCTTGGAACACGGAATTAAGATAAATGGCAAGTGTTTTTTACGAAGGGAGTGTCTGAGCCTTATTCTGGATAATTCGGATTATTGGATTATTTGTTTTGATATGTTGAGTTATAAAATTTATGCCGGGGGATGAAAGAAGATTCACTGAATTTATAAGATGCCTCATAAATATTTCTTTACGTTTCTAAAATCTTTTTTCTATTAATGTGAATATCCAGATTGGGTGAAGAAATTAGACAGAGTCCGTATAAACATAGATAAATAAGTAAATTAAGAAATAAACTTTGCACCGACCTGGACAGAATAAAGTGTGGGAGTGTCATTATCATTATAAACGTCATATTTTCATACAAATTTGAAATTAATGAAGGCATCGCCACTTTCTGACAATGCAAATGCTATTTAGAGGTAGCTTGGGTTTTATATTCATATACTTATATGAAATTTCCGTGAACTTTTCCAATTTTTTGGAAACTTACCGCACATCTGTAGACCCATTCAGTGAACATCTAATGTGTTTCAAGCTTTTTTTATCTTTCAAGATTTTATGCCAGCTAAAGAAGCGATACAGTTTTACTATCTTTCCACGTATCGTTGAACATCCGGAATAGGCGCGCCGTGTTATTAGATTAACAAGCCATTAGCCTGGTTTTCCGTCTGTCGAAATGCGTCAACGATTGGTGAGGGTAGCAGTAGACACAGGTTTTTAAGTGTCATTCTTTTGGAACTTGCTAACTATGTAAACAAAAATCACTAGTAAATTCATATTTTTGACAGTTTCAATATGGCGGTTTGTTTACATAGTTAGCAAGTTCTATAGAATGACACTTTAGATAGGTAAGTGTACACATCTTTTACAAAATGTAATAAAAAATTAAAGCTACAATCATTTAACTACGACAAAACGTATCTCAGAATATTCTTCTTTACTATAACTTTAACAATTCAACTGTAACAAAAAATAAAGGGCAGTCAGTCGGCGGGTTGAAGTTTTTTCATTTAAAGTTATTCACGTTGTTGTTTCATTATTTATGATATGATTTGGTCTTTTGTTACCATCGCAAAAAATAATGATAGGTAGTAGATCGTGGAATCTATTAGGTACCTCACTGCATAATGAGGGTTGCTGACCCGCTGAAGGCGACTCCACAATAAGATGATTTGCCTAACTATGCCAAACTACTACTTAAATAATACGATTTATATCGAATAAATATGAGTTTGTTAAAAAAACCTTGCCACGCCGGTGGCAAACAAGCACACGGCACAATGGTCACCTTTCCTTCGTTACCTTTTCAAGTTTATTTTAAAAAGTTTTTACATCAGTCATTTCTTCAAGTTCCTTTACATTCATTGCAATGCTCCGAAAATGTAACTTTATACCAACTGTATGTAAAACCCTTTTTATGTGCAAATAAATGATTATGATTATGATTATGAATGCTACTCCCAGAAAGGCATAAAACGACAAATTTTTATTACGTTAAAATATCGTAATAATATCTTGTGGAAATCGTTCAAGAGTATCTCCAGAATCGCACAAATGTCAAATTTGACAGGCAAGATCTTAAACATATATCGTTGTAGTATCTTCGTGATGTCTAATCAGAATCGGGCCCCAAAAGTACCTTTTTCGGATGAGTGTATCTTTTTAATTGTCCCTGGTCTAACACATACATTTATAGTTACAGAACCCAACTTAGCAACTATTCGCTAGCAATAAATATGTACAAAAACCATCAGGTTCCAGGGTCTCGCATAATGGGGGCTCTGACCCGCCGAAGGTGACTCATACATTTATTTATTTAAACTTTGCACAGTCAAAAAGTGTCCAAGTCAAAAAGTGTACAAATCATCTTTTTGTAGACCCGTTAGCAGGTCACCAGCCCCATTATGCAAGACCCTGGACTTTTTGTCCACATTTATTGATATCTTGCCAAACTGGGTTCTGTCTGTAGGTATCACTGGCACAGCCTGTGGCTCTATCCACATTAAATGCATCATTGCAATCTTCCCTTTTTTTCCCCAAAGGGTGGGTTCTTTTCCTATTTAGGTAGTATGTAGGTAGTTAGTTGACCAGGGATCAGCAAACACAGTCTAAGTTGACTCACAAAGGGGGCACTTTTATGAGCATGTGTTAGCGTAAAGAAATTGAATAATTAGTAATGTCAACATTTTAAAAACAAAGAAAAGAGAGCAAAATTGAATAGGTGAGAGAGGTTGTACACCTGCAGACCCAATTACCACATGATATAGCTTTATACTTGTTTATCACCGACCTGCCCTAGTAGCACGGTCGCATTTTTATCGTTTATCACCATGCCTGTCACGTTCTAACAAGTATGTAAGTGCGAAAGTGACGGTCATAGTGATAGTCGATAAAAATGGAACCGTGAGCCCGCTGGTATATAAAATAAATGTATAATTATTAACAGCTCGAATCTTATTAGGAAACGTTTGGCATAACTAGGCAAATGGTCTCATGTAGAGTCACCTTCCGGAGGTTAGTATCCCCATTATGCAAGGCCCTGAAGTCTGTGGAGGTTTTTTTATATTTATTGTTGATAGACATGTTGCTGAACTATCTACTATAGCTGCCTGCGGCTCCGCCCGCGTTAACTGCTGTATGTGTCATTTGTTTTCCCCACGGGTAGTTTCCCGAAATGTTTTGCTCCGATTGTGTCGTTCCGTGCGCAAAACGGCACCATTTATGTCAGCATCATTCAGTTCCAAGTAATGACTTCTTTCTTTTTAGATAGTAATATAAAAATTACTAGCGACCCGCCCCGGCTCCGCACGGGTTAGGTAAAGAAAACGTTAACAAATTACACAATTAAACCTTCCTCATGAATCACTCTATTGATTGGTGAAAACCGCATGAAAATCCGTTCAGCAGTTTTGAAGTTTATCGCGAACATACATACATATTATTTTTATTTTATTGTACATACTTATATTTTTAATGATTCGGACACTTAGAGACCTTTACATCTCTAAGTAAATTTAGGCTAGTAATTATGTGAAGCTATACCGTCTTTTATGTAACATACGAGCACAAAATGCTGTGTCTCACAGCTAAGTGTTATCACTATTTTAATATCAATATAGGCCGGTAGCTTGAACATGTCATGCTCGCTTAAAAGTCTTTGCTTACGGTGGCGTCGTTGATCGGGTCGCCACTTTCCCGAATGAAGGTTGAGGGAGGCGATGGCTGAGATACGCGTCGTACTCGTGAACGGGTGCTGTTTGTGGAGACGGGTCTGTTTAAGCTAACACGAATATATTTAGTAACTTTATTTTTTAATTTAATTGCAGTGAGACGCCTCATTCGGTTCTCGTATGTTTTTTTTTTCTTTTCTCGTAATGTGTTAATCATACAGGATTCTGAATCTTGGAGACCCTATACATCTCTAAGGATAATATGATAAACTATGTTATTTTTTAGTTCTGACACTTAGAGACATTTACACCTCTAAATAAGTTTAAATTTTTTTTTCCATGTATCTGTTTTGTTTTTATTTTAAAATTATTATTATAGTTTTGGGTCGTTCTCGCATTTCGTGCAAATCGGGGTTTTCGGAAATTTACCAAAAATGTGGTGGCGTTTTCGAATATCTGTTAATGCAAGTATGTAACATAGGGCCTAAAGTATATGTATCTCCAATGAACAATTCTAAAAAAGTTAGTATTTTCTTTATATGTACAATTAACACCCAATTTTTTCATTCATCTCTATATGTAACGCGTGAAGATATAACTTTGACCTACATTTTAACCTTAAGATACTACAAATAGAAAATTCGTTGTTTGTGCAATAAATGACTTATTTAGTTATGTTTTAAATCGTATAATATTAGAAGCTAGAAATAAATAATAAAAACTATACAGCCTTATAAGTGTATGGTTCAAGTAATTTCTTCATTACCGACGCGAGAAATAGATTAGCTATATTTTGCTACATAGCGAGGGTATATAGCGCCTACCGCCGATGCAACACATTGTTCGTCAGTCAGTTGGCCGCATGATCTCGTAGCGGATGCCCGTGTGCCACTGTTAGCGAAAATATATACGATCTCTCGGGTCGGGAAGGAGTGTGGTTCTCGATAGTCTTCATCGCCATCGCGTGATTTATACAGTAAGTAGCAAGTGTACATTATTATAATTATACGTAATGAAGTGTTTTAGTGTCGCCTTTCAGATGGTTTATTCTGCAAAATTAAGGTCTGATGCCAACTGATGTAGGCGACAAAAACTTCCAAAACTTCATTCATATCGGTTTCATTCACTTCTTTTCCTTCCAATTTTACTGGGGAAGGTAATGAATGACTTAAGAAGGTAATGATAATATATTCGAGGCAGTGCATTTAATGAAAAGAGGCTTAGTAATTATAAATACTACGCTGTTATAAACATTTAAAACTGTATATGATAATAGGGGAGCCTTTGTAGTCTAAGATGGTCGACCTTCACCGATATGTCTGACGGATGAAACTTACATATTATGAAAGAAAATATGTTCCTGAACATAAATAAATAGGGTTGCTTAAAGAAATATGGTCAAGACTATTTTTAATTATTTTTTGAAAAAAAATTTTTTTTTCAAATTTCACCGATCTGTCTGACAAACAAAATAAGTTCCAATGGAAAGTATACAACTTGTACAATATAAATCAACTAGGTTGCCTATCTTTTCCCGGTCACTATTATGTGGTTATAGGGTTGCTTGCGAAAATCCGATCACAAATAAGGGTTGCCAGGCTTTTAAATAAAATAAGAAGGGAAGACTTTTAGCGATAACTCATAAACGGCTTAACTTATCAAGTTTGCTTTAATTTTGTTTGAATGAGTTTATTAAGCACTATTTTTATGATTTTTTTTTTCATATTTTTGGATCGATTTTTCAAAAGTTAGAAGGAATAACCGTTTTTTGTTCTTTCTAAATTATTATTTCCGAAATGATTCACTTTATCAAAAAATGTTGTTTGCAAACTCCTATTTATTTTTAAAGACCTATCCAACGACACCCCACACTATAGGGTTAAAACGATAAAAATAAATTACATAGGTACAAAACGCGAATGATTTAAATATATTTTGTCTATGCTAATTTTTGAAAATTTGAAAACTACGTTTTATGTGATATGGTGCGCAGATGTTCAAACCGACTTAACAAACACTTGGGGTTGACAATCTCGACTTATAATGATGATAAGTAAATGGTAAATGTACCATCTAGCTTGAACATTATAAGTTGAGATTGTCAACCCCAAGTGTATGTTAAGTCGGTTTGATCATCTCCACAGTGCTTAAGACACATGTTTTTAATATTGTCGATTTTAATTGGTGTTAATTTTCTTGAAATACACTTTTTTTATGTTCGATTTCATAAGTTTGTTTCATTACCGTCCACAGATAAAATTACCATCTCGGCCGATTTCATTACCAGCGCGTAGTTCATTACCAGTAGCCTTAATAAATGAAAAGTAATAAGGTTACAAAGGTGCCTTTAGCAGAAAAATGTTAATAAATGAATCCACAAATTGACGAAACCCAAAAGTTTACCATTTAAAAGAAAAATTACAAATCGAGAGAATCTCACCGATTTGCACGAAATGAGAGAATGACCCTTTTTTTATGTAATTCGACATTAAGAGACCTTATACATCTCTAAGTAATTGTATTACGTTAGTTTGATTTGGTAGTTGTAGTTGTATTTAATAATTGTTGATGTATTATTATTATTATTTTGCTTGTATGTAAATTCAATGTTGACGTGTAAAAGTGCCCTTGTGGCCTATTTGCTGAATAAATGTTGAAGTTGAAGTTGAAGTTGACACATAAACAGACAGACGCGGTGGGTGTTTTATAAGGTGCACTATACTAGGTGTAGTGATGCATATAGGCGGGTATTAATTATAAAGTGTCATTGTATGGAACTTGCTAACTATGTAAACAAAAGTCACTAATAGTAAATTGACGTTTAGAGACAATTTTAATATGGCGTTGTTTACATAGTTAGCAATTTCCATAGAATGATACTTTAGTAGATATAAGCGATTGGGCCATATCACTTTTCGTGACATCTGGTTTTTGCAATCGACCATCTACGGCTTGCAAAGACATTTTTTGCACGTGTTATTGTCTCACGTCAAAAATATCTTAGGTACTATTGCTTGGCATAGCAAGGCAAATAATCTTATTGTAGAGTCACCTTCAGCGGGTCAGCACCCTGATTATGCAAGACCCTGGAACCTGATGGCGGTTTTTTTAACACGTTTATTCCTAGATGTTACTAAACTGGGTTCTGTACAGTCAGCAGCAGAAGTTGCCAAGCGGGCGAGGTGTTCATAATTACCTTGTCACGCTCTTTTTCCCTTAACAATAAAGTCGCGTTAAGATCATTTTTAACACCTCGCCCGCTTAGCAACTTCTGCTGCTGACTGTACGATAAGTCACTAGCGCCGCTATACAATCAAAGTAACACTCTCATTTTAAAACGACGTACTATAATTTATATGAAACTTGGCAACAAGTTAGAGTTTCACCAAGAAAAGTCTGCAACGATTTTGATAGCACACGCAGTGAAAGTGTAAACGTCAAACTTCTATGGAATTATGACGTATAAATAACACTTGCACTGCGTGTGCTATCAAAATCGTTGCAGAATTTTCTTGGTCTTAATTCTAATTAATATAAACATGTTTTCGAGTTCCTAGGAACAATGTTGTTCCTACTTAATACTACTTATCTGATAATTATGAAATGAAATTAAGTGTAGACTTTAAATATAGGTACAATCACATTTGCGTAGGAGTTTCCCCGAATCCGAGTTTTCCAGGGAGAAAATCCAGAAATACAACTGTCACAGTCTGTGTTCATACAGTCTGTCAGTTATATACCTTATTTCCGTGACATAAGGTCCATCTATGGGCAGTTAAGAGTTTGTGTGTACGACAATTTTCCTTATACATTTTAACACAAATTACATGTTAAATTTAAGAGAGGGCGTAAAGGCAGGAAATTAGAAGAAAACTTAAGACATGGTGTGCGCGAAATTTGCGACGGAAAATAATACATGCGGTTTTTAACGTTTTACCCAATTTACTCAGAAAATACTCGATTCTGTCTAAAATTTTCGTCATTTCCGTTGGATATATCACTAGCTATTTTATACTAAAATTATATTGCTATGGGATGCAGGGTGACGATATACAACTGAAAATAAAGAAGAAAATCTTAGGTAATTTTTGACAGCCAATTTTAATGTATTAAGAATCTGGCTGGAGTCTACCCTTGCAAATGAAGTCTAATTTCCATGCACAGACAATCCAACCTCTAGACATAGTATAGTCGTGCTACCCCCTCTGCCACACATACGGTAGTTTTACTCCATCTTCGAGTCAATCCCGTGCCGTGATTGGTCCGTGTCTTTGAACGGACCAATCACGGCACGGGATTCGCTCACCTCGTCCCCCCGCACCCCCGTATTTTTGGCAGCATCGGTTTCATGAAAGAATTGGCCTAAGCTCAGTCTAGAGGTTGGATTGTCAGTGTTTCCATGTTATTTTTTAATAGCCCTTGGTTAAAACGTGTAAAAATTAAATATAAAAACTAAAATTTTGCGCCAGCCCCCCCTTAAAACAGTCGCAACAAGAACCCTGAAGATATTTACTTTGAAACAATACATTTCCTCCTTTATTACACAGATCTAAAGGTGAAATTTCAATAGCAGCACATTTAATGTTGTTGACAGAGTTTCTAAGCAAATCTGTGAGTTAAAGAGGGCCCAAGGATACCGAAGTCACAAGTCAAGCACCGGCTAAACGATACGGAAAATTTAAATGTATTCCGATAGTTTGTTTACGGTGTTACTGTACAACATTTACATCGTTTGACTATTATATTAAAGATTCATGTTGAATCTTCTTATTTTTTGAAATTCTTAGATTTATTAAGTCACATTTATAGACGGGTCTATCGCGTAATTTATTTTATTACCTATATTTACCGACGTTTCGACACAGGTTTCACTGGACCTGGACACTTTGGACAAAACAGAGATTTCGTCACAAAAGTGCATCACATCACATTTTCAAACCACCCACCACCCGTCTATAAATGTGAGTTAAAATGTGTTCAAACCGCGAAAGTTTTAAATATTGTATTCTTAAATTTTTCAGGCTGCCGTAAGCTGAAAAAAAATTAGGACCAAAACGACACTAACCTAATGTACCCTACCTACACAGCTATATTATGTCCTCTATACCTCGTTTTCTTACAAAATACTATATGATACGTGTCTATTTATTGAAAACCGCTTAAAAAAACTATTATTTATGAAACCAAAATAACGTAAATGAACATTACTTAAATATTTTATATAATTGTTACATTTTTGCTGTGAATTATGGTTCAAAAGTGTTTTTCAATAAAGATACACGTCAAAATCGTGTGTAGTCTTTTTCTAATGCTAAAAAAGCGGCCAAGTGCGAGTCGGACTCGCCCATGAAGGGTTCCGTATTTAGGCGATTTAAGACGTATAAAAAAAACTACTTACTAGATCTCGTTCAAACCAATTTTCGGTGGAAGTTTACATGGTAATGTACATCATATTTTTTTTTTTTTAGTTTTATCATTCTCTTATTTTAGAAGTTACAGGGGGGGGGGGGGGGGGACACACATTTTACCACTTTGGAAGTGTCTCTCGCGCAAACTATTCAGTTTAGAAAAAAATGATATTAGAAACCTCAATATCATTTTTGAAGACCTATCCATAGATACCCCACACGTATAGGTTTGATGAAAAAAAATTTTTTGAGTTTCAGTTCGAAGTATGGGGAACCCCAAAAATTTATTGTTTCTTTTCTATTTTTGTGTGAAAATCTTAATGCGGTTCACAGAATACATCTACTTACCAAGTTTCAACAGTATAGTTCTTATAGTTTCGGAGAAAAGTGGCTGTGACATACGGACGGACAGACAGACGGACAGACGGACAGACAGACAGACATGACGAATCTATAAGGGTTCCGTTTTTTGCCATTTGGCTACGGAACCCTAATAACGAGGTATAATGTCAATCCAAATAGTCATATCCCTCGATGATTTTGATGTGATAGCCTGTCATACGCTATTTTTTTCTTTTTTGATAACATCCCAAGGCTAGGTGTCGGGTTCTTTCTTTAAAAAAATCCATATTTAGGTACACTAGCAGCTAGCAGGTATAAAAGAGAAATATCTGGGCGACATATTAAACATATTAAAACTCAAAAATGCGCGTTTTCCCAGAGATAAGTAAGACCTATAGCTAGATCGATTTTTCACCCCCGAAAACCCCCAAATAGCAAATTTCATCGAAATCGTTAGAGCCGTTTCCGAGATCCTCAAAATATATGTATATAAATAAATAAATATACAAGAATTGCTCGTTTAAAGGTATTATTGAAAGAGAATAAGTATAGAATAATAATTAATTTACCAAGCCGAATAAAAAAGTTTGCACTTAAATAGTGAATTTTGATCAATAAATGTTTTTCCTGCGCCAAGAAATAATAAATAACCCAACAAATACCTTCTCTCACGGCTAACTTGATTTTTCCTATAAAGTTTTGGTTACAAAATTTAATAAAGACTTATATCACCTTTAGCTTATATGTAGTTAAGCCCTTTTGTCTTAAAACGTAGTTTATTATCTTCCTTGAACATTTTCTTCAGTGGGAAGTTTCGGTAAATTCTCGTTAAGTAAGTATAAGTAGCTTGTTATGAAACTTATGAAAGTACGTAGGTTGGACTTGTGTTATTGATGTTTACGAATTAGAAAATTGATAATGGACTTTGGCCGCGTAAATGTCGTTAACCCCATGTTTACCCCATAAAAATTGAAATTCTAAAATCCTTTTTAGGGTTCCGTACCCAAAGGGTAAAAACGGGACTGTAGCCGCCGTGCAGGTCAGGAGCTCGACGACTCAAATAAAAGGCTTCAATTCTTAGTCAACTGATATAATTCTCCAAAGTACTGGTTTACAAGGGTTCTTGCCAAAACGGTTAAATTATTACTAAGACTCCGCTGTCCGTCCGTCCGTCCGTCCGTCTGTCACCAGGCTGCATCTCACGAACCGTCATAGCTAGACAGTTGAAATTTTCACAGATGATGTATTTCTGTTGCCGCTATAACAACAAATACTAAAAACAGAATACAATAAAGATTTAAGTGGGGCTCCCATACAACAAACGTGATTTTTGACCGAAGTTAAGCAACGTCGGGCGGGGTCAGTACTTGGATGGGTGACCGTTTTTTTGCTTGTTTTGCTCTATTTTTTGTTGATGGTGCGGAACCCTCCGTGCGCGAGTCCGACTCGCACTTGGCCGGTTTTTTTATAGGTTCTAAACTAAAACGCTTGATGTACGTAGAGAGTGTAAGGCCTGAGTGGACGCTCGAGTTGGGCGTGCAGCGGGGCGGGGCGTGCGGCGTGCATGTTAACAAATGCAAGCGTATAGGAGCGGCCTTAGTGCACGCTGCTCAAATTATTTGCTGCACGCGCCGCTGAACGCTCCGCTTCGAGCGTCCACTCAGGCCACACATAGACCAAGACAAGTCTGCCACTATTTTAATAGCACACGCAGTGTTATTTATACTTCATACGTACGTAAATCGCTGCCAACTTAGCTTGGTCTAATTCTATTTTCGTAACTTAATGGAAAGTAACATATTATTTCTTTGTCCCAAATTGAAATATCGCACTTGTTTCACCCAGGCTGAGCTTCACCAGCTCCAACAAGCAGCCTTATCCAAGTAACAAAAAAAAAAACAACGGGTTGCACTCAGGGAGTGCCGGCAGAAGTTAAAACTCAATCACTATTGCAAAATGTCTGTATAATTGAGGTTAACACCATCTAGCGTTATTTCGTCGCATTACTTGAAACCCCTAAGCACATCACTGTTAGTACTCGAGTTATATTAATACCAGTTAGAGGGAAACTCACTAGATGGCATTTAAATTAATAAAGAAAAACTCAATGACATTACATGTAACAGTTTTTCGATCGTCACGTGATCTGTCGCGAGTTAAACATTTTTTCCCCACCTCAAAAAGTGCACAGCGCCGCTGAAGAAGTTTTCACTTCAAAAAAATGTCAACTAAATGGAAATTGGCCCATAACTCACGCTAAGTTTATCCCGACTTTATCCAAAGGTTACCGACATGTATTACACTAAACCCTGTCAACACGAGGTGTCTCCATCGCCATCCATCACGGCGGCAAACATCATCCGTCTTGTTCGATATCTTAATGTCTTTGTCTACTTATCTGAGAGGGTTAGTGGTGTTAGGTCAAATACCGTCCACACTTATCCTTATTGCGAAGCCATTAGGTCTACTGTACGGCTACTATTAGTTTGGCACTGACATAAACGCCGTCGAGAACGTAATTTACTTATTTCTATACATCTCGCTCGTACTCGCATATTAGTGCAAACGAGCTGTATAGAAAGTAAATTACGTTCTCGATAGCGTAAATGTCAGTTTTGACACTGTCAGTGACTCCCCAACTAGCAATAAAGTCTCAGATTGCGCACTTTATAAGAGTAGTGAGCATATAGCGCTCTTATTTTTGTTTTGAACATATCATCGCTCTTATATTAGTCTTAGACAAGCTAATACGCACTTTAGTAAGTTTAGTCTTATTACCTAGTCTTATATATGTATATAAGAGCATTTTATAATACCATTATAAGCCTGTCGCTCTTACAATAACATTTACTAAGTCTCATTGAACTTGAGAGTACCTGGTTTTATATCCACATTCTCTAAGTTCATTTGATCTTATATTAGACTTTCTAAATGCTGTTATAAGAATGTAAGACTAATATCAACATGGCATAATACTATTATGAGCCTCTCGCTCTTACAATAACATTTACTAAGTCTCAGTGAACTTGAGAATACCTGGTCTTATATCCACATTCTCTAAGTTCATATGATCTTATATTAGACTTTCTAAATGCTATTCTAAGAATGTAAGACTAATATCAACATGGCATAATACTATTATGAGCCCCTCGCTCTTACAATAACATTTACTAAGTCTCATTGAACTTGAGAGTACCTGGTCTTATATCCACATTCTCTAAGTTCATTTGATCTTATATTAGACTTTCTAAATGATATTATAAGAATGTAAGACTAATATCAGCATGACATAATATTATTATGAGCCTCTTGCTCTTATAATAACATTTACGAAGTCTCATTGAACTTGAGAGTACCTGGTCTTATATCCCCATTCTCTAAGTTCATTTGATCTTATATTAGACTTTCTAAATGCTATTGTAAGAATGTAACACTAATATCAACATGGCATAATACTATTTTAAGCATCTTGCTCTTACAACACCATTTACGAAGTCTCATTGAACTTGAGAGTTCCTGGTCTTATATCCCCATTTTCTAAGTTCATTTAATTTTATATTAGATTTCTAAATGCTATTGTAAGAATGTAAGACTAATATCGGCATAGCATAAGAACACTATAAGTACGTACTTTTCTGATCTTATTCAAAGCTATAATAAGATCAACAGCAGCACTTTAGTAAGATATTGGAGTGATATAGGATCAAGACACTTATATCACAAAAGTGAAGATCAATATAAGATGGTTTGATCTTAAATCGTTTTTGGGAACACTATTGTAAGTATAAGTAAAGCAAGGAACCCTAATTTATTCAACATGGCCATATCATTTGTATTCAGAATGCTTATAAGACTCTAATAGTGCGCTTGAAAAATACAGCTACAGCAATGGCTGACTATCAATACAAAATAAAGAAATAAAATAATTATAAAAATATTCAAATACCATATTTGATTAGGCGCATGAAGTTTGAAGTGTAAAACAGGGTCTACTTTACAGTAAATAATATTTTCCCATGTGAATACTTACCATAACATAAACACACGATGATAAACAGCACGTTATTATAGTTAACATAATTCATAAACACTTACACTAATATATTTTTGTCACGTTGCAGTTAATTTCACCCGTATATTTTATACATCACAAATAGAATGTTTCAAATCTCTGTGTGAGACTGTGTAACCTTACAAACAAATCAATATAAGCCTATGTAGACTTACAAGATACTTACGTTCGACCAATATAAGCCTACATATGTAGGCTTACAAGATACTTACGTTCGACCAATATAAGCCTATATAGTTGTAGGCTTACAAGATACTTACGTAAAAGCGATATTAGCCTAAGGCAGCTTAATTTAGTTTTGAAAAAGATTACTGTGAGTGCAAACAGCATTCAATTAGACTGATATTAGAACGATATTAAAATAAATACTCTTATAAGTTGTGCCCAAATCCGGGCTTAGACGATGATATAAAATCAATATAAGAGCGAAAAATTGTAGTCTAGAGACTGTTGTTAGAGCGCTTTTTGCTAGTTGGGTCATGGTACGGGCTCTGGGGGCCTAGAAAAGTCAATCGTACATCGTACAAACGCCAAACAAAAACATGTATCGCGATAACAGAACCCCTTAGTGTACATTTCATTCGATAGCATGTTGAGCGTTCTCGTTTGCTTTATGTCTATTTATGTATGGGATTTTGAATAGCGCGCCAAGCGGGACGTTTTGGAAACTGAAAATCCCATACAAAATGACACTTAACGCAAACGTACGTCACGTCACGCTATCGAATGAAATTTACACTAAGGGTACAGATGGTACGAAAATTCACATGACTTTTTCCATACATCAGTTTAGATTGGAGTTTTCTATCAACTATTGTCATCTTGACTAGGCCTCCTGATAGTCAGTGAAGTAAAATTTCCAGTATCCTCGGAATTCATTCTTAGAAATTATTTCTATGTAACTTATTCTTTAAAATGTTTAACAGAGTTACGTAAGGGAACGGCCAATTTGAACCTCAAAGACAACCCTCGTTAAATTGTTAATATGGGGCATTATCTATGAAAAGGGACCTTATTGTCGGTGGCGCTTACGCCGCTCAGCGTCGCGCGGCATTGTATTTATATCGGAGCATTAACAAAGGCGTAAGCGCCATCGACAATAAGGTCCCTTTTCATAGATAATGTCACATATTTTCTCAGTCTACATAGTTATCAAGGGGAGATAACATAACTTATCAAGCAGTCTAACTTTCAAAATTGCTTTTATCATATTTGAATAAGTAAATAAATTTTCTCCGCAATTTTAAAGAACAAAGGAATTCACGCTGAGGCCAATGATATTATATAACCATAGATAGGTTATACTCATACTTGAGCAGCACAAAAAATACTTCCATATTTATTTCTGTGCCTACGAAGAAATCTGTTATTTCTGATTAATTTTCTCATTCCATCCATCTTTGTCACACTCGTTATTAAACATAAGGTCGTCTCTTTCTCTTTCGGTGTGCGGAAGCACGTTAGCACGTGCACATGTCTCGCTTGTCCAGCCACGTCTAAAGGCAACTTGTCCAATTTGTCACAAGGTAAGCGCCTCAATTTTGGAACGCCTATAACCTATCTTGAGTTATAAATCATTGGCTGAGGCTATATTTTAGATTTCCTTTAAAAGGTAAAAGTATTTTTGGCTCAAAACCCAAACCTTTGAAGATAAGACTCAAATCCAGATTCCATCAGAATACTGTACGAAAATAACGAATAATGATAAGAAATATAAGTTCTATCTCTGGGAATCGTCAAGTGCGCGTCTTTAGAGGAAAGTTGCTATTGATAAAAGGCCCGAAAAGGGCCTTGACGGATACGCACAATTTCCGAGGATAAAAATGTATTTTCGGTCCCAAAACACTAATCACTTAAAAATCGTTCCTAGCATTCACCCCCAAGCGATTCAGAACCTTCAGTAAATTTAGTTAAGGTTGATTTTTGGCTGTGAATGTTTTATAAGATACGAGGTTGGGAAAGGTAGAAGAAATGTACGTTTTATATAAATTCCATTTGTAGGAAGGATGTTTATTATAATGTTGGGAATGTATAAAGGTATGTATTGTGTTGCTACGGGCAGGAAATAGACTGCTCTTTCGGCGAGGTCTGGGGAGATTGAAACGGAGGTGAGTTGACACAATGTCGAATACAGGCGCTGGGACGTCGAGTAATAATGTTATCCGTATTTTACTTTTTAATACAGTGCGAGAAAAATATGAAACGAACACCCATTGAGTCGCTTTGAAGCACTAGAAAAAGAAGCAGTCTTATTCGAAATTTAAGTTACGTCAAGTCAAATATTAGATATAGAAACGATATGGATCGGATATGTCAGTGTCAAACAAGTGTCAAAAGTGACGTTTCTTCAAACAAATAAGTTTAAAGTGCCAACTAAAATATATGCAAAATTAAACATCGAAAAAAAAACGGCAAATTTAGATGTTAAACTACCTTTGTGTATATTAGAACGTATTGATTTTATAAAAATATAGCGTTCCGCCCCAGCTTTGCACGAACAAATTATACATAAACCTTCCTCTTGAATCGCTCTATCTATTAAAAAAACCGCATCAAAATCCGTTGCGTAGTTTTAAAGATCTAAGCATACATAATAGGGACAGACAGCGGGAAGCTATACTTTGTTTTATAGTATGTAGTGATAGTGAAGCATCGAAAAATTTTGA
The DNA here is from genome assembly GCF_948474715.1 of Cydia amplana. Taxonomy (NCBI): domain Eukaryota; kingdom Metazoa; phylum Arthropoda; class Insecta; order Lepidoptera; family Tortricidae; genus Cydia; species Cydia amplana. Next base: position 16,776,264 of record NC_086082.1, read on the forward strand.
GATGTGTTTTTCTGGACCTACATCTATAGTGGCGCCAACTGGTGAGCACAAAAACGGTAGCCCATATTGTCAGTTTTACGACTAAATCATAGAATTAATATGACTAGAACAACTGTCAATCTTCAAAAGTGCGACCAAAAATGAAATGCAAGTGTGTGCGTAAATTGTCTATGTGAGATCAAAAATAGTGATGTCATGTTACAACATATTAATAATCTGTCGATGTTTGATTGCTTTATCAACTACTTTTTCAAATGTGTTATTTTAAACGTTAAAATTCTACGACATTATGACGTATAAATAACACTTGCACTGCGTGTGCTATCAAAATCGTTGCAGACTTATCTTAATGTAACTCTTACCGTGTTGGAAAGTGAAGTTTAAATTTACCGCTAAACATGTGAGCACCTTCAAAAAGGTATAAAAATCGTTATTATTTGAAGTCGGTTATAAAAGCTAATATCATAATGATGTCTTGTGAAGTACCGACAAGTTATCGATACTGTCATATGAACATTTTGTCAAGCCCTAGCGTAAAGTAACAGGTTATGTTTTTACACAAAATATTTTAAATTATAGACTAATATGATAAAATATTAGCACACAAAGGAAGAAAAACTTATAATGAACTTTATAAACCGGCTTCTTACACTTTTTACGCTGTTAATTTGACAAAATATCGTTATGAAAATTTCGCTCGGAATATCATAAATCCTCTGAAATGAGTATTTGCTTGGATTATTTGGCACTGTAACACTGAAATCCGGCACACTACAAGACACCATCTTCACTGAATTACTTTATTTAATACTTTTCGTCCTAATCCGTGTATATTTTTCAATTTGAAAATTACCGTGATACGCTCTTGGCCGTCCGCGGCCGTCGTCAAAGTCAAAAGTGGTTACGTTTTCTCATTGGTAGTCTGACTTTTTCGCACTCATGGGATGTTCATATACGTGATGGCTTCCCTTTCGCACACTTAAGCTGTCTGTCAAGCGCGAGCGGGAATTGTATGTCTGTGGACTAAATTAACGACTTAATACTGTCAATTATTTAAGTAAATTAATGAAATTAATGACCGCCGCTTTCCGTTGATGAAATTTCGGCATGGGTCGCTCAATAAACGTTGAAATTACTTGGAAACTCGCATAATTAGAACTTTATTGTTCCTGCCAGTGCCACTCCCCGAGGGGACTTTTCTGTCTAATGATTGTAGCATTAACAATGCGTTCGCTTCGGTATCTTCAAGTATTGTACTCGTATCTTGTGAAGTAATATTTTGTTTATTATTAAATGTAAAACGTAGTGCTTATATTCTCTTTGATTAAATGTAGCAGCGACGCTCATATCCTTTTCCAGGAAATAAAAAAACTACTTGAGACCTCGGGTGACCCTGGGGCTGGTCAACGAATAGGCATAGCCATCCAGCAGGGTAATGTAGCCAGCGTCATGGGCACCCTTCCGCAGGGCACAGACTTCGGGGACCTTTCATAAGTGGGTATTTTTTCTATTGTTGTTTAATTTTTAAGTAGTTTTATTTTAATGTTAGTTTAGTTATAATTTGTTTAGTTTATAGATAGTTTTAACCCTTAAATGCATGACTTTTTCTTTTTGCCCGAAATTAATATGTATCACATAATTGTTTGCCGATTCTAGAAAAAATAGTAAAAAAAAATATAACTTTGATTTTCACTGCGAAATCAGTGTTAGAAGTTAAATTGGCTGAATCATATTTATGTAAATATGTAATTTTCAGTAATAGATATATGAATTTTTTTACTACCATTAGAAAGGTACACTATTTGTGATATACCTATGATAAAGTTTGTAAATATAAAATAATTACAAACCCCGAAAAATCTGCCCAAAATCACATACTAAAAATCATCAACTTCCAGGTTTTTCTAAGTTTTCCGACATTTCGTCTATAAACAAATGTAATTTTTATAAATTAAAATAATGCGTAAATGTATGTAATAATTCGGAAAGTTTATTAGTTTTACTATTGAAATAATATACAGGAACAAATAGAATTTGTTTAACCATTAATCTGTGAGCTGTCTAATGCTTTGTAGACATTTGGCAACACTATGCATTTAAGGGTTAAACCCAATGCTTAATTTACTAATGTAGCATATATGTTTGCCATTGATCACTACGTAGTATAAAACAAAGTCGCTTCCCGTTCTGTGTCTATCCCTATGTATGCTTAGATCTTTAAGACTACGCAACGGAGTTTGATGCGGTTTTTTTTAATAGATAGAGTGATTCAAGAGGAAGGTTTATGTATAACTAGCAAGCCGCCCCGGATTTGCACGGGTAGTTCAACGAATTTACATAAAACCTTTACAAATTATACACCAAAACCTTCCTCAAGAATCACTCTATTAATAATAGGTGATAACCACATGAAACTCCGTACAGTAGGTACTTTTAGAGTTTATCGCGAACATACAGACAGACAGACGCGGCAGGGGACTTTGTTTTATATATGTACTTATTGATTTGTGAACCCGTGCGAAGCCGGGGCGGGGGGGGGGGGGGGGGTAGTATTGTATAAAAACAACGAATCGCCCTATATCCGTAAAGCCTTATAGCAATCCCTACGTATTTCAATACCAAAACTCAAAGCAAGATCAAAGTCCGAGAAATACTCATTTCATATTTTCCCCGTACAAACGCGATGAATAAAAATTGGTCCTTTTATTTAAAAGGGATTTCCCATCAAAGTGATTGCTGGACTTGGGCCCAATTCAATTTTTTCCCCATTGTGCCCTAATAATTTGTATGAAGGGCTCACGGGTTAGAAACACAAAGGGCGCCATTTGTTATGAAGCCAAGGGGTGTTGTTATATTGTCACTGAACGAGTCAAACTGTCAAGTAAACCAGAAATAAGTAAGATTTACTCTATAGGAGCCCACTGATTACCAGTCCGCCGGACGATATCGGCCTGTCAGTTAGAACAAAAAGTTGACAGTTCCGAACAACTGACAGGCCGATACCGTCCGGCGGACTGGTAATCAGTGGGCCCCTAGAATAAAATGGTATAAATATTGGTAAAGACTTATGGCGTTATTCATAAACGTCTGCTAAGTTAATCAGCTGATGATCGTCGTTTGTCCCTCTCTATGGCATAGCGACAGATAGGGTCATTAGACTCTTCTAATACATATTAAGGACTGGAGGTGGATTTATTATGGATTTGAACTCATTTTGATACGACCTTGGGCCTATTGCATAACATTTTACAATTCATAATACAAGCGGACGCCTCTTTTCATTCCCTTTTATTAGAAAGAGACTTCCGCTTGTATTATGAGTTGTAAAATGTTATGCAATAGGCCCCTTGACGATAATTTTAATAATTGGCGCGGTAAGCGGCAAATCAAGACACACATTGTTACCGTAAAATGGGGTGAGTAGGCATAAAACTGACATTTAAACCTCGATAATATTTTATTTTTACATATGCAAACTGAATGGTTTATATGTATAATAAGTGTTCCGAACGTTTGTATTTTAGTTTTTATTTTATTTTGGGTAGTTCAATTCCATAACTTTGACGATAAACAGGAAAACCCACCTCACCCCGTAGTCCCTCGTATTTGGGGTGAGTTGGGATTTCATACAAAGGTGATTTTGGAAGATTGTTGGAGCGATTTTTTTTTATTATGAGTATTACTGTAGCTCCATTTTAAATTGGAATACATTGTTTTTGTAGCAGTAGCCTTAAAAACCCATCTCACTCCCCTTTCAGCCCTCCTCTCCCCATTCATAATTAACCCAACTCTCCCCGCGAATCCTTCTCACCCCATTTTACGGTACATCACAAATTGTTACATCTGAATCAGGCACAAGGTTCGGGTTCGTCTCGTTCGTTTGACTACTGCATTGGGAATGGGGCAAGGCGGGTGATGTAAAACTGAAACTCATTGAAGGCAATGGCTTCGACGAAAGGTGGGGTCGTGAATTGATTGTACGCTATCGACAAACTAATGGTCAGGCGGCCTAGCCAAGGTGACAATCGCTATCGCTTCGCCATCGAATCGCTTATACTTTATTCATGTAGGCCTAGCAACAAGCATTAAGTATCTCTGTTTGGCCCTATGGTTGACTGGTTGGGCAATAAAGTTTAAATAAATAAATTAGTGTTTGACCGCGACTTCGTCCTCAAAATAAAATGGCTAACATGCACGTAACAGCCCGCCACACTCATTAGAGCTCCCAGTCTAAATATAAGTAGTGTCAAAATGAGATTAAATTGATATTCAGTTGACAGTTTAAATCGGTACCGTCAGGTTTTCCTTCATGGGAAAGGAAATTGTCCATTTTCTGCGTTATTATTGTTTGTCCGTCGCAGTCCCACATTTTTTTATTCTCCACCGCTTTAGTATGGTTTATGGTGGGCAACAAATAACCCGCCCAAATTACGTTGGATGTTTTTGGTATGTTGTCAGCAACGTTCAAACGTGCCTTTAATTTTGTCGCATTGCGTATGGTCTGTCCATCACAGGCGCACACGCATAGCACATCTATAGAAAATATACTAGATCCATACTCAAACCACCCAATAAATAAACCTCCATTTAATTTTGTTTTTACAATGTGGTTTAGTGAAGGGGAAGGACTGAAAATCAGCGCTGCGCAGGCAATTTGTGATGAAATGGCTGACGCAGCGTATGCTGCGGGCTCAGCACGGTTCCATTTTTATCGACTATCAATATGCCCGTCACTTTCGCACTTACATACTTGTTAGAACGTGACAGGTATTGTGATAAACGATAAAAATGCTACCGTGCTACTAGGGCAGAGCCCGTTCCTTTTGCCGCACATGACAATTTTTTGATTTTATTATATTTTGTAATTAACCTATCTGTTTTGTGTGTGGCAATAAATGGTTTCTTATTCTTATACAATTCTGTACTTTCCTACCTACGCACCTTCCTACACTTATTTCCGACGGGATATCTAATTTTAACTTGAATTTAATGAAGATGGATAAACAACGAAAAATAAACTTGTTATTTTGGCTACAACTTTACTTAGCTTAGTCTGCGGTGATTCTGACATTTCTGAGTCTGACTAATGAACCACGTTCGACTTGTTGCCTACCTGTCACACTTACGTATGAATTGACTGGGGCGAAAGAGAGGAAACACGGACATGGTTTGCGGTAGACCCTCTGAGTTCGAATCCTAATTTATAAATTTTATAATACTAAATTACCTAATAAATAACTTCCTTGAATAACTTATATTACTAACTAGATATAAGTCCGTTCGATGTTCTGTATACAATTTCAAGTTACACAGGAAAACCTGTAATTGGCCATACTATTGTATAAATTAGCATAAGGAAATAAAAAACTCTGTATCGCTGTTGGTTTTCACAATAAATATAAATAAATATAAATATAAATATAAGCATCGGCCAAGAGCATGTCGGGCCATGCACAGTGTAGGGTACCGTAGTTACGATTCTGTCAGAACACCATTCTCCCTCGTCAGATCATACAGGGGAATATGAAAGGGCCCAATACTACGCCAGCAAATCATTTCGATTCCGCACCCTTTGTTTCGACATGCGTGATAACATGTAGTTTACAGCATAAGCTACCTCTGAATCAGGGTGGTATAATATCAATATAGAAACAAAAACAGAAATGAACCTGAATAATTTTAGTAATAGAAAATTTTTAAGGTTTCATACCTCAAAAGGAAAAACTGAACACTTATAAGATCACGTTGTTGTCCGTCTGTCTGTCCGCCTGTCTGTCAAGACCCTTTATCTCAGACAGGTTTACAGTCCCTTGATTGAAGCTGTGAAAAAACCATACTTCTAAGTTAACGTAAAAAATATATACGGCCGTTTATGCCGCAAAAAACTTATGTTTCGACACTCCTGCCTTTTGCAGACCTAGAACTATGAAAGTACCTAATAACGTCAGAATCAGAATTATTTTATTTGCCAGAATACTTGAAAACAACATGTAGTACAGGATGTTAAGGTAGTAGGTGCTAATAAAGTATATATTCAGTCGGTGAACGACATGCAAAAATGCATCCGTCCTTTACCTATTGATTTATTTATTTAAACTTTATTGCATGACATAAAATTGTACAAATGGCCTTAAGGCATTCTCTACAAACAGAAACTACAAGTATAAGGGAATATCTGAAAACTATATAGGTACCTACATTTGTATTGTAGTGGTACCATGCAGTAACCGACAGGGAACCAGTAATCCGACACTTCAATTATTATACAAGAAAATAATAATATAAGGGTAGTAAGCCGATTTCTTAGTGTTGCCACTAGTTCCTAATACCATACCTAATGTAGGAAGGAATGTGACCGTATATAAAAAGTTTTATTTCGTCAAATTATAACGTTGGCATATCACGCACGTAGAAAACCTTTTCTGTAGCAAAACGTCAAATAAATATTACGTTGTGTCATTCCTCATGAAAAGGGACCTCAGTGAAAGTGGCGCTTATGCCACAAAGCGTCTCGCATTGTCCGACAGTATGGTTCAGAATGGCGTAAGTGCGAGCTAGCATAAGGTTCCTTTTTATAGCGTAACGTTTATGTAGGTTACGTCGTTTCGTAATGAAAAGGATATGAGATATATAATTACTGCGTCATTAAGTGTCCCATTCATAAATAGAAATATGAGGGCCTCTGGGTCTCGTGTTGTGGGTTAGTTGTAATTTGTAACTTACTGCCCAACTACGGACATATTTTCTTGTGGAAGTTAATATTTAGGTCACATGCACGAGTAAGCAGTGTTACAAGAAATGATTATTTTTTGTTGACGTGTCTTTTATTGAAATGGATAGATAAAGATGATTTAGTAAAATTAACATAAAAATAATAATTTTAATTTAGTAAAATAGTAGTAGTAGTTTAGATAGTGTAGTATTGATTATAATTTAGTAAAATTAAAATATGTCAAAATAAAGTTAGAAATAAAGAAATGATTATGAAAACTACGGAACCCTAAAAAAGACATATTATATAAAATATTCTGTGAACTGTAGTGTCGTACAAATAATAATATGTATGAATAATAATTCTACCATCAGCCTTCTATTTAATTTAAAAAATCTATTTAAAATCAATGCAAACATTCTGATCTTCATTTATTTTCATAAGCTTCATGAATATTCATGGAATATTCGAAGAAACAATTTGTAACAATAATCTTCATCAATAGGCTTCGTTTATTCCAGGAATACTTAATTTTCCTTAAAACAAAAATCGGCTAAAATTTTGTTGGTTAAATAAGGAAGCACCGACTTTTTAGCATAGAGTTAACTGTAGCATAAATTAAAATATATTACGAACCGCTGCGCCGTAGGCGCTACGCAGCCAACTGAAACGCTGTGCTACGAGTCCGCCATTTTGAAAATAGTTGCCCGCTAAATTGCACTTCGTGTACTTCATGTGTCATGTACCGCACAACTTGGGTGGCTCGATATGTTACCTTATTACAATGAGTTTAAGTTCATTTCAGGTTGATATGTAAAGCATAAGTTGGCAGTCCTTGACACACATATTACTGAAAATAATTGTAGCATGCTCGTATTTTTATTATTTTGATAAATTAAAATAGACCGTGTGCAGAGCGTGCAAAGTTTAAAATTCAATGAAATATTAGAGATTTATATGGGTTTTGTAAAGTTGTGTAAAAATTAATTTGCTCCATTTCACGCTTGGCTTAATTTTGTTTGTTTTTAACCCGGAAATTTCATGTTATGAGAGTTTTAATTGAGTTTTACATAAGGACCCTTAAATGTTTTAACATCTCGTCCTAATTACACAAGATTATGCGAAAATTTAAATAATGTGTATGTTTTGTAACATTTCCCATTGTTGTCTTCTTTTTTGATAGCATACTGAAGTGTTTGTTCTGCATAATTATACCTACTGTGAAATTATGTGTTATTTCTGCTCGCTTTTGAAATTTTCGTATGCATATATTGCATAAGAGTTGGTTGGATCGCTTGACTCAAATGGGGCCAAAAGTGTGAAAAGCAATGTTTTTTTTGTTTTATTTGTTTTTTTTTTAAACCATAGTTCACAGATTTTAGCACAAATAAATCCAGGATTAGAACCCGGACCTCCTGTTTCGTAGCAGGGTCACTACCGACTAGGCTAGGAGGCTGTCTAACTAACTAAATAATCGTCTCAGGCTTACCGTATGAAAAGCATAATATTCAACTACCCATGACCAAAACACAATTTCAACCGAATAAGAACTAAATTACCTTAATCATTTACCCTGAGGGTTTACCGACGTTCCCAAATTGCAGGCATCTTTCTCTTTTACTCCAATTAAGGCGTAATTAAAGTGAAAGAGAAAGATGCCCGCAATATGCGAACATCGGTGTTCGCATATTGTTCCCACTAAGCCAAGCAATAATATCCTCTACGTCAAAGGAATAAGATTCACATTATCGCGTGTTTAGTTCCCGTTTCGGTAATTCCGGTCACGCCAAGAGAAGCCTTGTCGTAAACCTAGCAATATTTTTGTACGCATTCCTGTAGATGGCGTAGATGATGGATACGGGACAAGTAAAACAATTGAAAATCTGTAAGAGTCATTTAAAATATAAAATGACACATACCTACTAAAAAAAGTGGTCGAGAGGCCAGATTCGAACCGGCGTTTTCAGCATATTCGGCTAAGGCTCTGACCTCTAGGCCACCCGGTCACCGATGACCGGTGATATACAATTTCAGTTTATTATTTACATAGACTTTATTATTTACCTTTGGTTTGTGTTTTTAAGTAATAATACTAATACGTAATATAATAATAGTATTTAATAAAATGATTTGACCAACTACTTGATTGATTTGTAGTACCGTCCATGACAAACCTGCATGTTTCTAGAAATTATTTACTCATTTTATTCTAGTATAAATTAATTGTTATTATATAGCACACTACTGTACCTACTGACGTATCTAAACTGTACAACATCGCCACATTCGTCAGATATGAGACTGACTGCCAATATCACGTCGCCATTTTCATTCACTCGCACCGATGCTCCAAATGAGGTATTATATTACTGTACCTACTGACGTATCTAAATTATACAGCATCGCCACATTCGTCAGATATAAGTCTGATGGTTGCCAATATCACTTCGCCATTTTCTTTCACTCGCACCGATGCTCCAAATGAGGTATTATATTACTATACCTACAGACATATCTAAACTATACAGCATCGCCACATTCGTCAGATATAAGTCTGATGATTGCCAATATCACTTCGCCATTTTCTTTCACTCGCACCGATGCTCCGAATGAGGTATTATATTACTATACCTACAGACATACCTAAACTATACAGCATCGCCACATTCGTCAGATATAAGTCTGATGATTGCCAATATCACTTCGCCATTTTCTTTCACTCGCACCGATGCTCCGAATGAGGTATTATATTACTGTACCTACAGACGTATCTAAACTATACAGCATCGCCACATTCGTCAGATATGAGACTGACTGCCAATATCACGTCGCCATTTTCTTTCACTCGCACCGCTGCTTCGGATGAGGTATTGTCAGGCCTCCCTCCATCAAATATATCTGAGGGATTTATTTCACTGGTCGGTGTGACAGGCCGTGACGTGATCGAGTAATAGGTATACATTTGTCATAAAGCATATATTATCGGAAAACTAGTTTTAACTAGGGAAAAGTCGTTTTCACTAAAAACTGATTTTTACGGCAACATATACAATTATACATAAACGGACAGAATGTTAAATTCTTTGTATTTTTCAAGATGGCTTCTCAGTGATCGTTACTTACGTCACTATAAATATTTCTGATTTCTGTACCCATACCATGAGTCACTGACAGTGTCAAAACGGACATATATATACGCTAGCTAACGTCTACTTAATTTACTTTCTATACACCTCGCTCGCACTAACATGCTAGTACGAGCGAGATAGAAAATAAGTTATGTTCTCAATAGCGTTTAAGTATGATTTGTTCAAATTTGCCTGGATGTTAAGTTCGTCTCTTTCATAACTTCGTCATGTTTCAGCCGAATCACCGAATAAGTTCCGTTTCGCCACGTGGTGTGGCCATAACGTCGAGACTCGTAAAACTTTACGATGTTGCCAACCGCGCCGAGCTAATGACTGCAACTTAACCGCAGTGGAACACTCTTACACAGTATGCGACACTTATACACTCATACATCATGCCGGGCCCCATCGTGCTGGCACCTTCTATCAATACTTATCAGCGGATCAGCATAGCTATCGAGCGGGACAATGCGGTACTTCCTTGCTAGTTTATGTGGTCAGTCTGGACTGGTTGTCTGTCTGTCAGTATTCTGGGCACCCAGAAGGCTGACCTAGAAGGAGCGAGTGACTTAGGGCAATTTTTAATTTATAAGTTTTTAATTTAAAGTCTATTTTAATTTAAAGTCTAGTATGAAATGACATTTTATGTTCATATTATGAAATGTCATTTTAGTCTACCGAATAAAAAAATAGACTTTAGGTGTTTTTATTGTTCTACACACTTGCTTTTTGACCAACCATGAAAAACCAACATACATTATTAGGTTGCGCAAATTAGTGAGCCGATTTTCCGAGAGATGGCGCTATACACAAGTATACCGTGCTCGAGACTCGAGGCACACCCGGAGTGTGATTTGTTTGTTAGTGCAATTTGACGACTGATGACTGAGTGTAAGAGAGTGATAGAGAGAGATGCCTGTAAGTAGTATTATATAATGTTGTTAGGTATGTAAATACTTTTGTACCCTAGGAGCGGCACAAGTTGGGAGACAGTAATAAGTATTATTACTGTCTTCCAACTTGTGCCGCTGTGGCGTTAGCTGTTAATAACAATTGTAAAGTTAAGTAAGTAAATAAATAAATAAATACCTACTTGGTATACTTCTGGTCGAAAATCGTTTGTTTCGCAGGAAATTAATTTTACCCTTTTAAACTTTTAAATATTTTTTGGTCCAAATACACCAATTCCTGCCATAGGTATCATATGGATCGTTTTTCGAAGTCAGTGTAAAAATATAATAAGTGTTGTCTATATTCTGTCGCTGATATTATCATACTATTTTTACACTGTTCACTGTGACAACAAGATATGGTAAGAGTCGGTGCCTTACATCGAGGAAATTAACTTTGCGAGTACGAACAGTAAAGTATCTCAGAAACTTAAGAACATCGGCTGCAGATACTTGGTTCAATATTAATGAGACATTAATGAGCGACGCTGATGGGTATAATAACCATAATAATATGTTTTCCTACCATGTAGGTTTATTAGTAAAATGTATAATATGTATACTTACTAAGTATAAAATTTACAAAATGGAAACTCCCTATACGCATTATGCCAAAAAAAAAAACATTTTATGCCAAAAATGCTTTATATCATCTTGGAAAAGAGCCAGTTCATAATCTGCAAAATGCTGGACTGATTGTTATTGAACATAGCTAAGGACCACCACCACCACTTAGGGTTGCCAGATGGTCGGGATTTAGCGGGATTCTCCTGATTTTTAGCATGTGTTCCCGATTCCCGACAAAGTGAAAATTGTCCCGGAAAACAGCTTTACGTTATAAAACAAAAATTTCAAGTTCCGAACTGTCGTCGAGCGAGCAAGCGACCCGCGTCGAGCCCGTCAGCGGGGCGCGCGTGCTGAGATTGGGCAGAGCAGCTGACGTAGTGCCAATGCCAATAATGTAAAATATCGTTGTTTTTAATACAATTACTTTAATTTGAATGTTTTTTTATTCCCGACTTAAGTCCCAAAATCCCGAAATTTGTATATTTTTTCCCGATAATAGCGCCTTTCGATCTGGCAACCCTACCACCACTAGAGCCTGGGTACGTCAATTCTTAGGATTAAGTACATAGTTGTCAAGCGGACCCCAGGGCATGAGCCGTGGCAAATTGACGGATAACGCGCGAGGAAGAAGAGAGATAGCTAAGGACCACCGCAAAGAAAACTCTCTTTCACGTAAAAAACGCATCAAAATCGGTCCATCCGTTTGAGAGCTACGATACCACAGACAGACACACAGACAGACATTGGCGTCAAACATAATACCACCCCTATTTTTGCGTCGCGTTAAAAAGTATAAAATTAAGATTTGGATTGATTTTATTGATTATCACCATCAGCTTACCATCAGGCAGGCCGTATTCTTGTTTGCCACCGACATGGTTTAAAAAAAAATAGGCACTCAAGGATTCGGGCGCGTTATATTTTGAAATATGGCCAATTTTAGCGAGTTTCCCTCAGGTATCGAACCCAATATGTTATCACGTAGAGACACGGAACCAATACAAAACGTGACAACTCACTGATGCGTCTCAACTTCTTTCCAACTGCCATAGTCAGTGACAACAAATATATTCCTAATTCAACTCTCTCCTGTTGTGATAGAGTTGAAAATTGAAGATCGGATGTGTTGATGCTTTTAGTTTAGAACGTGTAATTCAGCAGCTATTCACTTGTCTGTCAATGCGATTTGGGGACATGCCAGTGCCCCCGCCAAGTCGAGTAATAGAGAAAAAATGATAGGAAATAATCAACTACATCTTATAGAACAAAGTCCCCCGCCACGCCTGTCTGTTTGTGTGTTTGTGTTCGCGATAAAATCAAAAAGTACTGAAAGGATTTTTATGCGGTTTTCACATATCAATGAGTGGAAGTCAATTCTAGAGGAAGGTTTGTGTATAATTTGTTAATCGTGCGAAGACGGGGCAGGTCGCTAGTATATTATATAATCAAAAATAATTTTATTTTGTTTTCGGAAAACGATGGGCTCCCATGTCGCAGCAAGACGAATAATTTAGTAATTTCCGTAAAAAAAAACACCATGCAAAATTAGCTTGTTTTAGGAACCATGGTTAGGAATTATAAAAACTATCCTTTGTCCTTCTTCGGGAGTCAAACTATCGTACATACTACCATACAAAAATACATCAAAATCGGTTCATTATTCATAAATTATTTCCAATTCGTTATATTTAAGCGTGAAGAGGCAACCGGATCTTTGTTTGACCATAGAGAAATATAGTAAGACAAGAGTGCTCACTCCATACATCAGTTAGACTATTAATTTCAGTGTCTACATCTAATAGCATCGAGTAGCGGAACTATCAGTACTGCTACTGACAATAGATGTAGCAGTACTGATAGTTCCGCTACTCGATGCTAGATGCTAATAGTCTTTTTGGTACTAAAACTGATGCATGGAGTGAGCAATCTATGTATTTTTTTCTCTATGGTTTGACATAATTATTGAAAGTCATAATGTAATGATTGTCAGGTTATCATTAGTCTTAATTCTGAAACCGTTAACTTTTCAGGATTTACGTAAGGTTGTCCTACAAATAGGTTAGGTTAGGTTTGTTTTATGGCAATCCTGAAAAGTTACGCGTTTCTGAGAAAAACCAAATTATGACTAATGAAAATGCGGACCAACAATACATAATGGCTTAAAACTTTATGGGAAACAATAGAGACCGAGAGGCAACACTTAAGACAGAGTTACTAATTAGGCATTATTAATAGGGATTAGTTGTGAATAAAGATCCATTCGTTAGTGTGTGTAGATATATTATGTTGTCATTCACTAAAGAGCGTCTAGAACACAGGTATAAGCACTGAACATCGTAATGTACCCGCATCTAATCCCCCATGAATTATGAATCGCACCTTAATGGGTATCAGAGCCGCTGTGAGGGATTAACCATGTATTAACCGTATTTTAATTCATTTTCAGCTGTATTACAATCGCATAAAGGCTATAATAGGTAAGGGAAAATATGTAGATACATTTAGAAGTAATTGGAACCCTATTTATAAGAGTGTAAGGTTTAAAATAAGGGAGGGTAAGTTTGAGACGGAAGAGTAAGCTTTCGTGTTACGTCTTATGTAAAGCATTTGTTTTCTGACAACGTGACAGTCGATTTACAGCGTAGGCTAGAACTTGGCTTTTATTAAATGATATATTATTAAATAGATCTAAGTCCCTATAAGGGCTGATTTTTATTTTGTTGTCTCTTTTTCTGAACAATATATACTTAAGTGCAATTTCACCGTATATTCCCCTATCTACGAAAACGTATGGACTTTTTGTAACTCTACGGATTGTTTGTCCTAAATTGGAATTTCTTATTTATTCCGCTAAAATTGAGGACCTGATAAGAGCGTGTGACTTGCAATCCGAAGGTCGCGGTTTCAAACCTCGGCTCGTACCAATGAGTTTTTCGGAACTTATGTAGGTACGAAATATCATTTGATTTTTACCAGTCGCGTTTCGGTGAAGGAAAACATCGTGAGGAAACGTAGGTAGTAATAAGGGCCTAGTTTATCCTCTGGGTTGGAAGGTCAGATGGCAGTCGCTTTCGTAAAAAGTAGTGCCCACGCCAATTCCTGGGATTACTTGCCAAGCGGACCCCAGGCTGCCATGAGCCGCGTAACAGTGGCAAAATGCCGGGACAACGCGAGGAAGATGATGATTGAGGGGCAATTCTAAGTTACCGAATTTTATTAAAATCTGACGAAAATCGAAAACAATAAGTCAATAAGAGCTAAGAGGCCGGTATCGATTTTAGTCGCAAAAATTGATAGATTTAGTCGATGAAATTGTCCACCTTTTGTTACCTAATAGAAACTTATCTATTAGCACGTCTTCTTATCTTGCATTAGTATTTTTGAAAACTGACTCACTAAATTAGTAATGTTTATTTTCTGAGGGACGTTTAAGTAAACGCGCGTAAAGCACTGATTAAGTCGATCTTATTTGTAAATTTCGTAAAGTTCGGACTGCTAAAAATGGTAATTTTATATTACACATATCCTGTACTGCAACTTTCATAGACTACATTTTTGTTATAATTATGATATTGAACAAGAGTAAATGAAAGTTGGACGAAATCAATTTTCACCAGAAATTACTTCAAAACAAGTGAACATTTTTCATGAAAATCGACTTAATTTCAACGTAATTTTGATACTTAAACAATCTACAACATTTCCTGAAACTGTTCTTATACATACTTTTTTATAATTTACCACTATAATTTTTTCATGAATTTTTAAAAACTGCCTCTTCTCGTCATATATTGCCGGTGACGCACGCTCGGGACCTCATTATTAAAAGGCAAGATGAGAAGACGTGCTAATAGAAACCAATACTTGTTATTTAGATATTACGTAACAAAAGGAGTACAATTTCAACGACTAAATCTATCAATTTTACATTTTGGCTCTAAAATCGATAACGGGCTCTTAGTGGCAAAAATCAAAACACCACATCCCGACTAGAACAATTACACGCCCGGAAACAACGCGTATACCGATAGCGCCGCGTTTCCAGGAGCAAAACATTATTTAAAAAAAGCGGCCAAGTGCGAGTCGGACTCGCCCATGAAGGGTTCCGTATTTAGGCGATTTATGACGTATTAAAAAAAACTACTTACTAGATCTCGTTCAAACCAATTTTTGGTGGAAGTTTACATGGTAATGTACATCATATATTTTTTTTAGTTTTATCATTCTGTTATTTTAGAAGTTACAGGGGGGGGGGGACACACATTTTACCACTTTGGAAGTGTCTCTCGCGCAAACTATTCAGTTTAGAAAAAAATGATATTAGAAACCTCAATATCATTTTTAAAGACCTATCCATAGATACCCCACACGTATGGGTCTGATGAAAAAAAATTTTTTGAGTTTCAGTTCTAAGTATAGGGAACCCCAAAAATTTATTGTTTTTTTTTCTATTTTTGTGTGAAAATCTTAATGCGGTTCACAGAATACATCTACTTACCAAGTTTCAACAGTATAGTTCTTATAGTTTCGGAGAAAAGTGACTGTGACATACGGCGGACAGACGGACAGACAGACAGACAGACAGACATGACGAATCTATAAGGGTTCCGTTTTTTGCCATTTGGCTACGGAACCCTAAAAACAACGGGTTGCACTCCGGGAGTGCCGGCAGAAGTGAAAACTCAATGACTAGTGCAAAAAGTGCAAGGCTCTGCAGCACTATGTATAATTGAGGTTAACGCCATCTAGCGTTATTTCGTCGCATTACTTGAAACCCTAAGCACATCACTGTTAGTAATAGAGTTATATTAGTACGAGTTAGAGGAAAACTCACTAGATGGCATTTAAATCAATAAAGAAAAACTCAATGACACTGTAACAGTTTTTCGATCAGGTCACGTGTCCGTCTTACGTCTTACGAATCTTACCTCTCGCGAGTTTATCATTTTCTCCCCATCACAAAAAGTGCACAGCGCCGCTAAAGAAGTTTTCACTTAAAAAAACAGAAACAAAGAAAAAAAGAAGAAGATCAAAACCGCAACAAGTTGTTAACTCGGAATCGGCCTCCAGTGTATTTAAGCGAAGTTGGCCGTTTATAAATAAATGGGGTGAAACGGGCTCTAGTTTTAATTCATCGGCCAAGTTTGGCAGGTTTCCTCGGGCCGGTGGCGCGGCGGTAACTTGACTTTGACTAGTGATGTGCCCTTCGCAAGAATTTAATTGGGAATATTACCGCTTCGGGAATGTTCTTTACCTAACCGCACTTTGCTTTTTTTGAGCTTACTTAAAAGTTAAGAATTTTATTAAGCCTTATTGAGCTTACTGTGGGACTTCAGTCTGCATGTGTAAGAATGTGCTATATACCTATATATTTTTATTAAACCATCTGTCCAACATATTGTACAATTAACATCAAATATTTAGTGACGGCTAAAGTGACCAAATACTGTGTGTATACATATTATAAAGTTAGTTAGTATAGGTCCAAACGAAATAACTTTCATATATTTTACAAAAAATATGACTTTCATGTTTCCTTATAAAATAATTTAGCACGCAATGTATTTATTATGCTTTATTCAAAACATCGCATTTGCTGACACGACGCTACAACTGTTACAAGTGATGACTACGAGTACGTACGTAATGTACGCAAACATTGCCACACGAAAAAAAAAATGTATTGGATTCTGTAAGTTAAAACTAAATTATGAAAGAAAAAATCGTTTCAAAGCCTCGCGGCGATTTGCGGTTATATTAAAAATATAGGTACAGTCACTTGCAATGATATGTTACACAACGAAGGCCGCAAAATATCTGATACGATCTTATTCGTAGAGCCATAAGAGCGTGTTACATATTTTTGCGGCCTTCGAAGAGTGACTACTTACGCTGTATAATAAATGACTGGGAACGATGAACGATACATCTTGACGGCGCATCATTAACCTGTATTGTTAGAAATTTAATTTATTTATTATCTTTTAAAGTTTGAAAGGGATTTGGGAAGAGAACAGGTTTTAAAACTAATTAATGGCGTGTCTTCGAGATTGTTTTACTGGAATATTTAGGACACGTTTACTGAGTTGTTTTAATGAGTTTTTTATACGGGATTTTGGAGATGTGATTTACTATGGGGGTGTCGGATAAAAGCATGGAATTTTAACTTACCATTAATTCAAAGTTAAGCATTATAGAGCCCGAGTGAGATTTCAAAATTTGTTTTTGTTTTCACCTGGTTTTGATCCCTTGAATATCGCTCACGCTGATTGGTGCATGGGAAATGAAGTGAAAGTCGTGCTTGAGAATTGAGATGCATGCCAATCACTAAGAAGATCATGAAGATCGTATCAAAACCATAATAAGTTGCTAAATCTGAATCAGATTCCGAATCCAACTTTAACTAACCGTTAACTATTCTAAGAAACCGGCTCTGACCGTTACGTAACTGAATGGCCCAAATATAGGTATTGGTTGGACAATGGGCTATTTCCAGCACAATACTATGCGATCCGGTAGTTGAGAGGTCTCAACTAATTGTCGTACAGATGGGACCTCGGTATAACAACTTTCGCAGCTGTAAGGTTTCTTTTACATACCTTTCAATTGGTATTTCTATTTGTAGCTATCAATGAAATGAAGGTGACCGGTACTTGTGTTATACACAACTATATTATGCTCAGTAAATGTTTATAATTTGGGACAATTTCGGTACCTATAACAGCTTTCGCACGTGTATGGTTTCTTTTACCTTTCAATGAAAATTGGTAATTGTATTCGTCATAACCAGGCATCGGAGTTTTTGTCGCATGGTAAGACTAATAGCAAGCTATGGAGTCGACATTTGCCATAAATGTAAACTCTTATTCATACTCATACTCATGATTAATTTTATTTAATATGAGAACAGATTAGGTTACTAAATAGTTACTACGTATATGAGTTTAATTTATTAAACCTCATTTGTTGCAATAGAGCCGAAAGTGAATGGAACTGTCACCTAAGAAAATAACCTTCCGCAATTAAAAAAGTTATGAATTAATTCTATCACTACTGTCATTGATTGGTTGTTTACTTGAAAGATATTTTACGTTTCAACATGTGTCCGTCTATACTTTCATACTTATTTAAACGAGAAATTGGAAAGATTAATCAGATGTGCGATTTGGTCGAATCAATTTTATCAGCGGTCAGTACCTACATAACATTAGGTCTTTCGCAGCGATGTAGTTTGTATAGTTGTATGTTAAAATAGTTGAAGTTATGAATTCATAATGTAATAAAAAAATATTTTTTTTTATATAATTTGACTAAGATAATATACACAACTGACCGCTCTAAAGGCATTTTAAGATAAATTAAATAAATGAGTATGAGTATGAATAAGAGTTTACATTTATGGCAAATGTCGACTCCATAGCTTGCTATTAGTCTTACCATGCGACAAAAACTCCGATGCCTAGTCATAACTATCAATAAAGGTGACCAGTACTTGTATTGTGTAGTATTGTGTACACAACTACACATACCCAGGAAAGGTTAGGTCTAAGGTTCAATTAAACATTAAATTATTGAACTGGAAATGTTTTAACTAAAAGAAAATCTTCTACGTGTTGTCTACTGTCAAAATTTGTGCCGAAAACTTGGATCAACACGTTAAAATCTTCAAGAAAAGAGCGCACTCCCATCTTAAGGGCCGGCAACACACTTGCACCCTGGTATTACATGTCTCCATGGGTGACGGTTATTGCTTATCATCAGGCGATGTCTCTCTGCTCATGTGCCTCATATATCATTAAAAAAATATGATGTTACTTTTTTAGTGACTTGGGAAAACCCCTTCAAGTCTATAAGGTAAACGTACTGGTGCTCGACGCGGTACCAGTACATTGTCATCTTGAAACTTAAGTCATTGTCAATAGAGGTGACAGCTGGGTGTCATCTATTGGCCATTAGCATATCGAGCACTAGTACGTTTACCTTATATGCAGAATATTTTTTAGAATTTGGAGTCCCAGTTGCCTAAAGGGGGCCCACTGATTACCAGTCCGCCGGACGATATCGGCCTGT
Organism: Cydia amplana; assembly: GCF_948474715.1. Classification (NCBI taxonomy): domain Eukaryota; kingdom Metazoa; phylum Arthropoda; class Insecta; order Lepidoptera; family Tortricidae; genus Cydia; species Cydia amplana. The sequence continues at coordinate 16,795,691 of NC_086082.1, forward strand.
CAGTTGTTCGGAACTGTCAACTTTTTGTTCTAACTGACAGGCCGATATCGTCCGGCGGACTGTTAATCAGTGGGCCCCTTAATAAAACTGCACTTTATTTCGTAATATTGTACCGTTTAATCGTAATTACAATTTTCATAATAAGTTGATTACTATGATAGTTAATCGCAGTTGTTAGCGGCGAGTAGCAGGACTGGTTTAAAACTAGTGGCGGTAGTGTAGTAAAGGAAAATTGGAAAATTATACCTCTGGCGATACTCGTTTAATGCTTGTGTTACACTGCTAAGCGGTTGGCGATAATATGGTTGCGATAATTTATAATACATAATTATAAATATACCTAATCATTTTCTTTTATCGGCTAAATAACCAAAGGTTTTCTACGAGTGTTTTATTATTATTATTTGGAGCCTGTCGTGTCCCACTGCTGGGCAAAGGCCTCCCCCCAATTTCTCCACAAATCTCTGTCCAGTGCTATGTCTGGCCACTCCTTTAAAAAGGAGTCCAGTTCATCCCGCCATCGCCGGCAGGGTCTGCCAGAGCCCCGGTTTGAGTTTTCGGGCTCCCACTCTGACGTGATTTTGCCCCACAACTCACTCGGCATTCGGCAAACGTGACCAGCCCAGTCCCATTTTAGCTTGCCCGCCTTCCGAGCTACATCGACGATTTGGGTCTTGGAGCGTAGCGTGGTGTTCCGTACACGATCCACCAATTTGAGTGTTTTAGTGTGGGTAAATAGTATTTACCCACTCAACTCAGTTCCTATTTACTAAATAGGAAATTGAGTCTTTTGAGTCTAAATATGAACAACCCGACTCGCTTTGTGAGACACTGCGCTAAAAAAACTGATGCCTACATGCATTCCTTAATTGTTGTTTTATTATTAATTTACTACATTAGTAATTTATATTATTTATTTTTATTTAATAAAATATGTTGAATTATGGAAAATAATAATGAAATGTCTTAATATTATGTATTATGTTTTTCTAATTCCCGTTTCATTTAGGTACACCTAACATTACGCCCATTTCCGCAATAAAATGCGTACCTATGTATTTTAACTTATAGTCAGTATTTACAATTAATATAGTGTATCGTGTCAGTTTTTTTGCGGCCTTCGTTGTGTAACATATTATTGCAGGTGACTGTACTAAGTATGTGTAGGACGCCCGTAGTCAGAAAGTCATATCAAACGACTAATAAATACTACGGCCATATTCGAACTTTAAGATACGTCAAATACTAGAGATTGAAACGATATACCTAGAATGGACATGTCAGTGTCAAACAAGTGTCAAAAGTGGCGTCTCTTCAAACAAACGCGTCACTTTTGACACTTGTTTGACACTGACATATCCAATCGTTTCAATCTCTAGTATTTGAGGTATCTTAAAGTTCGAATATGGCTGCTAATGTGCAACAACCTTTATAGCCACACATCAAACGCCTAAGAACCGCTCTCGTTTCCGGCCTAACCTTAATTATATTTAATAGCTTCAGTACTACAAGCCACATTTATATTGTTCGTAATACTTAATACTTACCTACCTAAATGCATGAAATATAAACTATCTTATTAGTTTCTTGAAACAGGCTGATCAATTCTTAAAATAAAATATACTTTATTCATGTAGGCCTAGCAACAAGCACTTATGAATCGTAACATTCGTAACTAGTTATTACATATATATTATTTTAAGCTAATTATCACAGCAATTTATTGACTTTATTATTCCATAATAATATTGGATTATTAATAGTTACTTTATACAAATCAAATTTAACACTAAGAATTTCACAAAAGGATCATCATCATAATTTAAGAGCGTGGCTCTTGTCGGTGGAGTATGCGCCAGTTTTCGCGGTCCTCGGCTAGGTTCTTCAGGTCCCTGTAAGACACGACATTTGCCTTTGTTTTTAGTTGTTGTGTATAGCTTGCTCATGGTCTTCCTCTTCTTCTTCTAGCTTCGATCTTGCCTTCTAATATAGTTTTAAAGAAAGTGTCGTGTCTTATCAAGTGACCTATCATTCTGCCTCGTCTATTCTCTATGGTCCTCAGTAGGTTTCTCTTCTCTCCAACAATTCGCAGCACTTCCTCGTTCGTTTTTTTCTCCGTCCAACTTATTCTCTCAAAAGCCTCTAATCGTTTCCTATCTTTCTGCCTCATAGTCCACGTCTCACACCCATATAAAGCGATGCTCCAGATGTATATCTTAATTAGGCGCTTTTTTGTACTCTTAGAAATCCTAGCCTTAAGCAAATGTCTTTTGGCGTTGAAAGCTGTTTTCGCCATAGCTATCTACTATTTCGTCGGTACATCTGGAGTCTTGTGTAATTAAGCTGCCTAAATATCTAAATTTGTTTACTTGTTCTATATGTGTCCCTCTGATGTCAATTTGTTCCTTAACCGTGTGAAATTTTGAAGCAACAAGTGTTTTAGTTTTATTAGTGTTAATTTTGAGTCCAAATTGTGTAAAGATTAGGTCCATCTGTTCTATTACTCTTTTTAATTCAGCTGAACTTGGGGCCAGTGCTGCTATGTCGTCCGCAAATCTAATAAATACTATTCTTTCCCCATTAAATTTGACCCCTCCTTCAGTTTCTTCTAAACATTTTCTTATAGCACACTCTATAAATATATTAAAGATAAGGGGTGAGAGTGGGCAACCCTGCCGCACTCCTTGCTTTATCGATGCTCTGCAGCTTTCCTCTCCCACACTGATGATTGTCTCCTGTTCCTTATATAAATTAAAAAATATTCTTCGGTCTCTGAAGTCTAAGCCTGCCTCTCTTAAAATTCCCATCATGCTCTTCCAATTGACCCTATCAGAGGCCTTTTCCAAGTCAATAAAGGCTATATGTGTGTTACAAAAGGATCGTCAAGCATGAAAATATATTGAATATTGACAACCGCGGAAAACCGATTTTTCTGACTTTCAACACGCATACAAGATTTTCTGTGACTTTTAAGAGAGCCTTTAGAATGACATAATGAAGGTGTAGGGTGTAGGTACTCGTATACAGATGTAGTGAAGAATTATTTTCCATCGTATTTTCACGGAAACGTAAGAACCTGTTGCTATTTCAGTTAGTCTCGGTACAAAAAGTAGTGACGTTTACTGAAGTAGCATAATGACAAGTTGACAAAACTAACGTTTTCGCGAAAATACGATGTTAAACAACTATGCACTACATCTGTACGAGTTTCCATCTTATTATCTCTCATTTCAAGGTGAAACCCTTAATTGTTAAGTAAATTGAACAATTTGCAAAATCTTCCCTTAAAACACGATTTCCTTGACTCCTTTTGTCATATCGGTATTGTTTAGAAGATATTCAATAAATAATTATAATTGAGTTTAATCCTCCTCGTGCATTTGTTAAATCATGCTTTGAAGTGGTTTGCTCATTCACTTTCAACAGGCGTATCGAAAATAATTCAAAGGATTGTGGAAATTAATGTATTAAATTATAAGGATATTTTTATATAACTAGCTTCTGCCGCGACTTCGCCTGTGTGCGATAAGCATTCCTGAGCTAAGCTAGCTTCGTCGAGCCTCAAATTATCTCCATAACCTACCTAATTTCATCTAGAAATCCACAACTGTATAAGCGTGAAGAGGCAACAGATAAACGATAAACAGACATAGTAACTTTCATGTGACTTTCCGCAGAAAAGGGTACATGTCCACAACATGCACATGAAGCATAAGGACCCTTCTCTGATGGAAAATCACATATTATACCGGCTGTTTCTTGTAACAGGAGCAATAAATTAAACTGTAGTCTATACTCCTCATACTGACCAACATTTGTTCAGCGACTTTTAAAAATAAGTTACGTTTTGATTTTTATTACACTTTAAATTAAAGTTTATTCTACTATTGCATCTATTGCATCAATGTATCTATTGTTATGTTTAAAGCGTGACAGGCAACGTCAAATAGGTACACTGATGTCAGCGTACATTGAAGACAATATTTATTTTGTATGAAAATGAGGAAGTCTAAAGGATTCATAATTTTTAAAAGTTGTTTAACAAAAGTTTTATAGTTTGAGGAGTATAATAATATCTTTAATTATTTTCTCGTGTGACAGGCAACACGCTTTATAGTAGAGATTAGTAGGGATTGTTACAATTTCTTGTTAACTCTAATCTTAATACTTACTTAACTGGGTTGTTAAAGAATACCATATACTATATAGAATATCTTAGACGTGACGTATGCTTGTTAAACACCATTATAGCGAGGGCTATGTGGTTGGCTGTCAATAACAGGTCTATCTTAACTTTCTCAGGCGCCGGCGCCATCCGATCATTAGAAAGGCATGGATTTACGGACCTTTCTACAATAAAAGGACATAACCACCGTATTTTTCCTATGATGATACGTCCTTCTGTCTGTATTCCATCGACAATGCTGCAACTTCAGCTAAATGTGTATTATAATAAGTCTTTTTGGATTTATGCTTGATCAGATGAAGTCAAAGTATCAATGAAAACGCAGTGCAAGAGGTCCCGGGTTCCGAGGTGTTACCATAGAGAAAAAAATACATAGATTGCTCACTCCATAAATCAGTTTTAGTACCAAAAAGACTATTAGCATCTAGCATCGAGTAGCGGAACTATCAGTACTGCTACTTGACAATAGATGTAGCAGTACTGATAGTTCCGCTACTCGATGCTAGATGTTGACATTGAAATTAATAGTCTAACTGATGTATGGAGTGAGCACTCTTGTCTTACTATATTTCTCTATGGTGTTACTTACATATATCATTATAATTTATGTTCTACCTAGAGACAGACTAAGCTAACTCTGTGTAATATTTTCTTCGCTTCACACGGGTTACTTACAAAAAACCTTAACAAGTGATATACTTAAACCTTCCCCAAGAATCACTGTATTGATAGGTGAAAACCGCATGAAAATCCGTTCAGTAGTTTTTGAGTTTATCGGGAACGCGAAGTGTAGTGATGACAACGTATGGTAATAAATTCATTATTAATTTCAAATTGTACCTAGTTTTTAAAGATGATTCACGTCAAAAAACATTGTTAAAAATTCTGTGATGCATGATGTGATGGGCTCCCCTTGAAACGCGAGTCCGACTCGCACTTGGCCGGTTTATTTTTTTATACGATAAGTTTGCTTTTGTTAAAATAAAAGATAAAACAGCTAAGTGAGTACCAACGTACCAAACAACGTAGCCTCTTTACACAAGCTTGCAACAGACAACCCACAAAAGGACACTTAACACTAAAAGGCCCACCATAATCAACTGGGGTAAGCCCGGGTAAACAGGGTACGCGGGGCAAAAAGCGCTGCCACCGGCACCTGTGTTTGCACACTGTGTTTACTCGTATTGGTGTCCGAACCCTAAATGAACTTGATAAAGTAGCTGACGCTTTATTTGAACTGTGCTTGGTTCTATTATTTAAACACGCTTATATAATATGTATTTGTTAGATATGTATTAAAAATTGGACCATGGTAGCAATTTCATTTACTTTTTCTGTACCTATTTATGGCATGGCACGTAAATTGTCTGTGTCATTTTTGTTAGTTTTTACTTCACCTAACCGGAATTATGAGGAATCATTGACGTATAATATCTAAGGACGGGCTAATGGGGCACTAGAAATCGTACTAGTTCAGCGGTGTTACCCACGAATTCCAGCCAATCGTGCAGTCGCGACTAGTTGCGACCAATAGCGCGCGTAATGCGAACTCGTCAACCAATCGTGCGCGTGATGCGAACTCACATCAACCAATCGCGTTGTAGCGATTTCACACCGCTGTACTTGCCCCTCTCATGCCTCATTTTTATTAGGGTTCCGTAGCCAAATGTCAAAAAACGGAACCCTTATAGATTCGTCATGTCTGTCTGTCTGTCTGTCTGTCTGTCTGTCTGTCCGTCTGTCCGCCGTATGTCACAGTCACTTTTCTCCGAAACTATGAATGATAAAACTAAAAAAAATATATGATGTACATTACCATGTAAACTTCCACCAAAAATTGGTTTGAACGAGATCTAGTAAGTAGTTTTTTTTTAATACGTCATAAATCGCCTAAATACGGAACCCTTCATGGGCGAGTCCGACTCGCACTTGGCCGCTTTTTGCCCGTAAAGCCAGTCCCTAGATGTCTATGTCAATGTGAGAATTAATTTGAAAATGAAGTCTTATAGGTACTTACCTAAAATAACAATACAGAGAGGTAACGCCACTAGTGTCATGCCATGGGGTCCATGCCGCAGGCCGATTTGCTGGACGGAGTATTACTTTTTGTAATTGGGCATATTTTGTAGGTTACAATTTTTTCTTAGTAATCCACTTTATTTTCATGAATTTGTTGATTGTAAAATAATTGATAGCATGAAAACATGTTCAATCATGTTCTATTTGTGCACTTCCGTACCTATATTGTCGTTAGAAAATAATCTATTTTTTTAGGAAACGCTCTATTCCTTGGTACTATTAAAATTTATCCCGAAATAAACTGTTTACATCTCAATGTTTTTGACAACTTTATCCCGTGTACCAGGAAAAGTATACCACAAGGAAAAGTAACTCATTCCTGCAATCTGTGTTTTTTCAGAATAAAGGCCCCGCGGGAGCTTTTGCCCCACCTGACCTTTTGACCCAAATTGTCCCGGAAATGGTTTCAAATTATGAATTTATGCAAAAAGGCAGAGGGCTACATACTCGTATCCAAAACAAACCATCATCGTATCTCGTTTCGGCTATGTTTGGTTTATCCGAGCCTGCGGGTATGATATCGGTAATATTAATTTAAATAATATACAATATAAAGTGAAGCGAACCGTATAGAACCACCAAACTATGCTCTCCAATAGTGATTTTGACTGGCTGGTCAATTTCTAAGATAGGGGAGGCAAACGAAGTCGATCTGTCTGATGGTAAGCGATTACCGTCGCCCATGGGGTATTCATTCAACACCAGAGCGGTTGTAAGTGTGTTGCAGATGTGTCGCGTTTTCTTGAAGGTTTATTGGTCCGGAAATACCACAAGCGACAGTTCATTCTACAGTTTAGTTGTGCCATCAGGCAGGAGAGAGTCCGGACGGCCGCTGGCGAGGTCGGGGAAGAGTACTTCGGCGTTCCTTGGACGTATAGCAGTGAGGCGGCAACAGAGGGGTTTTAGTAGGTAAACCATGGGTCCCATTATGGGAGTCCCACATAACCATCCCAGGCCCGTCCCCGCGCCCGGGTGGGATGCGTAATGCATTTACCCTCTATAAAAAAGGCAGGAAGTTCCTGGAGAAGTTGAGGACTACCAACCATTTGAAGAAGATGGAAATTTTGTCGCGTAGAAGACACTTAGTAACGATGACATGCCTTTACTCGATGTCCTGCTCCCTATTTGTTTAATGCCCTGCGGCGGTAGCACGGTCACATTTTTATCACCATGCCATGCATTGCATAGTGACAGGCGATAAAAATGGAACCATGCTGTCACCGCTAGAAAGTATTTTAAACTGTAAACGCGAGGTCCATGTAACATGTAACTGGTTCGCCTCGTTGGGGAGTGGAATACGGAAAGGAAACAAAAAACAAACACGGCTCGCGCAAGCCTAACACAATATAATTAAAATATTCACGTGTCGGTACTGCCGGTGCAGGAGTTCACCCGGTGTTTGTACGCGGGCGCGCCTTACACTGACGCCTCAAAATTTAATAATCTTAGAGTCCTAAGCTAAATTTGCACTAATTTGAAGAGATCTAGGTGAGGGAGTGTCATTATAAACGTCATATTTTCATAGAAATTTGACTATAATGGTGACAATGTCACATTTTGTTACTGAAAATGCCATGCAGAATTGCCTTGCGAGAGTTGCGAGCTAGCTTGGTCTGACCGACTGCTAATAGACTGGCTTCTGCCCGAGTCTTTGTCTGTATAGAAAGTTAGATTTGATTGAAAAAAATCTCGTAGGTAGTTCCAACGTTCATGCATATTTTATTTGTAGTAGGTTAATACGCCAGTAACTGCCCACCAGTATAGTCGTAAGGTTTTAATAACTGGCCACCCTTCAACTATAATGAATTCTGTTTATAGTTGAATATATTCATTTTTAGTTTAGGGTGGCCAGTTATTGGCCGGTGGCCAGTTACTGGCGAATTACTTTATATACCGTATTTTTGAGTTTCGATCGTCACAATATATGTAAAAGGCGCATTACGAATATTACGATTCGGTGTATCAGCAGCCGGCGCACAGACAAACTTTACGAAGCATATTATTCATGACATGGCCACAGTTACCATTCCACCCCGACGCTAAAACAACGTTATCGTAAGTTATACTAACAGGTGCCGAAAGCGGTACTACCATGTATGGTGTATGCTAATCTATTGGCGGGCGTCGAATACACCCAAGAGCAATGGAAACGAGTCGATCGTATAAGACTTATAAGCTCGCCCTTAGAGTTGGTCAAAGAGGCCTAGTCTTTCAGATATTGCATATACTCGAGAAATTGGGACGGGTAGGTACTGCCGTGGCCGGGTTTCCTTGAGGTCCCGTGCGTTACCCGCGTCGGGCGTGGCTCACTCCGCGATTTCTTCGCGTCGCTACAAGTACATGCGGCCCACACCAATTTTGGTGTCTAGCCATAGTAGTTGCCGCGCACCGCTACAGAACGGGGACGCCTGCTCGCGCTTGTCATATCAGTCGTAATAGACGCGTTTTGTTAGAGAGTGAATCTTCTGTACCTACTACTATTATTTATTCTGTGCCCGCGACAGCTAAAGGCGCCGGTTCGTATCCGGCATGGTCACTTTTTCTTTAGTATATGACATCTGTTTCAGTTTATAAAAGCATAGTTACAGGTAAACAAAGTGAAGGTAAACTAATATAATAATATGCTCGGAAGCACAATGTGTCTGATGGGAGGCGGATGTCTCCCCGACATTCAATTTCCGACCAATATCGGGAGCTTCTAACTAGGGAGTGCCTAATGCACAGTCCCTAAATACCTAATGTTCTCTTTTATGAATTATGATATGACTACATGTTATTGGTTCACGAATTCTACGCGAATGGCGAATGGAGTCCAAAAAAGATTTAACGCAAACGCGAACGCTTGTCAGGCCTTGTCACGCTATCTAATGACATTTACACTAGGGGTTCTGAACGAAGTATGTATTCAAATCAAATACCTAACTCGTATTTAGTTAGTTCTTGCCCTATGACGGTCTAGCCAACAAAAAAAAAACTATATGCCCGTTTCTCCCCATAGACCGTATGTTAAAGTGAACTTTGTCGATTAACCAAAGTTATATTTATTAGGTACTTAAGTATTATATTCGTGACAACTTTTATTTTTAAATCTGTGTATGATCTTTTTCGAGTATTACCACTCAGAGTGCTTTGACCTGAAATAAAAGCAATATCAGTGATTTCGCAATATATCGATTACGAATAAGTTGTGGTGATATTTACCTGCGACCTTTCTCTGGCGCCATGGCAGAAACCGGCTTGGTAAGGGCGTCTGCACGCGATCCATGCTGCTGCCTGCCAGTGCGTAGCTCACTCCGCGATTTCGTCGCATCACTACAAGTACACATGCGGCCCACACCAATTTTGGTGTCTAGTAGTAGTTGCCGCGCACCGCTACGGAACGGAAGCTTGCCCGCGCTTGCGCCACCTACAGGTCACATCTGTCGTCTGTCGTAATAGACGCGTTTTGTTAGACAATGAATCTTCTGTACCTAGTACTATTATTTATTCTGTGCCACTGCTGCCAGTCTTTGGCATTCGCGGCAGTAATAATGCCACGTTGCAATACTGCCGCAGTGGGTGTGTAGCCTGAATCCGAAAGGTACCTTTATACACGTGTAAAAATATTCAATAATAGGATTCACTGTGTTGACAGGTTAAGGGACAAATACAAGTTCCACATAGCCAATACTGTGTATCCTTGGTGTGACGTGGTATGAAAAAACCTTAATAAAACAAGGGGTACTTCTTTTCAGGTATTTCCGGACCGGTACAATTCAAACCTTCAAGAAGAGAGCGTACTCCCATCTTAAACGCTATGATTGCATTTGCAACGAATGTGCAAGTGTCCATGGGAAATGGTAATTGCTTACCATCAGGTGATTTATCTATTCGTTTGCCTCCAAAAAACCCTAGTGCGCTTTGGTTTCTCCTACTCGTTACTAATCTAACCTACCCAGTTGTTCCGTGTGCCGTCGCCCTTACAAGCAATAGATCAACGAGTAGCCTCCGCCGTGCCCTTTGCTCGCTCCTGATTGGTGCGCTTGTTGATGATGGTGATGAGTCTAACATACCCAGTTGTTCCGTGTGCCGTCGCCCTAACAAGCAATAGATCAACCTAGAAGCCTCCGGCGTGCCCTTTGCTCGCTCCTGATTGGTGCGATTGTTCGGAAACCAACATGGCGGCGCAACTTTAACCGCTTTGTCAGTCACAGAGACAATTTACTTATTAGATTGTACAAGTCGCCTCGGCCACACTATAGTCTAGCCCGCTAGTATCCTTCTAAACCATAGTTTCCCAAAGTGGTCAATACCGCTCCCCAGTGGGCGCTGAAGAGTTTCAGGGGGGCGGTGCCGGCCGCGGAAGCGATTGGGGGGCGTTCATGCTGCCCAGGGGGGCGCTCCCGCAAGTGAAAAAAAAAAACTAAAATATTAAATAACTCTACGGCTTACGTAGGCGAACAACGCGCGAACGCGGCGCGGCGCGGCGCGGCCGCGGCGAGGATGAAACAAACCGTTGATACGTATAGGTATGTCTTACTCGTACGTGAGCGATTTAGACGCGAAGCGGCGCGGCGCGGCGCGCCGCGTTCGCGCGTTGTTCGCCTACGTAAGACGTAGCGTAACACGAATAGATTTATACCTAAGTATACTTACCTTCGTTTGGTCCTAAAATAAATGCGTGTAATCAAAGTTTGCTCAACTCCAGGAGGTGTGCATACATTTTGTGAATTTTGTGAGCATTTGAAGTTAAATTTTTCCTTGGATTTCCATACCACTCGATGTAGAAGAAATCATCAATTACAATGTCACTACCAGCAAGATTTTGTGGAAACTGGCGAAAAAGAATTTCAGATTTTAACATAATTATACCAAAAAAACAAAAAACAAAGTGGTAGCCTATATTACAAACATTGACTACGAATTCATATTTAAGGTACATACTTTTCGGATCCTCAGATATCAATTTTTATCATGTTTAGACGAAATTTTCCGTCAGATGTACCGTTTTCGAGCTACAAACAAAAAACTGAAAATGAGCTAGAATTGTATGCACACCTCCTGGGATTGAACAAACATATATGGATTACACGCATTTAGGACCAAATGAAGATTTTAAAATGGGTTCCAGCTTACTGGGATTAATTCCTCTAAATGCTTTTTTGGTAGGAAACACAAATAAACCGTATGCTTAGGAATACATATATTCGTATTATCTAAAATTCGAATTTAATTGGCAAAAGTTAATAAATTAGGACTTCGTTGTAAGTCTTTCAGGCCAATTCGAACTTGCCGCCCCTCTGACATCAAACCGTAATAAGTATCGGTATCGGTAGACATTCATGGTTATTCCGTGAATTAAAAATACGTTAATTCCGCTTTTATTCCGTGATGGTGGGTTCTGAATTTTTTTTTGATACCTAAGTGGGCGGTGGCCCAAAAAAGTTTGGGAACCTATGTTCTAAACTCATCAAAAAGCCAATCAATAAGTTTTTGTGTGATATGGCTTTATCAATAGGTATAACCGATGATTTCGCCAACGACAAGGATAGAGAAAATACGAAATTACGAATAAAATGTATATACTTATTTGACGTTTGTAGTCACACTATTACTTCCACACTTTATCATTGATAGACTATTATGTAGTTATTTATTTCCTTATTTTTATCAAAATAACATGTTAATTAAAACATACAATGTTTTATTTAATTGCTAATTAAGTGATTTTCATAACATAAAATGTTTGCATAAGATAAACCTGATAAATCTCTGTAATCCGCCAGCTGCTTTTTTGCGCGTCCGGATTAGCGAGGCCCTATTGTATTTTTCAAGTTGAATGTGCGCCTAACACTTTTTAATGCGGCGTCTACAGAAAGTGCTCGATGTTCAATGATGCCCATTTAATTTATTGCTGATCTGGCCAAAGGGCTGGCTTATGACATGACAGATGAATTGTTACTTGTTAGCAAAGGTAAGATCGAATTTTGAACGGTGATTAAAAACAACTTTTCCTGTCAATTGATAATACGAGATAATTAAATGGTCTGTAACCCTGTAGACAATATAATATATCTCTTACAGACACAATTAGGCATGGACATTGATGGATATGTGAAATAAAAGGTATTTCATTAGAAAGATAATTATTATCATCACATATGTATGCCGTAAGTTCACTGCTGGACATGTCTTTACCACTTAGATGGTTGGCGTTGGCAGTCCTCAACTGTGCGATATTATTAGCTGTACAATAAAGTTGTGCTTGCTTATAACGTTTTGAACACCTCTCCCGCCTTATGCCACGGTGTCTGTGTCATAATTCTTTGAATTGTCTTGTTTCTGACCACTCTGTCGCGTTTTTTTGTGTCTTCTATCATATAAGTGAAAAAAATTAGTTCCTGGGTACTATTGTATATGTACCTAATATATATCTTTTAGCTACAGATTATATTTAACATGAGTTTTTTTTCACTTATTTTTTTCTCGCACAAAAAGCTCCACTCGGTCGTATTTTTTGGGGACGACAAATAAAAGAACGTAAAGAATTTCACACATATGTACATAATATATATTATATTATACCTGTCTTTATTTTAGCGTTCAAGTTTTAAAACAGCTTTTAAACTTAAATGTCTGGGAGACCGAGCAAAGCTTGGAAAATATACAAAAAACTCAACGATGCGCGTTTTCCCAGAGATAAGACCAAGCTAGATCTATTTTTCGCCCCCGAAAACCCCCATATACGAGGGGTGTTCAAAATATTCTCGGTATGAGAATGAAAACAAACAAGTACGAAAAGTTTGATATTTTTATTTTTCAATATACTCCCCCCCTATGTTCATACACTTAAAAGATCGATCAATTATTTTTTTTAATCCTGCATAAAAATATTTTTTATCTTTGGTGTAAAAATGCTCCTCCACTGCCGCCTTCAATGCTTCATCATCGGAAAATTTATTTCCACCCAGATCCTTTTTAAGATTGGGGAACAAAAAGAAGTCGCTGGGGGCTAAGTCCGGACTATACGGTGGGTGAGTAACAGTTTCAAACCCACATTCAACAATAGCTGCCTTGGCAATATGAGCAGTATGGACGGGGGCGTTGTCATGCAGAAGCATAACACCTTTGGTTAACTTTCCTCGCCTCTTTTCTTTGATTGCATCCTTTAATTGACGTAGAATGTTAGCGTAGTACTGTCCTGTGATATTTACACCTTTTTCTTTATAATCGATCAGTAATACTCCTTCACAATCCCAAAATATCGTGGCCATGACCTTGCCAGCTGAAGGGATGACCTTGAACTTCTTGGGATGAGCTGAACCCTTAATGTGCCACTGCATGGACTCTTGTTTACTCTCTGGGTCATAATGATGAACCCAGGTTTCATCTCCAGTAACTATTCTTTGCAGCACCTCATCAGGATTTTCACCGCACAGGTCAATAAAATCGGAACAACAAGCTACACGCATGTCTTTTTGAAGCCGAGTCAGCATTCGCGGAACCCATCTTGCACTTACTTTTGACATATTAAGATGGTCATGGATAATATCATGTACGGTACCAATAGAGAGATTGGTTACTTGTGCTATAGATTTTACCTTCACTCGACCATCTTCCAATATAAGTTTTTCCACTTTATCAATATTTTCTTGTGAAGTAGCTACTACAGGCCGGCCAGGTCTAGGGTCGTCTTCAACACTCTCCCTTCCACGTTTAAACTCGCTTGACCACTTTTGAATGGTAGATAAAGAAGGAGCAGACTCACGGTAAACACAATCCATTTCCTCTTTTATGGTTTTTTGATTTTTACCCTGTTTTGTCAAGAATTTTATCACGCATCGATGTTCTAATTTAGTTAACATTGTCAATTCCCACATGATGTTCATGTTTGTTCAGCAATTGCAGAAAAACAAAAGAACATCTCGGTTCGAATTATACTTTTTTTTAATGTCAATGAATAAACCTTAGCGGCCAGTAACGAAAGAAATTTTAGAAGAGGTTGTAAGATATCAATACCGAGAATATTTTGAACGCCCCTCGTAGCAAATTTCATCAAAATCGTTAGAGCCGTTTCCGACATCCAAAAAAACAATAATTCAAGAATTGCTTTAAGGCACTTAGTACTAACCATTGTCTATGTCAAAAGAAAGCAGTAACACATCACAGATAACATTTCCTCGACGCAATTTACAAATTGTTTTCCATCTGAAATTACTTTTTTGTTTCACCGCGAATCTTAATGTATATCTCGCTTTCTTATACCCATAAAGATAAGTGTTTTCTGCGGGAACCGTCCTATTGTCCGTTAAGAGTGCAGATAAGTCTGGCTAATGGATGTTACTAAGCCAAGAAGTCTTATAAGACGCTTAAAGGGCTGTTATGTAACCTAAAGTAGGCATGGAAAAATAGGGTCGGGTGAAACTATTTTGTTTGGCGTTGGACCAAGGAAATACTTCAGTAGTTGGGCTTTATTTATAGACATGTTTTAACCTTTTGTAGGGCTCAATTATTATTGTAAGCCAAAAATGACCACTTTGTGATATCTCTAATAATGTAGTTTTTAGGAATATGAAATAGTTGTAACGCTTTTATTGCAGTTTTTTTTATCTGAGTCGTTCAAAGTGTTAAGTGTAGACAGCGAGTCTTTAAACCTAATATACAGGGAGGAAAATTGGGACTACTTTGGTATGGATAAGCGGTCGTCCACTAGCAGAGATGTACAAAATGGTTTTAAAAAAGCATTTAAATACAAAATGCAAAATACTTTTCAGATTTACTATTTCAAATGCAAAATACCAAATAGTTTTGCGTTTTGTATTTCAAATGCTAAATGCAAAATAGGTATTTTCAAAATGCTTTTTCAAAATAAAATACCTTTTGAAGTTTTGACCAAATCTCAGATATTTTTGTTTATTTTAGGTATTTATCATGAGAATAGCCATAGAATAGATAATGTTTGTCATTTTCGTTTCACATTGACACTAGTCAGACATAATAGTCGGTTTAGACTCACGTGGCTCGCAAGCTCGTCGAGCTAATATAATTTAAACACTAACGGCACGGCATAAGGTTTATAACCGAATGACAAGCCGAATGCGAGTGTGTCGAGGCGAGCCACGAGACGCGCCGCGAGCCGAGCCGCGAGTCTAAACGGCTATAAGGCGCGCACTCTGACCAAAGAAAAAAAAAGGGCGCGCATGGCTAGCAGACGCCTCTATCGGTCAAATTCGGCAATGCAAGCGTCATTCGTTCATTTCATTTTGTTTGACTGGTAATGTTGGCTAAACTTAATCACAAAGTATTTTGCATTTTGAAATGAATATTAAAAATGCAAAATACATCTCGAAAAGTATTTCAAATAAAATACAAAATGTTTTTTACTAAAAGGCATTTAAATGCAAAATACAAAATAGGTATTTTGCATTTTGTATTTGCATTTTAAATAGAAGTATTTCAAATAAATCGCATCTCTGTCCACTAGGTATCCTTTTAAAGAAGTCCTGTCCAAGGCTCGGAACCTGTTTTTTCTTCATACAAAAAATACCGGTATTAGTACGTTCTTTTTCGTTCTTTGGTTTATTATTAATTTTAAATGGGACAATCTAATAATACGAAGTTATTACCTAAATACATGATTCAGTCCTACGTAAAGAGCATAAAATATGTAATTGAAAATATTGGGCTATTTTGGGTTTTACAAATAAACCTATTACTTACTACTTTAATTAAACATAATAATTAAATTTAATAACATGAAGTGTTTAATTAAGTACATACCAATTTTAAATTACCTATTTGACAATTAATTTATATTACCATCCATAAAAAGAAAATAAATTGGAATGTGTTCCCATATCTGATTAAAGACCACCCATGCTTAAGTTACTCATTAATATTTACCGCCACAGAGTTAATAGATTTTCGATTTTAATTAGGAGCTAGTATCTTCATGTTTCGAATAATCGAATAAAAGATGGAGCAATATTCAAGTTCATTCGATATGTAATGTATTCGTATGTGCATTGAGGTATCTTCGGAAGCGGGGTAATATTTAAAATCGCTAATATCAATAAGCACATCTATTCATTCAGTAAGATATATGCTAGCAAAAAGTACATATTTAGGCTTCTGATACCGAAGTCAGTTAAAAATGATATTGTCCATTTCAATTCCAATTCAATTCAACAAGCCTTGATGCCCTTGATTTAACAATTTTATAATCATCCAAATACAAATAATAAAAACAACTTAAGTATTTCCTTGCCTTGTTACTTTCTGCCTTACTATGGAGTGGCCAATTAGTATAGAACAATAACTATAGTAGCCCTACATCAAAAGTCCAACCGTCGTCCCCATCAGATTCACAATTAACCCTCTTAATTCTACATTCACAGTCCCTTATCCCGGAAAAGGCGGAATTCGCACGTACGTAAACAATCACCCGTCAGCAAAACGCCCCGTGCATATTTTAATTGTTGTTTGCCTGGGAGCCCGTTCTGAAATATGCTTTTGAAGTGGGAAAATGATACCAAAAACGCTGACGATAGCTGACGAAGTCAGCGCCATTCTTAATTACGAATTTCTGTGGTAAAGAAGAAAGACCATAGACAGTTTTTTTCGCATAGCTAAAACTGTGGAACGAACTGTTGCCTGCGGTATTTCCGGGCCGATACGACCTTAAAACCTTAATGAAAAAAGCACAATCTTAAAGGCCGGCAACGCTTCGGGTGTTGCAGCTCACATGGGCGATGGTAGTTGTTTACCATTAGGGGATTCGTCCGCACGTTTACCAACTCTGTAATAAAAAAATAACGGGTTGCACTCAGGGAGTGGCGGCAGAAGTGAAAACTGAATCAAGATCACTCACTCAAGACTCAAGACTAGTGCAAAATGCACTATGTATTATTGAGGTTAACGCCATCTAGCGTTAGCGTTAATTACTTGAAACCCCTAAGCACATCACTGTTAGTACTCGAGTTACATTAATACTAGTTAGAGCGAAACTCACTAGATGGCATTTAAATCAATGAAGAAAAACTCAATGACATTACATGTAACAGTTTTTCGATCATCGTCTTACGGTCACGTGATCGTCTTAAGCTGTCTCGAGTTTAATATTTTTTCACCTCAGCAGCTCGAACAAGGGTACTTTGATTCTTAAAAACAGTGAGACAAAATGACATTCAAGTGACCTTTATAGTCAAATGTCATTTCAACATGCGGGGTCTAATAAAAGTTCGAAATACTTGGGTTCTATTCTCTCTGTCCCTTTCACACTGTTAGCAAAAAGAAACAGACAAAAAAAAGTTAAAACGACATTCAACAGTATATTCACGGTTTATAATAGACCCCCGAAAAACTTCAGACCGCATCGTTCCAAACCACGTACGAGTATGAATTCTTAATAATTAATAAATAAAAATAATGTTTAAGATTTGATAAAAACTGATAAAATACTATATTTTAGGTATTTTATTGTACAATTAAAATAACGAACTCAAAAAATACACAGATCATCACGCAAAATTAATTATTTTACTTTTAAGAATTTCTACCATAGTTGACAAATAGTACGTATCCGCAATTCGGACCATATCTTACAAAGATTTTTTTTTACAAAAAAAAGTTGTCGGTTGAAGTGTCAGTTGATGTTTGTTATTTCTATATTATTTTAATGGAATTCATTATTACGTTTTGTTTTTGTGTGCCATTGCGGTAATTAAACTTAATTGTTTGTATATCTTAAGAAAACATGAGTGCAGGTATTAAGTGATGAAGAAGGATTATATTTTTCAAGTTGTCTAATAGGTATGTTCTCACTGCGCTGAGGTGAAAAATGTTGTGTACTACACGAGATCAAAGTTATTTACATCTCGTGCGCTTTTGAGTCCCTTACTACGCTCAAGATTCTAAATTAGATTCACTCGCTACGCTCGTGAATCTATTATAGAATCTTTCGCTTGCACGGGTCTCAAAATAAGCACTCGAAGAAATATCAAACTGTGATCACTTGTTGTACAAATAACTATTTCCTCAAAAAGTGCACAGCGCCGCTAAAGAAGCTTTCACTTCAAAAAAAACAACCCATTCTACGCTGCGCGTAGCTGACGACGAGATATGAAAATGAACATTAAAAAAATGTTCATTTCTGAATAAGGTTTCGTATTTCCGCATTTCCTATTAAATAGCTGAACCGTTGTTTTCCAGTTTTCGCCGAGGCAGGTGCGTGCGGGCCGTCGCCGCGGGCCTTAAGCCCCCCTTTGATCTCGAATTACGGCTGTTTGTGCAAAGAGATGTTTACGGCCAGTGAAGGACGAAGTTATGTGTTCTAGTAAAAGTGTTTTTTTAATCAGAAGGTATCATACTATTACACACACGAAATACCTATCATACTATAACATATTTAATTTTAATTTTATTTTAGTTATTTTATTTTAAATGTAATTGCAGATGGAATTAAAACTGAACTAACATTAAATTAAAACTACTTAAAAAATCCGTCAGCCATCATATGTTACCATGGCATAACTCGACTTTTATAGGCTTAAAAAATTCTTTGAATTTGAATTACAGGCAAATTCGTCGTACACTGACGTCAGAATGGTATTTGAATCATGCGGCTCGCCCGTGCCAATACATGCATGGACAAGTAGTACTACTATAATATAGCGAAACTCACGATAACTAAATAACATGATTCTGGTTTCAGTGTATGTTTGAATTGGCCATTAGGGTCGGTTAGGCCTAGCCAAGATTTAAATTTTATTTTAATTTTAAGATGACGTTAACCCTTAATCAAATACCGGGAAATTATTTCCCACTTCATTCTAATTTACGAAATATTTTTTATCGTTTTAATGGCAGCACTCAGCGATACCAGCAATACAGATTTAAAATCTTAGTAACATTTTGAATTTGAAAAATGGCAACTCTTTTCTACTGGCCGCCATTTGTGACCATACGTCAAAGTCAATGTCAGTTGTCGTGATTTTTTTTGCAATATCAACAGTTTTTTTAGTGTTTTGAGGTTAAGTGCGGAAAAAAAAAATGGTAAGTGCATATACTGAATACTATCATAAACTAGACTTATTTTCCCTGTGTTTTGTTTGAATTGTGATAACGATATGATTTAGCCAAGATTTTAAGGTTTTAGTAAGTGGGAAATTATTTCCCATTGTTTGTTCCGATTTACAAAAAAATGGTAGGTTTTATCAAGTGGGAAATTATTTCCCAGTGTTTGTTCTCCATCTAAATTTTAATTTGTTTCCATATATAAAAATATGTGCCCGTTTGTCTGTTACACAAAAAAATCTGTGCTTTTTTTTGTTTTCTTTTTTCTTTTATTTATTTCTTTGAATTTCTTTCTATTTATTTCTTAGATTTTCTTTTTATTTGTTTCATTTATTTTATTTTTATTTATTTCTAGTAAAGAAAAATTTAATAATAATCTTTCATTTGTATTCCCAACTTCTTGTAATAAGATAATAAATAGATAATAACAATCTTTAATTTTAGGCCTGCATGTTAATTTTTTTTACTGTTAGGTACTAAAAATCATACTTGAATTCCAAGCAAAGCCGCGGGGAGCTACTAACTAGTAAAAAGTTCGTAACCGTATCGGACAATGGGAAACTATTTCCCACTTCATTCAATATTTTGCTATTCCATAACGGATAACTTCCATAACGGATAACGGGAAATTATTTCCCACCGCAAAACCCTTTACCCCCACAAAAATTTATACATATTTTTTCGTAATCTACGCACCCAAATTACCTAAAAACCATTCTTAGTTTTCAAAAATCTCATAAAAAGTGTTCCGTTTGATTTACCTAATAGAAAACGCTAATCGCTAAACTTAAATATGTATGGAAATAGTCACGTGAATTTTCATAGCATCTGTCATCCCGATACATACAGGGCATTTTCTAGCAGCTATTCCCAAGGTCATGCATTACCCGATATCGGAACGGCGTTATCCGATATCGGAACGGACTATATTGTGATAATACTCTTTGCGCCGCTTGCACAGCTTGCACGATCCCACTAACTAACGGGGCTAACTTAAACCTGGGGTTATCATGGTTACCAGTACAATTTGACACTGGGTTAACGGTTTAACAGGTTAACCCCGGGTTAGTGGGTTGGTGCAAGGGGCCCTTAGTGTGTATCTTTCGATTGCTGCTACGCGTCAGCAAATACCGCCTTATGTACCTACTTACAATAAAAAGTGTAAATAACAAGTATCATATCAAGTATTTCATACTCGAATCCAACAGCGATTTGCCGTTTAATGTTAAAGATACAGAACTATAACAAAAGAGCTTATCCCGCACTAACCTTTTTGTACCTTACGCATCACAACCTAGTTGCGAACTTTCTACATTACAATCTGCGGAAAAAAGGCGAAACCGCTTTCAATTTTCAAGGGATAAATTACCTTTTCACTGCAAGTTTAAGGTCGAGATTTCTTTGTCTAATGAAAGGGATTAAGGTAGATTTTTATAGTAATGGTTATTAGTGCTGTTATTCGCCCGGTGAAAGTAACTTTGTGCTGTTTTTCCCCTAACTATCCTAATGGGGAAGGTATAAGTTTCGGCAAAACAACTAATAAATAATATTCATACAGGTAAACAGGGGAGGGCTGAAGTTAGTAAGGTACATTGTTTTATCTTCGTCTGTTTTTATTGTTTTAGGAAGGAAACGTAAGATCTGTTTAACAATAATGCAAAGTTGTGCCCCGTATATGTATAAAACAAAAATATTTTTCTTCAGGTATTTTATAACTTAGGTATTACTTATATCAGCGACGCTCCATTAGTGACCTACTTAGGATAGGGTCAAGTTGGACTTATTTAATTTGCAAGATTTGATTCGAACGATACATTAAAACAAAAACATTACTAGTTAAATAAAAGCTTGTAAAACCGTCTTTTAACGTCTGCGCCCGGCACTACTCGGAACCATCATAACTAAACTTTATTTTTATCATTTCCAAAATAAAACCAATAAACGTCACCCATTAATTTTAATACGATACGGGAGCTTTCGTTGCTCGAAAAAGCTAAAAAGCTTTGTGTGAGTCAACGCCGGCTTTCCAATATCCATCCAAAGTTTGATAATTATTTGTTCGAGGGTTAAACATTTTACTTAATAGGTAGGTCGAAAATACTGGTCAATGAATGAATAAATTCGATTTAAAACAGTGGTTCCTAACCTTTTCAGTCCGGTCACCCCTATGACTAACTAGGGAACCTGATTTTATCCCTGCTCCCAATGGTAATAAAAAATAAAACGTTGTATTGTTAAATTAGGTTAGCTTATTACCCCCGTAAAATACCAGTTTTACCCCCACGGGGGTAATTACCCCCAGGTTAGGAACCACTGATTTAAAACGATTTAAAAACTCAGTAAAATCTTAAAAACACAACTTACACAACCAAATGGATTATACTCTTGTAATTAAGTAGGCTGTAATTTCTGTTCCCGAAAGTTGACAATTAAGAAGCATCCCACACTTTTGATACAGTCCAGAATTACATTGGGAGCATTTTTGACCTGTAAATGTAAACCAAACATTAGAAAGAAAGAAAATCGCTGTCGGGCTGCCAAGGCCGGCACAAACGTGAACTTCGCGGTTAGATTTCGGTGTGAAGGGGCCCACTGATTAACAGTCCGCCGGACAGTATCGGCCTGTCAGTTGTTCGGAACTGTCACGTTTTTGTACTAACTGACAGGCCGATACCGTCCGGCGGACTGTTAATCAGTGGGCCCCTTGAGGACCTTTAAAGGCCTAGGGCGCTAAATATTAGGCCTTGCAAACTGCTATGAGAAACACTTAGAAGTTCTAACATAACAATAGAGATGGCGCTGTTTATTCAGCCGTTTCTCTATCTCATTTGTTTTTGCGCGTAAGCACGGCTGCGCCCACGCACCGCTTGTTTACAACGCTTATAGCACTTGTGGGGCATTAAATCTTCTTTACTGCCGAGGTGAACGAAACGATGACTTTAAGGGATGTTTAAAAATATACACACATATTTGAATTGGAATTTGACCAGTATTTTTGCTGAGTTTTTCGAGTTTAGTGGCTTTTAGATTATATCGGACTGGCCAAGGTGGTCAAAAATACCTGTATAGGCTCGAACACCACCTTATCAATAGAGGTGTGAGCAATAATTTGAACTTCTGTTGTTGAGTACAAGAATGAATCTATAATGAATAAAAATAATGATTGGATACTTTGCATTTGTTCAGTGAAATATTTGCCTTCTAACAAGAGCAGCTTCAGAATCAGCTCAGAACTCAAGAACTTATTTTATTTATTTGGAAACACTTCTAATAAAAACTTATAGCGCCAATCAAGTTACTATGATTTGCAACCTCTTAAACATTTTTACTGTTTATCTTAACTAACTAACTATTAACTAACGGCTCAGCGACCCAAAGAGGATCTTGGCCTCCGAAACGAGAGCACACCACTTTTCCCGATCCTGCACCATTTCCTGCCAATTATCGGCTTGAAGCTGACGCAGATCCGCTTCCATACTGTCTCCCCAGCGGTATCTGGGCCGACCTACCGGGCGGCCACCAGTCGCGCGGTCTTCCCAGGTACGCCCTCTTGGAAGCCCGATCCTCTCCCATTCTTAATAGGTGACCGAACCAGCGAAGTCTGTGGGATTTCGTTTCGCCGATGATATTGGGTCCGGCCACCAAACTCCTCGATTTCGGCATATTGTTTGCAATGTTTATCTTACCACAACTAATCTTATACCTACCTACATATCTCTGCTGTCTTTAGATATTTCCCTAGAAATAAATCTTGAACTGGATTGTAAACAACATGTACCTATTCTGATTAAGACAGGTGGCTTGATAACGAGCTAAACAAACCGCCACGTGTGGCCTTCGAGCGTGAATCAGATCTCAACTGCCCGTAAACTACGTAGGCGAACAACACGCGAACGCGAAGCGAAGCGATGCGGCGCGGGGTGAATCAATCCTTTGAATGCCCTATAGAAGTGTCCTATGTGGGCGATCTCGTTACGAACGCGAACGCCGTGAGCCCGCCGCGCCGCGCCGCGTCACTTCGCGTTCGTGAGTTGGTCGCTTACGTAAGACGCAGCGTTAATAACACATGCTACTCGGATTGGATCAGATTGGGTATTGGGTGCCCCTTAATAGGAGGAGTACTGTTCCGATTATAATAACCCGATGAATTTGATCTGGATTTGATATGGAATTTATATGTTAGTGTCAAAAATTACTTTTCTGATTGAAGAAATATCACTTTTTATACTTCTGGTCAAACATTTTTTGTATTTACATGAAAATTTGTACGGAACCCATTGAGCGTGAGTCAAACGAACTCCGGAATCCTAAAAGCTTCTTACACGTTACGTGTTAGTTTTCATTGTTTAATGTAACATCTAACACAGTGAAGCTATTTATAACAGTTTGTTCAATGTGTAAATACTTGTTATCGCTTTATGTAGCTACTTGCTGATAAAATAGTAAGTAAATTATAAATAGTAGCGGACCTAAAACATTACCTTGAGGTATTTTAAACGTTTTTGTATAGCCTGACCAGTAATATATGATAATTGTCAAGAGGGCGCTGTTATTCTCATGTATAGGGTGACAATTCAGTGTAGTATGAAAAAATTAGTTCCAGTGAAATTCCGCAACATGGCGCACCCTCAATAGATCCTGGTTCACCTATAAATAAGACATTAAATGGAAATTGATATTACATAACTAATTTAATAGTCTTCGATTACTGATGTAGCCAATTCACAAAGCGCTTTGTGCTCCCTAAAACGATTTTTCGGCAATAGTCAGCATCAAAGGTACCTATAGTTACTATCTACCAAGCAGTAATAATAGTCTAACAAAGAGAGATGTGTCTCTATATTGTCGGTGCGAATAAAAAAATCGCTGTGTTTTTTTACGATTTTTTGATTTTGGCATATTCTAATTCCTTTTTCAATTTCTCGTCGACCTATATCAATATTTTTTGTATATCTATATTAGTTTTGAAAATAACTAACAAAATTTGTACAAAAAAATAGCTATATGATTTATTTTGCTCATAACGAAATTTTCCGTCGAGGGTGATGGCGATAATGTTGCACATGGCGATTTATTGACCCTAAAACTAGTAGTTCGCCCCGAACTGAGAACTCGCGTTTCGTATAGAACTGTATTTTAAAAATGGTAAATTAAAAAAATATATATATATATATATATATAAATGTGTAAGCCGGGCACTTTCATTTGATAAATAACAAACTCGACCATACTTTCTTGTAAAAAAATTGACCAGAATAGCAAGACCCCTCTCAAATTGCTTTTTAGCCTTCTAAGCTCTTCTAGCTCAATAACCCCGTGATCGAGCCTGCTCATAATTTAATGACTAAAATATAATGCCCACAACTACACGTTTACCCAATTTCATTTAAATTAGAACAAATTTACTTAAGTTATTGTGTATCAAACTATCCTGTGATAGTTCAGCTTAAAAACATCGAAATGCCGGGACGTGCCCCTAGCCAGCCGCGTGTCCCAAGTCGAATGTAAGAACTTCGCTTCGCTTCGCTTCGCTTCGCTTCGCTTCGCTCGCTCGTTCAATCAGCTATGTATCATTTCTCGTGCTACGTTACTTTGGCAACAAATCGCTATGTGTAAACTTTACACATGACGATTTTAAGTGAACCAAATTGAAGTCGCTATGTAGCAAAATTCTGGTTAAAATAATTTATATTGTAAAAATTTACGAAAAAAACTGTTTATTTTCTGCATAAGTATCATGTAAAAACCATTGATCTACCAGAAAAAAAATACAGGTGCAACAAATATATTACAAAGAGGAAAATAAACAGTTTTTTTTGTCTCCTGTAAAGTAGCTAAAAAATACATGGCGATTTTTTTATTCGCACCGACGATATGTAGAAAAAATAGACTATGATAGATAACGAACGACGCGAATGCATGAACTTTACGTAGAGTTAATCTCTATTTGGAAAATAATTTCTGGGTGGCAGATACTTTGGGCGCCTTGTGATACTGACTGTACTACTAGTCTTAGTAGGCAATTATTGAATATATCAAACAGAAATAATATCGGGCGTAAAATGGTACCTTGCGGTATGTACCTACACTAAACATTTTACAATGAGGTAATAAGACTTATTGAAATTACGCAAGTAACTTACCTATCATCAATACATGTCGTTTTATCAATGTCTCGAAGACCTCAGCACTCCAGACGGTCTGACAGATAACAATGTCTGACTGATATGAGATAAGTGGCACGTGTAGCCATCAGACTGTTATCAACTTATCAGTCTTATCACCCAGACGGTACAGAACGAGACAGTATGGCGTTGTGTTAGCGATATTATATTCATAGGTACCTACAGATGTTCGAGTTGCGAGTATAGGTATTAGTTAAATTATAATAATTTAAAATATCTAATATTAAAACCAATTAATAGTATTTTATGCAACCGTTGTTTAAGAGAGGTCATAAAAGGCGAGTGGCGTGAGTAACAATTTGAGGCGAAGCCGAAAATTGTTAATAAAGACGCCACGAGTATTTTTTGACTCAGTTAAACAACGTTGCATACAATACTTTTTCTACGACCAAGCACTTACTTTGAAATAAAATTGTAAATTTAACAAATACTTTTCATTCAAGAAGTAGCAAAGAATGAAGGGTACGGAGAAAAAACAACATGTCTATGGTTTACTTATTTGTCAGAGATGACATTTAAAATAAGGTTGGCAACAATGTATTTCATACAATATTTTTTAAGTGGTCATTACACGCAGTATCGATAAAAGTGTCAAAAAGATACTGCGTGTATTCACAAATGCTTTTTTGGGGAATAGACTAAAGACTTTGTCTTGACAACTATAACGTAGGGTTTTAAAGATGTGTGCACGACCCTTTAAATGACAAATAAAAGTACGGGAGTAGAAAAAATATAATTTAAGAACATAATATAGAAAGAGCAAACAAATGCAAGTTATTAATTGACCCATAAATACTTTTTCTATGTGTGTTTGAATAAAACTAACAGATTAATAAATTACTAACCACAATAAATTAGACCGAACCAAACGAATCGAAAGCGAAAAGCTCTTACAACATGTCAAAACAAATTTATTTTTACAAATAAGTATCTGTATAACAGTTAGTAAAATGTCACGGCTTGTCATCTCAACGAGACACGTGTAAATAGAGTAAATAATGCGCTGCACCGCTCGATAACACACAAGGCCGCGCGTGGGTTACATAATGCGCACACGCCACAACAACTACGAACACAAAACGACGTATGTAAGTCGAGTTCACAAACATCTTTACAAGCCAACGTTCCAGAAATATGTGTACACGACCTTACTGACAGAGTAGAGGCATGTGAATATATTTATGGAACGTTGGCTTGTGAAGATGATTGTGAACTCGGCCTGACGTATGGCATTTAGAACAGTTGTACCCCTTTTTGCTTTTACTGCTCTCTAATGCTTCTGCAGAATTAAAGTAAAGTGTTTAAAGTGTTCTTCATTCTGAGATTGTGGATAGTGGGAAGTAGTCATCGAGGCGTCTTTAACATATAAATAATGTTCATTGTAGATATTATAATGGTATATACGTTTGTAATTGAGATGATGAAATTATAGAGCGGTATTGGTTAAGTTTTTGTTGTGATTTTGATTTGACCTTCCGGATGATTAATGCCTTTAATTGTTATTAGACCAACATAAATTGTTGAACGTGTATGAGTAATGTAATGCTAATATTATTTACGTGTTCTAAATACTCGCACTGTCTGTAAAAATGAGCAGCAGAGGTAGCTAAAAATTATAAAATTAGCTTTAACTGTAAATCTTAACATACGTATTTAGCTTTTGCCGAGAAAATTTAGAAAGTTGCTTTAGAAAATATTTCTCCAAATTACTGTCAGCTTACCTAAGCATTTCTAAAAATGTTTGTACGCAAAAAGGTTAAGTATGTATCGTTAAATTTCCTAAATTGTAATTTCCTATTGCTTAGTAAATTTTGCAGTGAGTTGCTACCTACTTTAGTAATTCGTACAGCATTATACATGTTTTTTCATTATTAAATATTTTGGTAATAAAGTAGGACATTCTAGAATGTGGCAATTTTGTTTTTGGTTGTGTCTGAGTTTTTTCTGCCATTCTTACAAATATTTTACCTGATTAAGTAAATTTTAAATTGGGTCGTTTTATGAACAAATGAACCAAAACAAATGAACATTACTTCCCACTCGCTAACTATCAAAAGATCAAGGGCTATGTTTACATCGAGTTCGCGAGCGGTCATGCATGACCGACGCGGTTTATCACGATCTGAGAGGTTACACAATATTTAACGCGTTGGAAATATGACTGGTGATGTTGCAGATATAGTTTAACGTGTCCGAATGTTACTGCAGAGTTCTTACGATAATGTTACTGAAGAGTTATTAAAAGATATATAAAGCCTGCGCGGGTGGTCATGCATGACTGGCGGGTTATCACGATCTGAGGTTACACACTACCTATTCAATACGTTGGAAACATAGCTGGTGATGTTGCAGAGTTTAAGGTGTTCGAATGTTAACAAAATCAAGATTTTCATTTTTACGTTCTTATCTTTATGCAAACTTACAAGCGTGATACTTTTCAACAACAACTAAGTTAATATAGAAGAAGAGGGAGAAGTAGAAGGAGTTGGAAGGGGCAGACCTCGGCGGACTTTCTCTGATCAGATCGGTGAAAATCCTGAAGAAAGGCCATGTCAAGAGCACCCTAAACCGGCGAGCATGTATGAGGAATATTATGAAAGTAACGGAAGTGAAAGAGGAAAGTAAGTGAAAATCCGTGGTCTCTGCCTACCCCTCCGGGAAATAGGCGTGATTATATGCACGTACATATGTAATATGGAACAATAGCTACATCTGATGCTATAGGTGCTGGTAGGTATACCTACTGTTGTTTACGTCGTCTTATATCCGGTGTGGTCACCATAATAAATAAGACTTATCAATGTTATCATTATAATACCGTCTAGCTCTAGGATCTATTAGGAGGTCGAAGTTATCTCATGTTTTCGCGTTGATAACAGATATCAAGTTATTTTTAACGGATTTTACTACGCATTTATTATTTTTTTCGTAGAATATTTACTGATCGCGATAATTGTGTTCAAAATTAAAATAGCAAGGTTATCAATTCGGTTCAAAATATTTTATTTATATTTTTAGATTGTAAAGGATATTAAATTCTAGATTTAACTCATTTAATGATAGAATTTAAGCGATTTCATAAAATCTTATTTATATTTTTAAACAATATGGCGCTTGTTTTTGTTCATCCTAGTATTTATTTGCATTTTAATATAAAGTATCATTTACTATTGAAGAGCAATCGTAACATAAATAATAGCAACAGCTTTTCGTAGAATCTGTCATCCCGATACATATTATTAACGTTTTTTTTTCGTTTGGTCTTTGCTGATATAGGCACGACCAAAGATACATTGATTAAGATGCGTAAAATCCAAGACAATTTAGTGCTTCAAATTTGACAGGTTTGTAAACGAGATGGCGCTGTACAGCTCCATACATTTTGCGTTAACTCTGATTAATTAAAACCAAAATATTACTTTGCTAATCCGCGAAAAGATAACGTGCTAGTCAATCAGTGCTAACCCGTTATATGTAATTACTTGCGATTAGCAAAGTAATATTTTGGTTTTAATTAATATGGTTTTACGCAAAGTAACGCCTGATTCTATTCAGAAACTCTGATTGTCAGAAGATGACGTTTGACAATTCAGGGATTGCAAAACATATGGCGCATTACAGCGCTGTCTGTTTTGGATGTCAAACTAAGGGACACGTATTTTTCATAGACTTTACCTCTCTATTACCATCAATTCTCTTTAGTACGAATGTGCCTCCAGCACAAAATTACTCAAAATATTTTATATACGATACTTTTATAATTTTATTTTTTTTAATATTATTAATACAGTTTACAAATGGTCAGTTAACCGTATCGTCGTTGCTATACATACCTATAAGTATACATATTAAAGTGGGCTAATCATAAAAGTACTGGTTATATAATTAGCGGAGCATAACAGGCAGTGAGTCAATTGTTTACCTCGCCTCGCTAATACACGGAGAGCTGGCCACGGAAAACGGTCAAGGATTTCAAAAGCAACGAAACTAGACAATTTAATAAATCAATATTATGGGACAATTTTACACAAATCAACCTGGTCCCACTGTAAGCACAATATGGCTTGTGTTGTGTGTGCGAATGCATATAATATACACTATAATATGTACTAGTAGATCAATACTGAAGAAGAGTGCAGTGCGATGCGCGCTTGGAATCGGACGCGCTTCACTGCATAATATCCTCCTGAGTCCTGTTGTCCTTTTCAAAGGACATATAAAACAAACAATTATGAACCTTATTGGCGTTTTTTCGTATACATGCCGGGCCCAGTCCGTACGTACACCTATATAAGCATGACGGACGACTCTGGCTCGTCAGTAATGGAGAAACAGTGCAAGTCGTGCGGTGGTACAGACCACCATCGCAGAAGCTCTGCGAAGTGTACCAACTACCTGCCTCCGATTCGAAAACGTAAATTGAGTGATGGCGCAGCGCAAACCCTGGATATCTACGTCGTCAAACGCGGTCTGTGCTCCGCGTTGTGTCCTCTTCTCTCGCCTCAACGCCGATCCAGACTGCTCGAAGAGATCAGACGGGACGTGCGTGACCTGTCGCGCGTCTACGTCCAACTGGGCATATTTTACAATCTCTACATGAAGACTGCCCCCGTTCTACCTGATGTACCGGATGTGTTGAATTTCGTTTACGCGATGAAGGGCAAAGGACCGTACGCCGAATCATACACTAGGTACTTTGGCGATCACCGTCGTTACGATGGTAAGCTGCGCTCGTTTATCGTGCAAGAACTGGCCAAGCGGTATGAGACCACACTGCGCACCAACATAACTATGCACGCGTATTCGAGACTTGCTCGCTACTTCAAAGTGAAGCGCAACGACGAACGTCTCTTTCGAGCCTACTATAACAGGATTTTGCCCGACGGCGACGACAATACGAGCCGGGAGATTGCTCGCGTGTGTACCGTCATCAACAAGGACACCGTGGAGGGTTCGCGGTGGTGGAAAACCATACCCGAATGGATGCGCATACAGCAGGGAATGGAGACGCGCAGTTTCCGTCTATTTCCACAGCCGTCGCACGGACTCAAGCACGTGATGTATACATCGACAGGATGGTTCGAGCTACTGCGTCGAGTCGCTCCCGATACCGTCCCCGGCACGTGGAACAAAATTACCGATCATCTTAGTCAACTATGGACACCGTGGTTGGACGTGCCGGCCGCTAAATTCGGCTGTTGTCTTCAGACGGACGGCGTGAGCGTGAGTCTCTCGATGAATCGGTGCGCCAAGCCACAGATGACGGAGAAAAAGAAGAAGCGGTGCGTCGAGTACGACAGAGTTATAGCGGTGGACCCCGGCTCGCGCGTGCCCCTGGCCACCGTCGAATCCAAGCGGTACTCCTTCAAACGGGTGACGCGAAAATATGTACGTTCTCACACGCTCGAATGGAAGAGAGATCGCGTACGCAACAAACTCATCGCTCCGATACTGGCTGAGATGCAAAAGGATAGAGAATCACTTAATTTTCCGGTCTCTTCCAAAAATACGGATCACGTGGTCGAATACACCGTCTTTCGCATGAAGTGGTTCGAAGCTATGCAAGTACCGTACGAGACGCACTCCAAACTGACGCGACTCGGATTGGACAAGTACATTCGCATCGCCAAGTGCGAGGAACGAATCGTGAGGGAAGTGTTTGACGGAGGAGGGGTGAGCGACGTGCTGGTGCTGTACGGCGCCGGGAGCAAGTTTATGAACACGGCGTCGTTCTCGGGGCGCAAGTTTCGACACGACTCGTTGCTAAAGAGATTGCGGAGTAAATCCAACATCCGTGTCGAAATCGTGGATGAGTCGTACACGTCACAGGCGTGTTCGGCGTGCAACCAGAGAACGGGAGCGTTTCAGAAAATTGGCATGAATCACCGACTGCGCTGGGGAGTTTGTCCGACGTGTCACAGCGAGTTTGATCGGGATGAAAATGCCGCAAAAAACATACTGATCAACCATATTCGGTCTACCATCTGTAGGCCACGATGTCTTCCGGAGAGGGCATCGTAACCTCCCGAGAGAAAAAAAATAAAACTCGGACGCAATAAGGTTGAAATTTCGATTTCAATTGATTTGTGTCTGGGACTCAGGAGGATATCGAATAATATATTTATTCGCGATCGGCGTGACTTAGGTCGCTGCCCCGTATTTTTTCGCGATGGGTTCACAACAACTCATAGCGAATGAGTTACTGGCGTTTGTACAGAATGCCATAGACACCATGGACGAAGTCAGCATCAGGCAGATCTGCAAATCGAGTTTCAATGAAGACGACATTTGCAGTGGCAAGGCGCTGCTCTTCCAGACGCTCGGCAAAACTGACCAGATGCCATCCCGTCGGAGGGATGGGGGTGTGAAGAGTCTCCAGGACATAATCAAACTGTTCAAGGAGACCGATCCAGACGACGTGCCTGCCTTCGTTGCGAAGCAGCTAGACCGGTTACCACCGGTTACCTTCGATCACGTCGACGTCACCAGGCTGCTGAAGGACATTACATTCCTGAAGACGAGTCTGGCAGAAGTGCAGGCTAAGTTAGAGGTATCTAATAATACCATCAGTGAGCTACGTTCCGAATTGGCATTATTACGTAGCGCAAGTTCGGAATGTAGGTCAGATACCTCTAACATAGCCGTGTGTCACGTGGCGCGGAATGTGTCCATCGGCGGTTTAAAACCCGCGAATTTGGATGCGTCGGCGATTGCTGACAAGGCGACCGCCAACCCGCGCCCCGCCGCCCGCCCGTCTACGTCACCGGAGACGCGCACGTCACGCGAGAGTACGTTAACCCCGGAACGTTCTTACGCTGATACTGCCGCTAAGCCGCCTGCTGTGTCCAAGCCTAAGCAGCGGCCGAAGAAAGGGGTGCAGAGCCTTCGTGAACATGTTCACAAGGACCAACAGCCGGCTCTAAGGGAGTCGCGATGCGACGAAGATGGTTTTAAAAAGGTGGAGAAGAGAAGGAAACCAGCTCGTCAGAACCAGTGCGGTACCGCACCGACCGGACCCAATCATTTGCTGCGTCCTGCAACACCGTCGACGCTGCTGTATGTGTCCCGTCTACACTACCTTACGAAGGTCGATGATATCGTAAAGTATGTGAAAGTAAAAACCGGATTCATCCTGAGGGTCGCGAAGTTGGAATCTCGACACAATGCGAATTTTAATTCGTTTGTGGTGATCGTTCCGACTGAACATCTAGCGACCTTCACCAAGGAGGAGTTTTGGCCGAAGGGTGTCAAGTTTCGGCGGTTCCGCGGCCGGTTCCCTGACACTGCGGGGTTGCGTAATGCATCGCAATCATAATGTGTTTTTTAGTGTTTAGTTATATTTTTATAATATGTATGCTAGTTTTAAGGTATTTATGTATGGGCCACTAGTTGCCTGAAATAAACTATTTCATTTCATTTCATTTCAATACTTAACTTATTACATAAGTACTTAAGACATTGAAAACATCCATAACTCAGGAACAATGGGGTTGGCCGGTCGAAGTATTTAGCAGATGGCGCCATCGTTGCTTGCCCTATCAATCCCTAGAATTGTGTAAATTTTTTGTATTTTTAATGCCCTGGATGCCAGCCCTTTAAGAAAAATCTCATAGAAAAAGGGGCAAGCTATGATGGCGCCATCTATGCAAACCTTTGACAGTTGTATCAAAATCGGAGAAAAATTAAAAACAACAAAATAAAAAATGGCGCCTTTATTTCTAAGCTGTTGAAATAGTTGACCATTTTCCGTGGTCAGCTGTTAGTCAATAATGTTATTCAAGCAAGTGCAACAGACAAGATTTATGTGTTTGTTTGTTGCACTTTGTTTAGCACGAGTCTCGTTAGCGGATACTTAGACCAAGGAATGTAAACATTGACTTAGGTTTAGCGTTTTCCAATAGATGGCATCACAGGCAACAAAAAAATGTCTTTTTGTTGTGAACTTTTTTCTTTTTTTTTGCTGTTTATGAGTCACGCGAACCTAGCCGCTGTCGTAAGTACAATCGAAGTTACGCGCGTTAAAAAAGCGTTTGAATGACACAAATGGAAACATGTGTATTTATTCACACGATGGCGGTAGCGCTTTTTATCAAGATTTGTTGGATCTTCATCTTTAAGCCTTGGTCTTTAAATGGAATTTAGCGTGCGGGCAGATTGAAGCTCTTTTTTAACGCGCGTTGCTTGCCGAAACTTGACACGCTCCCCCCCTTCACCCTTTTTATACATCAATAGATTCAGACTCTTCCTATGGTGGTAAAGGGTTAAAAAAACACCCCCAAAAACTCAAAGCTAATTCCTCCCATTCCACAGTTTCCCAAGTCGTCCACTACGTCCGTATAAATTAACGAAGTATTTCAACAAAAACAACGCGAAAGTGGCGAAGTTCCGGAGGGAGATGAAATTTTGCTTTTAATTATTCAGAGGATACCTGAGTGGGAAGTTTGTTCCCAGCGGTGGGAAGGGGAAGATTTAATTTTCACTTGTTTGTTAAGATAGCTAGAGTCTGAGGGCCTACCGCGAACCACGTTCGACGTGTTGCCTCCCTGTCACACTTATGTACGAATTTACAAGTGCGACAGAGAGGCAACACGTCGAACGTGGTTCGCGGTAGGCCCTCTGTGCGGAAAGAGAAGAGTCGTGGAATGTATTGGGCCCCATACATTCCACGACTCTTCTCTTTCCGCACGGACTCTAAGCGTTGGGACGCCTCGGCCACGACATTGAGCGACTTGCGACGGCGGCAGCGACAACTAGAGGCGGGAACGAAAGGTCCCATCGCTGTGTCTCGCTCCAGCCTATGGTTGTCGCTCAATGTCATGAGTGTCATGACCGAGCCTAGACTTGTTGGTCTAGAAGCGTGCGAATTTTAAGATGCAATTCAAATTCAGAATACACCAGCATTACTGCTGCAGTACTGCAGCGCGACATTACTGCCGATTTCATTACTGCCACAAATGTCAAAATCGATTTGGAATATACATGTAGGTATTTGAATCTAAACTAAGTAACAAAATACACCCACGTTCCAAATTTCATTAAAAAAATCTTATAGTTTCCAAGATTTAATATAATATGGACAATGGAAATTGTTTGGGTCATTATGTGAAAGGTATACTTCAAATCCAGTCACAGTGTCCATTTTACCATTAAGCTAGCCGTACGCTTATTTGCCAAATTGCCACCTATTATAAATGAGATTCTAATCGTCTAATTAAACTGACACATTGCCAAGCGTCCTCAAACAATTGTCTCTTATCACCCAATTGTGTTTTAAACGAATCGTAATTAGGTCATATGGCAATTGTGATTAAATTAACAATTTGTAAGCTTATTTTTGCTATTCGTACACGGAAGCGACCTCCACTAAAACTTGTTTACAACAAAACTACAACCGAAAAACAACCTAAAACTGTTGTTTTATAGTTGCAAATACTCCAGAATAAAGAACCTATATTTATGTCAAAGGAAAATGAACTTTAACACAAGTAATCAAAGTTGATTTTTCGCTTTTATATTCGTCGATCCCTTGTACTAAACTGCCAGCACGTGTATTATTAACCAACTTTTTTGTGCAGCTCCCGAACTCCATATTAGTCCTTATTGTGAACTGCATACGGATATTGTTAGAGACAGGATGAACGATCAAGGCCGGTAGTTATCAGTCGTATGGAACAGATGTCGTTGGTGTAGAGTAACCTATTTATATGTTGCATAAGTGGTATACAAATGTACCGTATGGGTAACAAGGAAGGCGTTATCGGAGTAGATAATATTATGTTTGTTATTGGGGCCCGAAATTCAGTTTTATTTTATTTTATTTTGTTAGTTTTTACAGGACAGTTGCAAACTAGGTATTATAATTGTAAAGAAGGAATAAATAATTAAGATTATCATTTCAGCTTCAGCAATCTTTCAAAGTTCTAGAGTCTGTGCGGAAAGAGAAGAGTCGTGGAATTTATGGGGCCCAATACATTCCATGACTCTTCTCTTTCTAAACAGACTCTAGTAGACTATTTAATAAACACCGGTGAAAAGCACGTAAGTATTTAAATAAAACTTTGGTAACATAATTATCCTCCGTAAAAAATATAACTTTATCTAATTCGCCGATTCGTTCGTGTCGGACCAAAACATTAAAAAAAAAAGTAATGCTGTCTTCAAAGGCCTTCTACCCGATTCAAGACAATTTCGAGTAAATTAACTAAAATATAGTGAGAAGATTCCACCAGGGACCAGTGTAATAAATAAAAGGCGCGTATTACGCGGAAATAAACGTATATTCGTATCTACGGTAATTAATTGGAATCGATTTATCTACATATTTAAACGTAGCTTAAGAGCCAACAGGAGTGGTCATTTCTCCATACAAACGAACTCGACTGTTTCCTCCGTGGATTTTGAAGCTAGAGCAATGATTTTTTCAACACAGATTAATATTGTCAATATCTGTGTCGGACCGTTTTGTTTTTTTTGATACTTTTGTTTTTTAAGGCGCTAGAGCCCTTCAAAAATGGCCTAATTGACTATGCCGCAATGAGAGGCGTGGTACTCAAAACTGATATCAATTAGCCAAAAAAGCAAAACGGTCCGACACAGATAATTTCATAACCATTTATATTTCCAAATTTGGTTACGATTGGTTAAGTTTTGGACGAGGAAACAGTCGAGTACGAAACCTCGATTTTTGAGATTTTTACGCAGGATTTTTTTCGCCTTGTCCTTATCGCACTAGTTTTAGAAGCGCTTCCGTTAGCGAGATGGGTATATTTACCTAAAATATTTAAATCTCAGCTCCTGTTATTACGATTAAGACGACTTAATCGTAATAATTTAATGGCCATCCGTCCGTCAAACGTGAAATGGTACTCCGCAAGTGGCGAGCGTCGTAAAACTCATAAACTCGTAATGACAAAACTGCGGGTAGTTTTACTGCGACACGTCGTCGTTGCGTATTCGATGCGCGTCGTCGTAAAGTTTTACTGGGTTGCAGCCTGGGACCTGATTTTTAACTGTTCTTTTTTGGCGGTTTTGATTGTTCATATAGTAACATATCTACATATTTAGGTTGAAAAATAAATACTTACTCACAATTTATATTTTTGTATTAATTTACATTTAGTACATATTTCTTGTAAAAAAAACTGTCATCGGATGATCGGAGCAGAACTGTGTCACTTATGCTGCAGCGTTCTTAGGTAAGTACCTAAGTATCTAGATTGCTTGAAAACAAGTTATTCTAGATTTTGGAACAATAAGTAGGTAGGTACATATATCATTCGCTAGCCCTTATCCCATTCACTTGGGGTCGGCGCAGCATGTCTTTTTCTTCCATACCTCTCTGTCGCCCGTCATATCATCGTTCACTTGCGTTCGTTTCATATCATCTCTCAGGAAGTCCGTCCACCTTTTCCTCGGTTTTCCTTTCCTCTTACCTCCCTCCACATTCATTCGTATTATCTTTCGCGTCACATGACTTTCATCCCTCCGCATCACATGCCCGTACCCCGCTAGGCGATTCGCCTAACCAAACCTAACTATATCGCAAAAAATGCTAGATCTATAGAGCTCCGATTTCTGTTTTTATGTCTACATGGTGTGTCATTGTATGCGTGGCTTCATCTTACTGTACGATACTTAATTATATTCATGTTACGAAAATCTTGTCATTCCTTACATCTGCCAATCGTAAAATTTATCGCCACCATCACACGTGGCGGCTTTCACACATAAAGGATACGTATGGTGTATGTACTTACAGGTACAGCCCTTATGACATATCGGGTTACGATCACTACTTTATGTTTCCTGCCGTACTAATAAAATATTACTCTTATAAACTTAATATGACCAGGGGCCCATTTCTCGAACGGTATTAGACTAATATTATTAAGTAGTCCACGAACTGTCAAATCTTATGGGTTTCCAACTTTCCATGACGACACACTATTAGTATTAGTAGACTAATATCGTTCGAGAAAATGGGCCCCAGATGCCTAAGGTAGCTATTAGTTAGGTATAAGATTAAAATCTAGTAAGTAATCCTAATTTCCGGGTTAAGATTAAATATATTTAATTTACTTTCCTGTCTGTGTAAAGTGCCCATTCTTGTTACACATATAACATAAACATCCTTGTTATGTAGCGTTATATAAGTAATTATCTGATAGTTTATCGCGGTCGTCACGGACTGGGCGGTCCAAGACCTCCAACTGAGCAGCCCTGACCGAAATTAGAGAATACACCTTTGATGCCCGAGTGGCAATAGGCGGTACCAAGTCTAGGGTTGCCAACTATTTTTTGGTGGAATATAGTATTTTCCAGAATAAGGCATCAAAAATATAGTAAATACTAAACATAAGTGTAATATACGTTAAACATAAGTGTAATATACGTTTAATTGGAAATATATAGTATTTTAGCGTAGGTACTATATATTTTTCCAAAAGTATATAGTACAGAGAGCCAAAATATAGTACAATACTATATAATATAGTACGGTTGGCAACCCTAGTACCAACATTAACATAAGATTTAAGAAGGGGCTAGCAAAAAAAACCGGCTAAGTGCGAGTCGGACTCGCGTTCCAAGGGCCCCGTACATTAAGTCCGACTCACGCTTGACTGCATATTTCTAATAGGTTTTCCTGTCATCTATAGGTAAAGAACTAATTAGTGTATTTTTTTCAAAATTTTAGACCTAGTAGTTTCGGAGATAAAGGGGGGGGGGGAATGGTCGGACAGACAGACAGACGCACGAGTGATCCTATAAGGGTTCCGTTTTCATATGTCTTTTTGTACAATAAAGAGTTTACTACTATACAACTAAGTATTACTACTAATAGTGATATAGCCGAGGGATTTGATAAGCAAAATTTTAAACCGAGTGTTTTAACCCGCGCGGGGGGTTAAAGTTGCATGGTTAAAGTTTTTTCAGTTATCCCTGTATATGTACAAAACAGATGCGCCAGCAAGTGATGACAAAATGAGATCAAAAGTCATTAGTTTGCGAGTTTGAATCGGCCCTGTGAAGTTGATCAGGGCTTAATTTTTAGGGTTCCGTAGCCAAATGGCAAAACACGGAACCCTTATGGATTCGTCATGTCTGTCTGTCTGTCTGTCCGTCTGTCCGTCCGTCCGTATGTCACAGCCACTTTTTTCCAAAACTATAAGAACTACACTGTTGAAACTTGGTAAGTAAATGTATTCTGTGAACCGCATTAAGATTTTCACACAAACAGAAAAAAACAATAAATTTTGGGGGTTCCCCATACTTAGAACTGAAACTCAAAATTTTTTTTTTCATCAAACCCATACGTGTGGGGTATCTATGGATAGGTCTTCAAAAATAATATTGAGGTTTCTAATATCATTTATTTCTAAACTGAATAGTTTGCGCGAGAGACACTTCCAAAGTAGTAAAATGTGTGTCCCCCCCCCCCTGTAACTTCTAAAATAAGAGAATGATAAAACTAAAAAAAATATATGCTGTACATTACCATGCAAATTTCCACCAAAAATTGGTTTGAACGAGACCTAGTAAGTAGTTTTTTTAATACGTCATAAATCCCCTAAATACGGAACCCTTCATGGGCGAGTCCGACTCGCACTTGGCCGCTTTTTTTATCATTCCGACCACAGGGACCGCGAGCTCATTAAAAGTTTCTGAAAAATGGCGTCCAACTTTACTGGATGAAAGAGTTATTTATTCTTTGTTGACTTTACTAGGTTGCGATATTGTGGGGTTTTAGTTTATGTACAGTCGACGTCAAATATATGTTTACACTTTTGCACTTGACTTCTTTGTAATAAGGCGAAAAAGTTTGGTACAAGCTTTTATCGCTGACTGTACTTTTCTTACGACAGACAACTATTACTCATCGAGACAATTCTAAAAACCCCTAAAACAATTAGGTTGCGTTGTTTCATCACAGAGTTCCTATGGCCACCTCCTGTCTCCATCATCAGATCAGCTCGATGGTACCATAATATTGCATTGTCATCCGATTTATACATGCATGCAAATTTTCAGCTCAATCGGAAACCGGGAAGTGGATCAAATTTAACTTGCAAGATTTGATTACAGACCGACAAACAGACAACGGTCAGGTGAAAGTAAATAAAAGCTTGTAAAATGTAATCATATCTTTGACGTCGACTGTACTTATGATAAAGTTTCACATAAAAGTATGGAAACAAGTACAGTTTTTATTGCAAATAATTGCCCGATTTAACTTTATACACAGAGCTTACTGTAGAACTAGGTCGATGGTCTAATCTATATGTAAAATTGTCCAAGATATAATATTTTATTCATGTACCTAC
Source organism: Cydia amplana (assembly GCF_948474715.1). Taxonomy (NCBI): domain Eukaryota; kingdom Metazoa; phylum Arthropoda; class Insecta; order Lepidoptera; family Tortricidae; genus Cydia; species Cydia amplana. The sequence continues at coordinate 16,835,515 of NC_086082.1, forward strand.
TCTGTGCTGACTAAAGCAAACTGAAGTAGGTTCTTACAAATCTTATATCCGCAGAACAAAGGGCCTTCATAAGTCGTTTCACCATCTTCGAAAAAGCTGTATTAGAATGAGAATTGTATGGGGATGCGCCTTTTTGGTTTTGGGGAATCCGGGCTAGAGATGTGCCTTCTTCCTTCCCTTGATAGGTATCGACAGAGATAGTTGAATGATCGCATATCCCTTCGTATGTACAAGCACTGATCAGTGCGAACGAATTTAAACCTATTGTATTCAACAATGGATTTAAATTCGTGCGCACTGATCAGTGATTAGACATACGTAGGGATATATTATTAAGACGAAGCTCTACACTTACTGTTGTATACATAGAAAAAAAAAGTTCGTTTTCTTATTAATATAATTCTACTTAGTTAGGTATTTGAAAAATTAGTGCAGGCGAAGAAAATGAGAAAATCTGAAAGCCAAACTTGCTTAAAACAGTGCATGGTTGTCATGGTTGACATCGGATCGTAAAAACTATTGCATTCTTACTAAACTACGTACTTACTTACGAGTAGGATTGCTGACAGGATTTCGTAGTTTGCATGATTTCCTCTTCTATTTTCTCAACTTCAACACAAAAATATTCAAAGAGGGCTGTCCTTATTGCTCCGTATAAGATGCTTCGACTCCTGTTTATGAATAAAAACAACTACTTTTGTTTTTAAACATTCCTGGACATGTCCCACCCCTATAAGTCCGTTTCCGGGCAACCTTCCGGACAACGGTCAAACAAACATTATCTCTGTAAAGACGCTTGAAGTCCCGTTTCTGAGATTACGCTTAGACCCATTAGCAAAAGGTTCTCGGTTGTTGTCATTTCGACCTGAATTTTTCAGTACGAGCTTGGCAAACCAATTTAATGTGACCTCGACAGATTTTTAACCCATAGCTATTTCAAAATTAAGTCAAAAATAGTCATCTAGCCAACTTTTGATATATAATAATTGGGCTAATGACGATGTCTACACATCAAGAAAATCAACTAATGAATAAGAAAAAAAGTAAAAAATCATTTATTCAAGTATGATTTTTTTAGAAAAGGGTTTTCATGATAGAAGGGTCTCTTCGCACATAAGAGTAGGTCCCATGAGCCCTAAGTTCGCCAGTGCCCAGTGTGATTATAATAACATGATCCCCATAACATGCAGTTGCTATGGAGAATCCCGGAAAGGTTTTGTATGATTTATGATAGGTACTTAAGTATTTAGGACGGATACCGGACATTATTTTATTACAAAGGGACTTAATAAAGGGTCATACAGACGGATATTTAAAGAATCCCTTGCTTTAGAAAGGGACACTTGCGAATTGAAATAATATGTAATATTATCTTTTACGTTTGATTTAGAAATATATCCGCGTGTTACTTGGCATGTGTTCTAGTTTACATAGAAGCATTTATAATATTTTTTTAGTGTGAAATGAACAAAGAAAACGCGTAGGTATTGTTTAGAAGTGTCAAAATGTCTATAATAAAATAACAATAGACATTTTCAAAAACAGGAATATATTTGGGGAACAATTTCTAACACAGATCGACATAGCCTCAAACTAAGCGAAGCTTCTACAGTCACCTGCAATAATATGTTACTCTTCGAAAGCTGCAAAAATATGTGACACGCTCTTATGGCTCTCCACAAACTCGTAAAATCGTGTCGTGTGTGTGGCACCGGCGCTGGTGCGCGATTTAGTTGAAATTTGGTATTAGATAGTTTGAGTCCCGGGGAAGGACAAAGGGTAGTTTTCATTCAAGAAATCCCTTTTTTCCCTTTGAGGGGGTGAATAGGGGGGTCGAAGTTTGTATGGGGAATCAACAAAACGCAGACTGCATAAAATAATAGCTTGGTACCTAAATTACTAATTCCACGCAGACGAAGTCGCGGGCAAAAGTAAGTGTCTATATAAAATACTCAAGTCGTAATATGATTCTATTCTTTATATCCTGCTACCCCAAGGTTGTCTGGAAGAGATCGCTTACAGCGATAAGACCGCCTGTTGCTACCTTTATTTACACTGTAAATCTGTTATTGTATTTTTCTTTGTGGTGCAATAAAGTGTAAGTATTTACTTACTTACTTATTTATGTTTCCACCTTTGAGGAAGAAATAAGATGAAAAAAGTTAACTTTGAAAACAAACCCATTACATTATCGGAGGAAAGTAATTTGTGGCCCCACTAACGCACAGATTCCCGATTTCCCAATTATCTCCGAAGTTAATCCACCGAATTCGAGCACTATCCTTAATAGGTATCTTAATGCAGCTGAGAGATCTCGTATTCAGTGCCACACGCAGGCAAAGAAGGCACAGTAGTGGTATTTTCTCAGAGCATATCATAAATACTTCCTATATCTGTGGGTATTTTGTTTTGTTTGAGTACTTAGTTGAGAAGGTTTTTAGGGTTCCGTACCCAAAGGGTAAAAACCCTATTACTAAGACCCCGCTGTCTGTCTGTCCGTCTGCCCGTCCGTCTGCCCGTCTGTCTGTCACCAGGTTGTAACTCATGAACCGTGATAGATTGGCCAGGCGTCCTAGCTTATTAAGGAAGAATTTCTTAGTAATACTATGTGCAAAAACTCTGTAAAATGAGCAATTAATAAAACAAATTGCTGCTAAATTATCCAAATTTACAATTTTGAGATAAGATTAAAAGCGTGAAAACGTGGACTAATCCGTGATTAAAATGTTTGTCCGAATTTTCATCTCTTCGCTTTTCTTTGAACAATTTTCCAACATCTAATTTGCTTCAATTTACAAAATCATTAACGTCTGTATTTGCATAATTTTCAAAAGCTTTTCATCATTCGCAGAAAACGTCAACCTTTCAAAGAATTTACAATTTCTGAAAAATGTATCCTCTACTGCGCCTCCGTCTATTCAAAATGGCGGAACGAAATTATACAAATTACTGCATAGAATTTTACGAGGTCCTTAGAGTCTCGTAAGGGAAATCCAGGATTGGGTCCGATGGCTTTAGATGGCTTTATTATAATGTGGATGTGCCAACTTTGGATATTAAAGTCGTAAATATGTCTTAATTGTGCCGTTGTTTTGAGGTTATGAAGAAGGCGGTTGCTGGATAAAACATGAGTCAACTTATTAAATGTATGAAATATATTTATGGTGGAAACAATAAAATAGGTAAAAAAATATATGTATATACCTACGTTGTGTTTTTCGGTAACCTCGGTATAGGGTAAAGGTAACCAATGTAAACATAAGTATAAAGTAAAGAAGAGTTGTAAATCACATCAAGTGATATTTTTAAAAATCTGAAAAGTATTTTTTTTTTCAGTTTTCATAGAACATTTAGTGGCCCGGCCAGCGAAAGAAAAGTCTTCTAGAAATCGATTTTCGCTCATGTCGTCTCGGATATGGGTGCATATGGTATCGATGCATTCAGTGTAATGCCCTGAACCCAAATATATGAGATGACAAGCGCGAACGTGGTGGGGGTAGTTGCTGTGACGTCATAAAGTCGACAGTACAAACTTTTTTTTTATTTTCGTCTAAACATATACCATATGGGGTACCAAATGAAAGGGCTTTGTAAGTAGATCACAAATATATAACATTAACAACAAACAAACAAAAACTCCGACAGTTTACATATATTTTTGAAATGGTCTTTTCACTAGCTTTCATTTGGTATCCATATTGCTAGAGTAAGAAAAAAAAGCAATCCTAATTAAATACATATTATAATGATTAAAATTAGAAAACAATTAAACAAACCTATATCGAATTTCGAAAAAATATTTTCTATAATTTTAATATCCAGAGAGGAAAATGGGGACTACGTTTATATGAAAAGGCGGGTTCGGGGCGGTCGTCCACTTTGTCGAAATGAGTATCGTAGTCATACGAGTATGTCTCGTGCATGTCGAATGCAGCCGAAAGCTAAACAGACATCAACGTAGGTAACGGTGTCGTGTCGATGCGTGTCAATTGTACTGGTTTTAGGCGCCGGTTTCATTGGGGCAACTCATAGAAGGTAGCATCCTATAGAAGTGGTCTACGCGTGCCTCCGTGAGGGACAAAACATATACGCAATGCGACGCTATGATTGGTCGAATTTATTTGTTGCCCACCATAATCCATACAAATTTACGGTGGGGAATAAACAAAATGTGAGACTGTGACAAGGACAAAGCGCTACTGAAAGATACATAAGACTATCCCCTTCTGTCAGATATCCCCACCACTCATGCCCAATCCAGTTTAATACTAGATTCATGGGGCAACTGAATCAAAGCACGTCAATTTATAACCTCATTGTTCTTTTTCAAATTCTATTGTACGTGCTGTAAGTTTGTCTATCTAATTGGAATTTTCCACTCGTATATATACTCTAAGGTTAGCTGGAAGAGATCCCTTATAAGGATAAGTACGCCTTTGTACCTATATTTATGTAAATTTCATGTGAACCTATTTTTGTACAATAAAGTGATTTACTACTACTTACATAATTATGGAACCTCGTTAGGCCCACTATACAATATTTTCATATTAATAATTTGAACGTTTGTTTGAGACAAAGTACAATGAATTCAACCGATCGACCAAATACCTACTTACCGGAATATAACGAAAATGAAAACAATTGACGTCGTTTCATACACAGATTGCAAACTAAAGAAAAGTTAGTGCCCAATTTCAAAATTGGCGAAGTTTTACTTTGCTATTCATTTTAACTTCAAATATTTAATTTCCTACCCAATGTTGTCATCGCCAAGTCAGTGCAACGTTAGCATGTTCGGAGTAGCACTACGTGAGCCAGTCGCACCAATGAGACCATACTGCACAACATAGAGCTGTCACATTACCATGGCAATAATTTGAGGCAGCGACTCCTTCCTAAACTGGTCGTGTGACCATAAATACGCGCAGACTAGCCCACGGGTTTGGGGGTCTGCTCGATGTGTAAAGTTTGGTTTTAGTTTGCTTCATTGTTGTTAGCTATTTGTTAGGTATTGAATAAGCATTGGTGACCTAGCGGCAAGGCATGAGACTTGCACACTTAGGGTACCGTTCGGGTTCAGACTACGCTAATATTACCTAATGTAGCAGTAATTCAGTCATTTTAGAAACAAAAACTCACAATCAGTCAAATTATTATATAACTAGCGACCCGCCCCGCCCCGTAACATAACCGTTCCTCTTGAATCACTCTATCTATAAAAAAAACCGCATCAAAACCGCATAGTTTTCAAGATCTAAGCATACATAGGGACAGACAGACAGCCGGGAAGCGACTTTGTTTTATACTATGTAGTGATATGCAGGCATCTCTGGTTTCTTTCAAAACGTACATAAATGTGGGATAAGTTACCTCCAGAAGTTCCTTTGCGCTACGATATGGGGTTCTTCAAGAAGCGGGTGTTTAGGGTTCTTAAGGGTCCGCGACGCATAAGTGGCTCCTTTAATGTTTGCTTATGTATGTCCATTGGTGACGGTGACCGTTTCCACCTGACTTGTCTGGTAGTCTGATCGTTTTTCTGTATAACTATAACAGTTATCATTGGCCTTAGCGTCTATTGTAGACGGATTATGGTGTAAGACATTACACCGCCTGGGACGGAATTAAGGAAACGCAGGGATGCCCAGCACCTGCATTACCCTCTCGGCTTCACTGTCTTATCTCACAGGAAAGGCGAGCCAATACGTGTGGAGGCAGATCGGCTGCAGGAATCTGCCGCTTATTTCAGGGTGGACTCTACTCGCGCCTTACGGAAACTCCATTCCGGATTTTATAACGGTTATATACTTCTTCTTTCTCCTGGCGCATTCCCTATTTGGGGTCGGCCCTCTTGATCGCCACTTGTTGCGATCTTTAGTCACTGCTGGCGTTAGGCCTAGCTCCGTCATGTCCTTGGAGATGGTTCCAGTCCAGTTGGTTGGCGGGCGACCACTGCCTCTCTTTCCCTCGTCTATATTCATAACTTCGTCTCGTCATAATGTGGTGTTCGTCTCTGCGCATTACATGGCCATACCAGCGTAATCGGCCCTCCTGCATCTTATGATGTTTCTCTGCAACTTAAGTGCAGCGATACATCATAAGATGCAAGTGCCTCGGATAACGAACGGTTATATACATTAAATATAATATACTACGGAACTCATTCGCATATAACTTTCACGCCTAGCCCCCGGATTTAGTCGTTTGTATGTAAATGCTGCCTTGGCGCCGTCTCAGCCCCAAATTATTTTTTATCTCCAAACCGCAGCTATTATTTATGTTAATCGGATAACATATTATGCCTTTTGACCACATTATTGTCGTAAATAGTAGATTGGGTGTGATCGTAGACGGATTTTTAGTAGATTCTCTATATGCACTTTCAAATGTACGAGTCGCTTTTCAACTGTAAATGCAGTCGGCAGCGTTAACTGTCGCAGTTTTGCAGTGCCCTATTACTGCCGACTACATTTCTGCCAAAAATGTCAAAAAAGATGTTGCCATCCGGATTTTTGACATTTGCGACAGTAATGCAGTCGAAAGCAACGTCGCGCACTCAATTGCAGGCCAAAAATCGCCAATGGGCTTGGCGACTGTCAAAGGTTTGCATAGATGGCGCCATCATAGCTTTCAGAAAGGGTTATCTAGTTTTTTTCTATGAGTTTTTTGATCTAGGCCATAAAAAAAAAGAAAATAAAAATTTGACATAAGTAATTCTAGGGATTGACAGGGCAAGTTATGCTGGCGCCATCTATAAAATACTTCGACCGGCCAACTCCATTCACGCTAGGATTCCATACAAAAGAGATCTATTTCTATGTATATATCTGCGGGTTTCGGACGATTCCGGATCGGATGCTGCGTTATGGTGTTTATGTGTCGCCGGGTATGGCGGAAGCGGCTCACGGATGTCTATGGCCATAGATAAACCAGGGGTTTATGGTTTATATAGTTTATGGTAGGTACGTGAAACGTCGGTCGGCATCGGAAATTATTTTAAATGCAAAATATATCTGGGAACGGTTTGTTCAGTGATGATGATTTTATAATTAAGTATGTAGGTTTATATAGACGAAATTTTCGGTACATTTTTGACTTAAAAACGGCCTATATGATATAACGGACACTTGTCTGACAGATATTATCCCTTCTCCATAAATATATCTACCCGCAGCTTTGATTAGGTAGGTTAATACCGGTCAGTATATTTTTAGTTTAGTATTAAAATAGGCTGACATAGCCGAGGGATTTGACAATCAAAATTTTAAATAGAAGTATATTTTCAGAGTAATTTAGATAAAAGTAAAAAACCGGCCAAGTGCGAGTCGGACTCGCACACGGAGGGTTCCGCACCATCAACAAAAAATAGAGCAAAAAAATCGTGTTTGTTGTATGGGAGCCCCCCTTAAATATTTATTTTATTTTATTTTTAAATATCGGCAACAGAGATACATCATTTGTGAAAATTTCAACTGTCTAGCTATCGCGGTTCATGAGATACAGCCTGGTGACAGACGGACGGACGGACGGACGGACGGACGGACAGCGAAGTCTTAGTAATAGGGTCCCGTTTTTTACTCTTTGGGTACGGAACCCTAAAAACCTACGCGATGGCTATATCTTCCGTCGCAAGTTTCGCGCGGCGCGCCATATCTTTTGTTTTCTTTCTAATTTCCAGGCTTTAAGCCTTTTCTTAAAAGGAGTTCTAGTTCATTTCACTATCGGCGGCATAGTCTACTGTATCCCCATTTTAGAGTCTGTGCGGAAAGAGAAGAGTCGTGGAATGTATGGAGCCCAATACATTCCACGTCTCTTCTCTTTCCGAGCAGTCTCTACATTTTACACATGTACCATCAGCCGCAAAAGTGCATGGCAACTTTATCAATGAATTCATTCATAATATCTCCATGCAATTTCGGAGCTACCTAATTATGGCTGTTTCATGTCATAAAATACGATCTTTTTGATCTCTCTGTCATATCAATGACATCTTCACCAGTTTCCATAAACATGTATTGTGTAACTTGCCTTAAATGGTGTCTCGTTTCTAACGACGTGGGTGGAAGACGTCTTTCTACTAGCCAAGAAAATACTTATTCAATGTAGAAATCCTTTAGACTTATGCTGTTCTTCTATAAGCAGTTCTGTTTAAATATTGCCTTGCTTTTGTACCATCCACGTATAGGTACCATGTTTTGTAGCAAGCGAGTGTTTAAAATAAAATGAAACAGTGTAAGCTGGATCCCGAAAAACGTTCCTACTTTTTGTAGTCAGAGACCAAAAACTTTTGTCTTGTCCGGTTAGTACGAGTTGTTTCTTATATTGTTTGACAACCAGCTAAGATATGTTTATTTTGCACATTTACATACTAATTATATACTTATACAAGAAGTATTTATTATTGCCACAGTTACCGCATTATCGTCAGAATAACACCGTGGGCGTACACTTGTACAGGTGTGGTAACTTAACATGTAGGTACAACCTACCGATTCCTACTGTTGACGTTGATCAGTCTGTCAAATGTGGTTGGTGCAACTGGTCCTAAATCTTGTGACAATTGTCATAGCCTGTGACGTCAGCAACAGTGATGTTTTTTAATTGCCGCACCTGTCACCGAGGTGAAATAGGGGCCAGAATGATGTTCTTAAGTTATCGTACGTCTCGCCCGCGCTAGTATATGTACGGACAAGTACGAGCGAAATGCACGATAACTGAATGACATCAGTTAGATGTCAGACATCAGTGTACGTTCGAAATGGCCTCATTATTTATTTTCCATTTACGAAAGAGTTTGTCGACAGAGAGACATAAAAGTGAATGTCTTTGATCGTAAAATTTTGTGTTTATTCTTTAAATGGCCATGTTTTGAGGCTCATTAAAGGCTTAATATACCTATAAATAAATATAAAAACGCAATTTACTTTCGCGTTCGGATGTGTTTGGTGTCCTAATGTAAAAGATTTGTCTTAGTTATAGGTACTTTAGTATTTATTGTATCATCGTCTTCCTAGCATAATCCCATCAGCTGTTTGCCACGGCTCATGGGAGCCTGGGGTACGCTATGGCAACTATATTAATCTCAAGAATTGGCGTAGGCAGTAGTTTTTATGTACAAAAGTCACCGAACATACGTACATACATACGTTTCGATAAACTCATTGGTACGAGCCGAGGTCTAAACCCGAGACCCCCGGATCGATAGTTGCACGTCCTCACCGCTAACCTAACAACGCTTCCGGGCCAGTGCAAGTAATAAACGTATAGGTACCGTAAAACGGGGTGAGTAGGTTTCGCGGGGAGAGGTGGGTTATGAATGGGGAGAGAAGGTTTGAGAGGGGGGTGAGAAGCGATTTTAAGGCTACTGCTACAAAAATAATGTATTCCAATTTAAAATGGAGCTATAGTATCGATATTAAACTTTCGTGAGACATATTTTAAACTGTTTATACAACAACGGTTTTACTCACTTGAATTTTTAGTCGCTATTGGCGACATGTTTCGGGCCCTTCGGGGGTCCATCCTCAGGCTCGAGTGCTATAGTAATACGCATAATAAAAAAAATCGATTCAACAATCTTCCAAAATCACCTTTGTATGAAAACCCCTCTCACCCCAAATACGAGGCACTACGGGGTGAGGTGGGTTTTCCTCTTTATCGTCAAAGTTATGAAATGGAACTACCCAAAATAAAATAAAAACTAAAATACAAACGTCCGGAACACTTATTATATACACCGTCATATGTAAAAATAAAATGTTATCGAGGTTTGAATTTCAGTTTTGACCCTACTCACCCCATTTTACGGTACACCATTTTTTTAAATCTTCAATATGTGTTTTGTAAAGTTAACCTCGACGCTAAGCGCGACGAGCTGAAAACGCGCCAGCCTGCTCCCATTCACTACCACTACGTGGCTGGTGTCCTCACGTGCTGCCATGCAATGTGCCCGAGTTCACCTCGAAGATCGGCTACGTCAGCCATCTTCGGGCGCACGAGCGCCGAGCAAACTAGGAGTCGAAGTGGTCGCTATGGCTGAAATCGGTCGGAACGATCATCATCATGTGTTTTTTTACAGGCACATATTTGATCATCAATTTGATAATCCCATTAAAAAAACTCACGTACTTACATAATAACAAACACAGCGCGACATTACCTTGAGTCGACATCCTTAAAGATAATGACATGTAATGCAAGCGACCGTATTACCGCCTATTATAGACGTACAGCGGTGTATCGAGGCCTAATTTGATCAGCGTCTATTTCAAAGGCGGCTTGAGGAAACATAAATATAAATAAATCATGTAATTAACGTCCACGAGACCCAAAAATACGGGCAGTCGTTAAGGTGGCCGCTTTTACACCGATGTGAACGGACGGGGACCGCCGAGTGCCGAGTTGCCGACTTCTGGCCGAAGGCCGAAGGGACACAAGACCTGACGATTCAATGGCGCCACGCCGTTTTGTCGCCAAAATAGCTTTTAGTTTTAATATTTTTTAATATAATCTATTTGTTGCCTGATGATAAACGTTTTTTTTTAATTTACCGCATGCCGCGGCATCTCCTGGTAAACGTTGTGTGCCAAAATATGGTATGATATCGTGAAAAATTGGTACGATATTCCGGTATTTCGGGATATCGGGATTCCGGTATTCCTGCCCTAATCACAGACTTAGCACATAACCAGTTCTTTGACATTTGAAAAACTTGGATCTTTCGTGTTTTGAAGGAAGAGTATCCATATGTATAAGTAAGAGAATGTCTGGCAGAACACATGGCAGCCATTGGTAGTTATCTACTCGTACTTATAATACCAATACCTATAAATATTTATTTAGTTATTTTATTGCTATTATCTATAGCAACTGACAACGTTCTTCTTTAGAAAATAGGTACATAATTCGTTCACTGCGTACTAATTCTTTTTGTATAAATTTGCTTGTTCAGGGTCCATTTAGGTCCCTGGTTCCTATCCGGCTATAAGGACCATGTTAAGATCTGAACTGAGGCTCTGGGGTGCGAGCATGTAATTTTAATGAAATAAAATTCAATACCTATTCGTATTCAAGGATCGTAGCGAGTGGAAATCCGTAGACTCTGCCTACTCCTACCCCTTCGGGATATAGGCGTGATTATATCTATGTATGTAAAATTCAATGGTACATAGTTAGCGAGTACTTAATGTATTGTGTAGAGAAGAACGATGACAGTTGCTATAGTGACAACTAAATAAATTAATGTTGATATATAAAACCTATTCAGCAACATCCATTACAACACGGTGTAATACCAATCTTTAATTTGTAACACTAAAATAAACATAACAGGAGTTCTTCGCTTTTGGAAAGTCGTCCAAACAAGTGACGTGAAAGCTTTAGGGCTAGAAATTTGAACTTAATTAAGCTACCTACTAAGTAGACTTACAATTATCACTTGTGCTTAAGTTGACTTAGGTCCTGTGTGAAGTGACGTAACTTGAATATTCAGTATTCTGAGCGCGTGACCTCTGAATTTGATTTTTTCTTATTTATTTTTTTGTATTTCTGATATTTAATACATTTTATGATTTCTAAAATAATTACGCCAAATATTTAAGTTCTGAATTTACTTCTTCTCACGCTTGACTGTACATTTCTAATAGGTTTTCCTATCATTTATAGGTAAAGAACTATTTTGTGTATTATTTTCAAAATTTTAGACCCAGTAGTTTCGGGGATAAAAGGGGACAGACAGGCAGACACACGAGTGGTACCATAAGGGTTCCGCTTTTTCCTTTTGAGATACGGAACCCTAAAAAGGGAGTGTCAATAATTCATGGAAATTTGACATGAATGATGACACGACCACACTTTGTCATTACAAATTCCAGGCAGAGTCAGCTTGGTCTGACAAGTGTGAACATTTACGTTCACGAAGCGGCATCCTTTATAAAATATGTTTCGAGCTTCCCTTTTTTTTATGCAGATATTAAGTACCTACCTCAACATAAATAAATCACAAAACAAATATCACAGGTAAAAAATGTCGCATATAAAATCCGAAAATAATCATAAAAAGAAAACCATTGCCAAAAAACGACACAAACGTGCTTTTGTAGTAAGCCGTTTTTTCACAAACAACTCTCTTGGCGCCATTATTTTTTGGCATTTTTAATTTGTCGCAGTTAACGTGAAATTTATGCAGACAAGTTGATAACAGGGATAATAGCAGTAAATTATGAGTATAACACTCCCTTGATGAAATGAGTTGATAATCTTCCAACGGCTAAAAATAATGTTAAGGTTTTGAATATCCACGACAAACCTATAATTATTGTATTATAGAAATGGCAACCTCTAGGGCATTTGAGAGATTTTAGTAGTTAGTGGTAGAGAATATCAATCAAATTAATAATACATTATTAGCAAGAAGCAATCATGTAGGGTGACTGCTATAGTTATTGTGGCCACTACATAGTAATTGGCCACTCTTAACAACAAGGCTTCAATTGGCTTGTTTCTTTCTGATTTGTTAGGAGTGGCCAATTACTGTGCGGCCAATAACAGGGAGTAAAGCCAAAACACATTTGGTAAATATAACAAAAACCGGTTTGATTTGTAACTCATAATAACCCGTTCTCCATTTAGAGTTCAATAAAGGCATTAAGACGATGGACAACTTGTCCTAAAAAGGTGTAGGTAAGGTAAGCACTAGATTATACAGAAATACTTACACAAAATGACAACAAAAAAAAAAACACAGTGCTTTTTCCCGCTTGACTTTCGTCAAACCCTGTTCACATATATTTGACCGTTTCGTCCGTTCAAATCTTTCCCAAAAACGGCCGTCAACTTCAACGCATGACATTAAAACGAACAGAAATCTCGGAGCGGACGCTAAAAATAAAGAAACGTGCTTATAACATTATGATAACTGCCTTGTTTTTTCCGTGCGGGTTAAAAATAAATACAAAAACGCCCGTTTGAAGTCGCTGTTGTTCTTAAAACGAATGAGATGGTACATGCCTACATGTGTTACATCACATTGTTGTGTTCAATATAAGCGTTAGTAGTGTCACGTTTGGCCTCAAAAACATGTAGACAGACAGAAGATAGCGTTTCATCTACGCATAAAATAGTTAAGTACTTATTGCTAAAAATATGTAATATTAGCTGAACCTAGCCTATTTTATATACTTACGTGCAATCAACTAATTTGATTCCTAAGGCCACTATAGAACCTTGTCGACATGACATACATCTAATCATGACATACACTCAATTAGGTAAGCACTGTCGTAGAAGATAAACAAATTTATTCATTATGGCATTGTAGTTCCATAATATAACTTTAAGATACATTTAAAAATTTGCTAAAGATACGACATGGATCGGATATGTCAGTGTCAAAAGTGACGTTTCTTCAAACAAAAACGCCCCTTTTGATACTGCAAAATCATCGACAGTATCGATGGAGCCATATTACCCAAAGATTGATTGATTGATACTGCAAACTTAATCGAATCAAACACAGGTATATTTCCATTTATCTTATCTTATATTATCTTATAACTTTAGACGAGCAATTCTTGTAGGTATATTTAATAAAATTTTATTTATTTGTATATATTATATTTCGGCAATCTCGGGAACGGTTCTAACGATTTCGATGAAATTTTCTATATGGGGGTTTTCGGGGGTGAAAAATAGATCTATCTAGGGATTAACTCTGGGAAAACGAGCATTTTTGAGTTTTTATTATGTTTTCCGAGCAAACTGTTCTCCCAGATATTTGATATTTTAATTTGAAAACTTAATAACAGCCATAAAGTATCGACAAACAAAGCTAAATACGAGTTACGTGTTTGTTTGTCAGTCTGCTCAATTAGCGGGGGCATTACCATAACCTGTTGGGGCGCGTGTCCATTGTGTCACGTTTGTGGTACGGTTCTTGAGTCTTACGAAACCGCCGCCAAAAAGCCGGTCTAATAGAATCGAAGATACGTTCTCATTTTAAAACGATAATGCTGAAACAACATGGACCATTGCACGAACATTTATATACTTAACATACAGGATCTATCACTGATTTAAACTTTCACGATTTTTACACATTATTAAATTGTACACCGGGACTTAGAGTAAGACCAAAGAATGTCTGCAGCGCTAGATTAAAAGTGGTTTTTAAAAATCAGTATACGACAACACCACAGAAAATGGATTAAATAGTCTTGATACTTGTGAAATTTCTACCATATTTACCGTCTATGAAAAAATTTAGCTGTATGCACAGCTTAATTTTTATGGTAAAATAATATTCATTCCAACAATAAAGTGTCATTCAATAGAACTTGCTATGTAAACAAAAGTTACTAGTAAATTGACATTCACTGACAATTTTAGTATGGCGGTTTGTTTACATAGTTAGCAAGTTCTATAGAATGACACTTTAGATGTAACTATTAATATGTAGACATATACTAATATTGATAAATAATATTGGGAGAATGTGACATTTGGCTTCATCAAAATTAATAAGCTTTTGTAATATCCGCGACGGCGGTAAATAGGTACAGAGGGCCTACCGCGAACACCGAAGTTCTCAATATGCGAGCATCTTTCTCTTTTACTCCCATTAAGGCGTAATTAGATTGACAGAGAGATTGCCCGCAATTTGCGAAATAAAGTTTTCGGAAAAACGAAATAAACCATTAAAACAATACCTAAACATATATTAAAAATAAATTTTAGCTTTAACTAGTAGGTACCCATGCCGTGAGCATAAGCATGGAGGTTGTGGGTTCGAGCTCAAAACCCGGCTAGTACCAACGAGTTTCTCGAAATGTTAGAGGAAGTTCATAAGTATGCCTATACCTATTAGGTGTGTTCAATTTGCTGTGAAACCTTAGTCTAAACCAATATTATATTATCTAAGTACATAGGTACATATGGTGAAGTATTAAGATGTTTCATTCCACTTACCCGTCATCAACTCCAAATTTTGTAAACATTGTCGTTTTTCAGCTTGAATCGCCTCGTGCTGACTTTTTACAAGTGTAAAATTATTCGTCATGCGGCAAAGTAACTCCCGCACGCCGGTTTTGTAAGGTTTCACCATGTTTATTCCGTTCATCACAAAACACAACGAATATTTAAACGATTTTGACAAGCACATACCATAGTGCAAGACGTTTACTGACTGCTAAAAAACATTGCCATATGTAGTTTTTTAATTCGATGTCAAATTATTGCGCTGCAGACTTTCTTTGGTTTGACTCTAAAGGGTCCGGGCCCAGTCATTAGTAAATGTAGGCGTAAACGAATATCGACAGTTGATAAATCGAATATCGTTAGTGTTGTGTGTCGACAGAGTGACATCCCTAGTGCGCAAAACGTTCAAGCTGATAAACAAGACCAAGTGCGGGTAGTTCGAAAAACTCGCGCGGTTAGAAGATGCTGATGTCAACTTAAGCCAGTCTTCTCCGAGACCACGGGGACAACGCCGTCCTCGAAACGTCGGGGGTAAATCTTAAAACTTAGATACGCGATTAAGTCCCGTTGTATAATTTAATAATGTGTAAAAATCGTGAAAGTTTAAATCAGTGTCATAGATAAATACCTTAAATCTAGCATACATATTATTATAAAATATATCTTAAGACTAAAAACACACAATTATGGCTGTAATGCAGTTCGCAACACCGCGGTCGATTCGGTCGGAAAAATGTTGATTATACCTATGTTAAACTTATTAATCTTAAATTTAAATTGTTACCTTAGATTTTGTTATATAACAAATATACAACGCTTTATCATAAATAACCGTGTTTCATTTTTAACACCACACTAACTATCAAAATAATATGAGTGCCATATCGCTTCGGGGCGGTCTATCGTCCTACACTACCAAAACGTCCTACGCTATCCTACGTCCTACGTCCTACACTATCTAGAATATCAGTGACATTAAATTTGAACCTTAATACTATGACGATACCGGTTGTTTTTCAATATGAATGTTGTACTGGCACGTAATAACGCTCAAGCTAGCGGCTTTGCGATAATAGAGACAATGGCCTTTGTTTAAAAGATTAAGGTTCCAAGCGAAAAGTTCACCTGAGAAGAGCCATACTATACGCGATTAAGTCCCGGTGTACAATTTAATAATACATATATAGGATCTATGTCTAGTAAGTAGGTATGTATTTGTTTTTATTGCTTAAAGTAGTAACGTTTTACATATAAAACTTCTACACAATCTACATACTTATTTGGGAGCCCATTATGTAAAACATTTACTTGCTCTATTTTCTTTACAATTCCTACCAACTAGGTACTTAGTACACACGGACAATCGGACATTCAAGTAACATAGGTATATTACTTGAATGCCCATGCAAAATTTCATGTCAATTCAGGAAGCTGTTTTAAATTGAGAGCGTAATTAACTGACTGACTGACTCATCATCTCGTGGTCTCGTGTCTGACCGGTAGAGAATGCCTTTTGGCATTAAGTCTGTTATTTGTACATAATTGTATATGTGTGTGCAATAAAATCGATTGTATGGCGGCGGCTGAAAGGTTATGTGGGCTCATGTAAAAGTGAAGTGAGCGCGTAGGTACTGGAATGTGGTAAAGTGGTAACTATTTCGGCCTTCCAGGGAAATCTGCTGAATGAGAATCTGCACTTCGGCATGTACCGTATCGAGTTCAGAGGGCTTACCGCCAATACCGATAAATCGTAAAACGTTATCTGCCTCTTTGAGTTAAAGAGGCAGATGAAAAAATCGAATTTCTATTTTCGCGGTAGGCCGTTTATATTCCGATTGCGAGTATGGTGACTGCAGCTGTGGTAAACGGGCGAAGTCATTATCAATTTGCTTCTAATAGTTTTTTTATGCGAACGGCTTCGGAAGTGGATCACTACCAGCAAATCTTTTCAAATCGAGAGTGAATAGACATATTTAAAGTAAGCATGCTCTATCCTAGACCCCATCAAATGCTTATCTTTATCAAATAAAAAAAAACTAGTTAAGAGTCAGTGACGCCAATGGTCAGCCCGACTTCTGACGTGGCGGGTCTGCGAATGGACACCAGCTGTGTACGGAAAGGTCACGGGTTCGGTGAAAGCCGTGACGTCACTATCATTGTTGCCACACGGGTTAGAGGTTCAATCCGCTGTTATTTTATTATACAACAGTTGCTTATTGTTGCTACGTGCCGTTTTATACTCCTTAGTATTCATATACAAACGGTTGAACATTACACTTTTGGGGAGATGCCTTAAGGGACCAACTGATTAACAGTCCGCCGGACGGTATCGGCCTGTCAGTTAGAACAAAAAGTTGACAGTTCCGAACAACTGCTGCTGCGGACTGTTAATCATGTTCTATACAAAAGTTTTTACTGTTTTTTTTGTCAGTGATGATTCTATACTGCCTATGATTATGTTAAAAGTAACTTCCATATCAATTTCCTTGCATCATGCTTTGTAAATACAAGTGCGAAAAATAGGAAACACATGTATCGTAAAACGTTTTACAGTACATATGGCAATTTAATTGTTTGAAATAGTTACGTAATGTGCTAATTATCGCCCTGGTGCGGTAGTAAACTGTAGGTAATGTATGTATGTTTCTATGTTTGTTATTCCCGCTCAGCTGTTAGCAACAAACAGACAAGCGGGCTGCAGCGGCCTTAAGCCTGACTTGAATATATCAATTGTAACTCCCATTGGTAATCAATACGCATAGGCACTAGATAGACTAAGAGAGTGCCTAAAAATTTTATTCAATAACGTTGGTCAAGTGTAAAAATATGGGTGCACTCGTCACACTCAAAAATATGTCCCATAGCGCATATGTCAACGATTTAAGAACTATGGGATATATTTTTAGTAAGTTGTATGCACCCATATTTTCACACTTGACTGTACAATAAAAGCATCAACTTCACAGTCGTGCTATATTTCATTACCCTGTTTAGTTATACTTGGCTGCTAACCCGCGAAGCAAAAAAAGAATTCACCATATACCTATATAATATACACTCATCATCATCATCCTGTCCAGGCCGGTTTCGGCCTCGGCGACTGATTATGTACTGGCTACTGAGCATGTATATACTTACTATACAGGGTGTAAACAGAATCGTTTTTACTTGGAGTTCACATCGGTACCATAACTATCAAAAGATTCAACATACGAGAAAGAAGGCCAGGCCGGCTAACTATCTGGGTCAAAATTATTTTCGTTGTCTTCTTTTTCGACCCTAAAAAATATGACAGAGTGTAGCTTTTTGTATGAGATGCAATTTAGTTTTTATTTTTCTCATGTAAATCTACAGCTAGAAAGACTTGCGATAGCACTCGACTTTTTTATTTATTTGATAGCAGACGAAAATACAAGCGTGACAGAGTGGCCAGAAACACGACAACGACACGCTTCTACCCGTGACTTTATCGTCGTAGAATGAATACTTCCATAGTTAACATTAACACATTCATTGCCACCCAGCCAAACAAGACATCCGCGCCAGGCCACAAAAATTTCGTCATATACTTAATGCTATACCGTCCGTCCGGCCTGGGGACGAAATCATAACATATCCGATAGTCGGGTTTTCGGCACTGAATGTGTTAAAGTTCATTTGACATTTATAATAAACAGATGTGTCTTTGTAAGATACAGCTCTTAGACTATACCTAGGTATAACACGCCTACCTGCCTCAATATTCAACGCACGGTAAGCATATGCACCATCGCCATTCTGCGCACGAGTCGATTGGGAAAGGATTTATAATGTTTTGTTTTGACGACTGTTTGAGCGCGAGCGCGCATATAGCATATAGCATGCTTATCAGCCAAGTAACAAACGTTTGTAGAAACGCCGATTGAAACTTAAATCATGACAATTTGACAATCACGTCACATCTGTCATTGTTTCTCGATAATCGATTAACACAGAACTGACGCTGGGCCAGGCGTGTCTCACTCCGCGATTTCGTCACTTTGCTACAGGTAGCTAAAAGTACATCGGCCCCAATTTTGGGGAAAGCCATAAGCCGCGCGTGGCGCTGTCACCACCTAGCGGCCATATCTGTGCTGATCGTAAGAGACGCGTTTTGTTAGAGAGTGCGTCTTCTGTACTTAGTAGGTACTATTATTTATTCTGTGACTGGGCACAGAACCCCTAGTGTAAATTTAATTCGATATCGTGACGAGCTTTCGCGTTTGCGTTGTGACTATTTTTATTGTTTCTGAACGTGTATAAAATTATAATAAATTAATACATATGTAGGTTCAAAGAGAAACTAGTTACCTGAGAACCTTTAGGTATATTATTGAAATGATCTTGCTACATGTATTAGGTAGATATGTTATCTGAATCCACAAACATGTTGTTCTTTGCAAAAAACGATAGGAAATAAGCGACATTAAATTTTACCATACCTATTCTCCATACTGTGTAACGCCATTTTAGTGCCACGCCACCTAATATCGTCTCTGGGCCCGATTCGGATTTTGTAATAGACATCTATTAGACATCGCCAAGATACGATAACGATATGTTTAAGATCTAACCTCGCAAATTTGACATTTCCGCGATTCTGAAGATAATCTTGAACGACTTCCACAAGATATTACTTAGAGATCTAATTCACATCTAATAGATATCTAACACGATCTATCGTAAAAGTGACATTGGTTGGCCGAATTGCGCTGCAAAAGAGAACTAGTTGAAATCTAAACTATAACGTATCTAGAATGGATCTAGTACGTGTCGTCTCTTGTGAATATCTTGAAGTTCGAATACGGCAGTCTGTCTAGTTACTCGCTTACATTTGTAGTTCTAGGCAATTAGGCGTGCCCTTTCTCAAATGTCGAGGGCAGGTCGAGCCACTTTCCAGACCGACTACTTCTCTCGCCAATCACATTTAAATTTCAACTTTAACGGCTTGGTAATATAGTTGTGGTTTGAATGGTGTAGTGAGGGGTGATAAGAGGTTTTTGAAATAAGTTTCGAAAGGCCGAAACATGACTGTTCTGTTGATATAATCACGTTTTGTTTTTCGTGCGATATTAGAGTAAAGTTTCTCAACTGCTTATCCTGATCATAGTATTACTTATACAACTGTAATGTTACTAAAATGTTACTATATAATAGTTTTAGATTGATAAAAGTCTAAATTACTAATGTGCCGATGGAAAGTTAAAAAAAATCGAATGTTTCCAATTGAAAAGGAATCGGAAACTTCTCACAAGTCACAATTTAGTAAGAACTAGAGATGCCACAAATATTCGGCAACTATTCGGTATTCGGCCTATTCGGCCACTTTGCCGAATATTCGGTATTCGGCCTATTCGGCCACTTCACCGAATATTCGGTATTCGGCCGAATGTTGCCTACTATTCGGCCGAATACCGAATATCTGTTGCACCTACTTAAAAAGAAAAATTGCATCATAAAAATAACCAAAAACTATGTAGGTATATTTAGAATGTGTTCTTGGAAAGTTGTTAAATACCAAGACCCTTTTTTGACCATTTATTGATTAAAAAACATTTTATCTATATATATAAATGCAAGTGTCCTGACTGACTGACTGACTGACTGATTCATCAACGCAGAGCCGAAACTACAAAAGCTAGAAAGTTGAAATTTGGACACGAGGTTGCATTTGTAAAGTGTACAAGAGATAAGAAGCGATTTTGAAAAATTCAACCCCTAAGGGGGTTAAAAAGGGGATGAAAGGTTGTATGGGGTTCAAGTTTTAGTTTAAGCTAGGAATTTGAAACTTTGTGAAAATGTATTATATTAAAAAACAAGAAAACTAATTTCAGCCTTTTCGAAAATTCATCCCCCAAGGTGGTGAAAAAGGGGTTGAAAGTTTGTATGGAGATCAAATATTTTTGTGAGTGTGGGACTTGAAACTTTGTATATGGATATATTATTATAAGACAGGAAAAGTAATTTCAGCGTTTTTGAAAATTCATCCCCTAACAGGGTTAAAAAGGGGTTGAAAGTTTGAATCCATTACAAATGCGTTGAAACTTCTTAGAAAGGCATAATAATCGATTACGAAACAAATTAATTGCGACGTTTTAGGAAATTCAACCCCTAAGGGGGTAAAAAAGGGGATGAAACTTTGTCTTGGGGTGCAAATTTTATTTTAAGCTAGGACCTTGAAACTTTGCAAAAAGGTATTAAATTAAAAAACAAGAAAACTAATTTCAGCGTTTTTAAAAATTCATCCCCCGAGGTGGTGAAAAAGGGGTTGAAAGTTTGTACGGAGATCAAATATTATTGAGGGTGCGGGACTTGAGTCTTTGTATAAAGCCATATTATTAGAACTGAAGAAAAGTAATTTCAGCGTTTTTAAGAATTCATCCCTTAAAAGGGTTAAAAAGGGGATGAAAGGTTGTATGGGGTTCAAGATTTATTTTAAGCTAGGAATTTGAAACTTTGTGAAAATAAATTATATAAAAAAATAAGAAAACTAATTTCAGCGTTTTCAAAAATTCATCCCCCAAGGTGGTGAAAAAGGGGTTGAATGTTTGTATGGAGATCAAATATTTTTGTGAGTGTGGGACTTGAAACTTTGCATATGGGTATATTATCATAAGACAGGAAAAGTAATTTCAGCGTTTTTGAAACTTCATCCCCTAACAGGGTTAAAAAGGGGTTGAAAGTTTGAATCCATTACAAATGCTTTGAAACTTCTTAGAAAGGCATAATAGCCGATTACAAAATAAAGTAATTGCGACGTTTTAGGAAATTCAACCCCTAAGGGGGTAAAAAAGGGGATGAAACTTTGTCTTGGGGTGCAAATTTTATTTTAAGCTAGGACCTTGAAACTTTGCAAAAAGGTATTAAATTAAAAAACAAGAAAACTAATTTCAGCGTTTTTAAAAATTCATCCCCCGAGGTGGTGAAAAAGGGGTTGAAAGTTTGTACGGAGATCAAATATTATTGAGAGTGCGGGACTTGAGTCTTTGTATAAAGCCATATTATTAGAACTCAAGAAAAGTAATTTCAGCGTTTTCAAAGATTCATCCCTTAAAATGGTTAAAAAGGGGTTAAAAGATTGTATAGGGTTTAAAATTTATTTTAAGCTACGAATTTGTAACTTCGTAAAAAGTTATTTCATTAAAAGAGAAGAAAACTATTGTCAGCGTTTTTCAAAATTCAACATTTAAGGTGGTGAAAAAGGGGTTGAAAATTTGTATGGAGGTCAACATTTTTTCTAAGTACGGGACTTGAATCTTTGTATAATGACATATTATTAGAACACAAGAAAACTAATTTCAGCGTTTTTAAAAATTCATCCCATAACAGGGTTAAAAAGGGGTTGAAAGATTGTATAGGTTATAATTTTATTTAAAGCTAGGAACTTGAAGTTTCGTAAAAAAATATTTTATTAAGAGAAAAGAAAACTAATTTCAGAGTCTTTGATAATTCATCCCCCAAGGTGGTGAAGGGGGTCGAAAATTTGTATGGAACCCAAATATTTACTTGAGTGCGGGACTTGAATCGTTGTATAAAGGCATATTATTACAATACAAGAAAAGTAATTTCAGATTTTTTAAAAATTCATCCCCTAAAAGTTTAAACAGGGGTTGAGAGTTGGTAGCGGGTTCAAATTTTATTTAAAGCTAGGAACTTCAAACTTCGTAAATAGGTAGTTACGAGGGGTATTCAAAATATTCTCGGTATGAGAATGAAAACAAACAAGTACGAAAAGTTTGATATTTTTATTTTTCAATATACTCCCCCCCTATGTTCATACACTTAAAAGATCGATCAATTATTTTTTTTAATCCCTCGTAAAAATATTTTTTATCTTTCGTGTAAAAATGCTCCTCCACTGCCGCCTTCAATGCTTCATCGTCAGAAAATTTATTTCCACGCAGATCCTTTTTAAGATTGGGGAGCAAAAAGAAGTCGCTGGGGGCTAAGTCCGGACTATACGGTGGGTGAGTAACAGTTTTAAACCCACGTTCAACAATAGCTGCCTTGGCAATATGAGCAGTATGGACGGGGGCGTTGTCATGCAGAAGCAGAATACCTTTGGTTAACTTTCCTCGCCTCTTTTCTTTAATTACATCCTTTAATTGACGTAGAATGTTAGCGTAGTACTGTCCTGTGATATTTACACCTTTTTCTTTATAATCGATTAGTAATACTCCTTCACAATCCCAAAATATCGTGGCCATGACCTTGCCAGCTGAAGGGATGACCTTCAACTTCTTGGGATGAGCTGAACCCTTAATGTGCCACTGCATGGACTCTTGTTTACTCTCTGGGTCATAATGATGAACCCAGGTTTCATCTCCAGTAACTATTCTTTGCAGCACCTCATCAGGATTTTCACCGCACAGGTCAATAAAATCGGAACAACAAGCTACACGCATGTCTTTTTGAAGCCGAGTCAGCATTCGCGGAACCCATCTTGCACTTACTTTTGACATATTAAGATGGTCATGTATAATATCATGTACGGTACCAATAGAGAGATTGGTTACTTGTGCTATAGATTTTACCTTCACTCGACCATCTTCCAATATAAGTTTTTCCACTTTATCAATATTTTCTTGTGAAGTAGCTACTACAGGCCGGCCAGGTCTAGGGTCATCTTCAATACTCTCCCTTCCGCGTTTAAACTCGCTTGACCACTTTTGAATGGTAGATAAAGAAGGAGCAGACTCACGGTAAACACAATCCATTTCCTCTTTTATGGTTTTTTGATTTTTACCCTGTTTTGTCAAGAATTTTATCACGCATCGATGTTCTAATTTAGTTAACATTGTCAATTCGCACAGGATGTTCATGTTTGTTCAGCAATTGCAGAAAAACAAAAGACTATCTCGGTTCGAATTATACTTTTTTTTAATGTCAATGAATAAACCTTAGCGGCCAGTAACGAAAGAAATTTTAGAAGAGGTCGTAAGATATCAATACCGAGAATATTTTGAACGCCCCTCGTAGGTAGTAGGTTTTATTAAATAGTGGATTTGAAAATCTTCTGGGGGTTGAGAGAAAGATTATATCGAGAACAATTTTATTCAGTTAGGGGCTTGAAACTTCGTAGGTTGTGAAAGACAAATCTCATGCGTTGTATAATAATCAACAAATGATTAACCGTCCCTACTGCTATCTTTTGCTGCATAATGTTCTAAGCTAATGTAGAATTTATAACCACCAATAAGTACGTAACAATAAGTACGTGTAAGTACGTAAGAAGCAATCTAAGCTCTTATAAAACCCGTGAGCAGCAGTCGGGTAGAAGCACGCGCGGTGGAAGTCTCATTCTGGTACCGGGCCATACTACCGCTAAAGCTAAGAAATCCCTTGGTGTTTTAGGCGTCAGACTGTTCAACACGTTACCTGCTGAAATCAGAGATGTCCTTAGTGATGTCACATTTACTAGAAAGATTAAAAAAATGTTATTGGAGATGGCCTGCTACACGATCGACGAATTCTTCGACAGGGTGTCATTGATCCATACACACAATGTGAAAGTCTAAATCACTGTTTCGATGGGACCTTGATGGGACATTACTTTCACTGTAAAATGTTATTTTTAATTTAGATATTTTAATATGGATTATTAGAAAGCCTTAATGTAACTATTTAAAATTATTTAACGAAACATGGATTTATTTTAGTTTTAAGTTTATAATTATGATCGACACGACATATGTATTTCTGTTCTGCTTTTATTTGTTGTTAAGTATGTTTACATTTAGTGAACGGTAATTTTATTTTAAGTACTTACTCCTAACATGTAATTAACGTTATCAATAAAATATGAATATGAATATGATTATGAATATGAATATACAAATCCACGCGTACGAAGTCGCGGGCAACAGCTAGTTTTTATCATAAGTCTGTTTTGTTCGACTCTACTCATTAATGCTGTTCAACAAAAATATATCTTAGCTAACGTCATCTAAGTCGTTGAGCTTTGTTAGCGATCAGTTTTCATAATAATTGTGAGTCAAAATGTTCGCATATGTCATGCCGAATATTCGGTCGCCGAATATTCGGTATTCGGTCGGGAGAGGGGCCGAATATTCGGTATTCGGTATTCGGCCAAAACCACTATTCGGGGTATCTCTAGTAAGAACTATACCTATCTAAGAAGATAATAATCATGATGGAGAAATGATTTCAGTTCAGTCTAAGCTCTAAATAGACCGAGGTAACTAAAGGCGTATTCTGATTGTAATTACAGGTTATGAATTACTTAGATCTGGATTTGTTGATATGATTTGTCAGTGTGACTTTTCTGGTTGAAGTAGTGTCACTTTTGACACCAACAGATCTAATCCATTACACCAAAGGGGTCATCCATTAATATATCACACAAAATTTCGATTTTCTAGCTCTCCCCTGCTTCCCCTCTTGTCACACTTTTTCATAGGAAAGAGATAGGTATAGGTATTTAATACCTACGTTACCTACGTACTGTCACACTTAGCACATAAGCAAAACTTAACACATTTCAACTCTGGGTGTTCTAAAATTCTAAAACATTAAGCATCACCTTTTCCATCACAGCTACAATTTGAACCTTACGTACTTACATCAAAACCTATCGCCACCTGAAACCTTTCATTAAACCCGTTAACATACAACCTTGTCGCAATAACCCACCATCAAACCCATGTTACCTCTATCTAATTGACTTACAACGACATAGTTGTACAGCCAACAAATTGTGTACACGAACATTTTTCTCTAGGAACGCACACATGTATTTAACATTGACTAGGTAACCATTCCTCGACCTTATGACAAAGGAATAAAGCCTACCTACAGTCAATCACCTCTGAGGGCCTACCGCAAGCACCGAACTTGCGGGCATTTTTCTCTTTTACTCCAATTAAGGCGTAATTAGAGTGACAGAGAAAGATGCGCGCAATTTGCGAACTTCGGTGTTCGCGGTAGACCCTGTGTTATTGTTACACTACCATCGCCAACGCAACTTAAACCTTAATACGAAGATATAAGGACTATCAATAGCCAGTCAGCTGTTATTAAACCTAGTTGTGTGTGTGTGAGTGGCTCAGCTGTTATTTGTTACCATCGGCAGCGAGGGGCCTCGGGAGGTCGATGAACTTGCCATAGAGTAACGATGAGGTAGAGAGGGCATTTTTTTCTATGAAGTGTGTCGAAGGCCAGATGTTTTATAAGCAACTTATAGCGAATAAAAAATGATGTGCTTTTGTAGGACTACAATTCTCAACTACTCATCATCTCTAATAATCTGGTTTTGGACATTGAGCAGTTGCTCAGATAATATCTGATACAGGATTTGAAGTGCACGCAAGAGTTATGTTAATAAAAAATAAAAACACTATATATGGGGCCCGTTTCTCAAAAGCTTGTAACTTGTAATACAAGCGGATGTCACTTTTTGACAGCTGTTGTTAGAAAGGGACTTCCACTTGTGTTACAAGTTACAAGCTTTTGAGAAACGGGCCCCAATTAGATTTACTCAATAGTCTTACTTTGATTTACATAACAGCTCGGACGTTTTTGTAGCAAGCCTCGGTAAAAATAAGATTTATAGATGGTCAAGCAGATCTTGTCAGTAGAAAAAGGCGGCAAATTTGAAAAATGTAAGCGCGAAGGGATATCGTCCCATAGAAAATTTGAATTTCGCGCCTTTTTTTACTGACAAGATTTGGTTGACCAGTTATAGTTATCACTTATTTAAATAGTTGTAGAGGAAAGCACTATCCCTTCCAAGTCTTTCATAAAATTACAACAGTGCCTCTCAAACCCTTTCATCTCTTAGGCAAAAACTGCTGTCCCATCTGTCTGCCTAATCACCGGCGTAGCAACAGCGTAACGCAGTTGCAGTGGCATTGTGAGGCCCGACACGACCCCGGTCCGGTGGCGACACGACACCGTTACGTAACGATTCCGTCAACTATACCACAGCCTCTCAGATCCTCTGATCTCGTAGGCACAAACGGCTGTCCCATCTGTCTGCCTAATCACCGGCGTAGCAACAGCGTAACGCAGTTGCAGTGGCATTGTGGGGCCCGACACGACCCCGGTCCGGTGGCGACACGACACCGTTACGTAACGATTCCGTCAACTATACCACAGCCTCTCAGATCCTCTGATCTCGTAGGCACAAACGACTGTCCCGTCTGTCTGCCTAATCACCAGCGTAGCAACAGCGTAACGCAGTTGCAGTGGCATTGTGGGGCCCGACACGACCCCGGTCCGGTGGCGACACGACACCGTTACGTAACGATTCCGACAATCTTAAATATTGAAGACTAGATGATGAGGCCCCGGGCCTCAAACTAATCTGCATACCAAATTTTGAAATTTTGTGAAGTGGTCACAGACAGACAGACAGTCAGATAGAAGAGTTACTTTCACATTATATTAGTAGGGATTGCCTTCGGTTACTGCGATAGTTAGATTTATGTCGTGTATTTCATAATTGGATTATATCGCAAACATATAAGTAATTATAACTCTAGTTAGAAAAGTTTATAAATAATAGGTACTATAGGGTACGTACTGAAACCTCAAGTATGGGTAACGGGTAGGTACTTTATCAAAAAATATAAGAATAAGAATAAGAATAAGAATAATTTTTTGAGAAAACCTTATTGCTAATGTTACATTATACGTGAACTTTTATATTTACATATTAAATATGATCAATCAATCAAATAATCTCAATTAGAGTCAATTCTGAGGCCACGGGCGTGAAGTCACGCACGAAAATGTTGAATGATAATTAATTAAATGTAATATGAAATTAGTTCCCGTTTAATTTAAATAATGCAATGTTTTGAGTTCAATTATTTGTATTAAAGTGCTGGTATGCTGGTAACTCAGAGGTTGTGAGTTCAAATTCAATTCCGACCAATAAGTATCTCGCTCGAATTAATAACTGTGGGACTCACTCAAAAATATGTCCCATAGTTCTTAATTCGCTGACATAAGAGCTATGGGACATATTTTTGAGTATGACGTGTGCACCCATATTTTTGCACTTGACACAAGCGTTTACGCGAATAAGCCACCGGAAGAGATGAAACGCTTTCTTTACTTTGTTTCACAACATGTTTCTTGATACTTTGCGACATCCCGCGCTTTATCTTTAATAAGCGCAATAATCTGCTACCCATAAAGATTACGAATTTACCGAGTGAAGAAATTGTTTAACGACGTTTTGAAACTAACCGAGTATCCGAAAGTAGACAGTCAAGTGTAAAAATATGTGGACCCATAAAAACTAACAAAATAAGGTAAATAAACAACTCAGAACTTTAACACAACTAAAACTCAATAAATAACCATTCCACACAACCCTGGCACGACATCACACGTTTCAACCCCCTAAAACCTCGAAACTATACACGAACACGACATTAAACTTATAAACACTTTTATAGGTTATAAAAAAATCGTTGACGGCGAAAAATGGAACTAAGGTTTTCACGCTTTTTTTTTAACTAAAACAAAAGAATATCACAATAGGATAGTAACTACTTGTACTTTGGACTCAAACTGCGTTTTATTAAGGTTGAAATTCGAATGTTAATTTTTAACGCTTTTGTTATAAAAATATCTTCTTTTTTCGATACTAGCGCCACGGTTACAGTTACAGATAAGTTTGTAAAGCAGTAAAAAGGCTGTAATTCCACCATATTGTTTAGTAAAAGGGGTCGTTATCGCCATTTTCAGATATAACGGTATCGGTTATGGCTCCGATTTCCGTGGGGATTTGGAATTATTATACTAAATAAGTATGACGATTTTGATGGCGAAATGGCATTTACTTTACGATAAGGAAGAACGTGATGTTAAGTTTGAGCATTGACATATTTTTCTACTGTAACTTTTTTTTTCTACAAATCAAGAAAGAATTAACATGATATAGGTGCATAAATAATACGTAATACCTAAGCATGTTTTTCTAATAATTAAGGTATATAGATAATATATCTTTGCCTGTTAAATTTTGTAATTTACTTTTCTTTTTAGATGTTAATCACTTAAACTAAGGAAACTATAGGTCTATTTACTGCTGCTCAATCTATTGTTTAATTTGAATGAATGACTGTTTGTTTCTCAATAACCTAAAAAAAAGGTATCCTTTGTACCTACTCTTCGTAGATACCTACTCTCTATAAATAATAAGAGTCACGCGAACCCGTTCTCAAATAGCCGCTACCATACAATCTAAGTAAGTATTAATAGTAATCATACGCTCTCATATTAAAACAAAATGCTGTTTTCGTTGCTGAAAATTTATACAGTGATTTTAAAGTTTGGGATATTAATGATATTATACCAGCGTATACCTAACTAACAAAACCATATTGTTAAGAAACATTATTTGGCTAAAGTTATCAAAACAAGAAGCTTATCTTTGAAATGAGCATTCAAAACTAACTTTTAAGCTAAACATAATAGAACTCAAAATCAAACAACACATCTAAAGGTTGCAGTTAGTAGATACTAAATCAAAAACACTGAATACAATTATTTCGTATTATAATGTTGTCAAGTTTGCCTATTAGTTATGAGCAAAACAACTTATCCAGCCCTTTTGTACTAAACGACGTATGTCGTAAGCTAATCCCAATAAAATGTGTCATTTTGAACAAGAATTAAAATGATACACGGTGGGTCTTAACGGTGTAGGTATACAGGGTGGAATACAACGCTAAATATTAAGGTATCCACCTGAAAGATTTTGGTGATCGATTTCGATGATTAAACGGAGTTATCACTACGTAGTATAAAACAAAGTCGCTTTCCGCTGTCTGTCTGTCTGTATGTAATATGCTTAAGATCTTTATAACAACGCAACGGATTTTGACGCGGTTTCTTTAAATAGATAAAGTGATTCAAGAAGAACGTTTATGTATAATTTTTAACCCGTGCGAAGCCGGGGCGGGTCGCTAGTACTTTAATAAAACAAATCCACTAGGACACTACTATAAAAATCAATTTATTTTGTTACAGAAAACAACTTAATAATTAAACTGGTGGGTACAATGATTACAACGTAAAAGTACCTGACTTGGAAATTGTAAGTTATGTTTCGTACCCTGTATATCAGATAAGAGATAGGCCTTTTTCCACAGGCCATAAACCGGTCAGCTCAGCGCCTTACAGGTGCACTAACCTAGATCTAGGACAGGTTCCGAGCTTCTACGGAACCCTTTAACGGCGCAGTCACAGCCTCCATAGCCTTTTAGACTACGAAATATTTAAACCAGGTTTAGTGTTTTATATATCGAGTGGGTGGTCAAAATAAGTCTAGTAAAAGGGTTTTTGAAATTAGAACAAGACCGTATATGTGACATGCGTAGAATTCTTATTTGAATATTTTTTTTTTGATTTATCGGGTTTGACACCCCAGCCCACGATATACTCGTATAAGAAAAGCGTTTATATAGAACTACATACAGTAAAACTACCCAACAAGTCCAAAAGCTCCCAACTTCGGTTCAAAACTTTTTCGAATGGTTTTGAAATGTAATAAAATGAATTAATGTATTAATGTAGGTAATTAATGTTGCTACTTTAGTAGGTATGTACTGTATGTAGTCTCAACATCCTCTACATTTTCAGGCGTACAATACATTTCAGGACGACACAGACACACACGTTCATATTATATAATATCGATTTGAAATAATGATAACCAACTTAAATAAATAAAATAAAATTTAAGTTTTACGTGTATTTTCTGAACTACTTAGTTCTGACGTAAGTAACATAGTTTCATAAATAGCGGAAAACATTCGAAAATACTAAAACTAAGTCCTTAGTTAATTGTTTTGTATCTGTGCTATGGCCCCATTGATAATGCCATAGCGTAACCAGGCTTGAGCGTAAGATTGGTATTATTGTTGAACTTGTGGACTATAGTCGTGTTGATTATATTCGCAGTTTTGCGGTACGCATTCAAAGGGTTGAAAGCTTATTTGTTAAAGCACTGTAATAAATTGTGTCTAAGTGATATAATAACTGGGTGCCTACCACTTAAAGGTAGTGAGGTGAACTATTATAGCTGGATTCAATTGTTAATTCAGTCTATCGACTGTGTTTTCCGAGCTGTTATATTTGTATATATTAAACTTAAGATTTTACCTCTCAAAAAAGTTGTTTATGAGAGAGTTTATGATATGTATGAAGATATATTAATCAGACACTGTCAATAGCAATTTATCACACTAGTACTAATAGTTTTCGTTGTAAAAAATATTATAGAGATATGTATTGTATTTTGTATGTTACACTATATTTACGTTATTGTATGTGTTGAATGTTCATGTAATTTTTTTTTCTGTTTAATTTCACGTTACTTCAAAATGTTTTAAAATAAGAGCATAACTTGTATTATTAAGGGTGGCTACGTTCGTGGTCGTGAGTCGTGACTGGCTGTGACTGGTGTGGCTGTGACTGGTGTCATGCGTAGGGCAGGGGCCAGTCTTGTATTTATACATCATCTTCATCTTCCTCGCGTTATCCCGGCATTTTGCCACGGCTTATGGGAGCCTGGGGTCCGCTTGACAACTAATCCCAAGAATTGACGTAGCCACTAGTTTTTACGAAAGCGACTGCCATCTGACCTTCCAACCCAGAGGGTAAACTAGGCCCTTATTGGGATTAGTCCGGTTTCCTCACGATGTTTTCCTTCACCGAAAAGCGACTGGTAAATATCAATTGATATTTCGTACATAAGTTCCGAAAAACTCATTGGTACGAGCCGGGGTTTGAACCTGCGACCTCCGGATTGCAAGTCGCATGCTCTTACCGCTAGGCCACCAGCGCTAGGGCAGCAGTCTTGTATATATATATATATATATATATATACATTATACGTTAAGTAATCCCGTATGAACCAAGTTGTAATGTATATGCACGCACTGTTTACTGTCTACGTTAAAATGTATAGCGGCACTCAATCTCACTACATTGGCTCCTGTCAAACATTGGTGGATATGCTCGGCATACAAATCGACAGATTATGTAGTTACGTT
The DNA here is from genome assembly GCF_948474715.1 of Cydia amplana. NCBI lineage: Eukaryota > Metazoa > Arthropoda > Insecta > Lepidoptera > Tortricidae > Cydia > Cydia amplana. The sequence continues at coordinate 16,867,539 of NC_086082.1, forward strand.
TGTACATACAGTCAGCAGTAATAGTTGCAAGCGGGACTGGTGTTCAAAATGATCTTGACGCGAATGGTCTTGATCTTGTTAAGAGTATAAGAGCGCGATGATTTTTAAACGACTATTTTGAATTATAAATAAAATATTTAATAGCTTCTCATTTGGAAACCAAATAGTTTGTAACATTTTGAGTCTCGTGCCTTGAAACCCTCGCAACTCTCCAGATTCCATTTTTCCTACTAACTCATTTTATCATTTCCAGCGATAACGACGACGACGCAACAGTAATGCAGCTGCAGTCAACAACCGAACATCACCTTTACTTACTTTTACAAAATAACCGAATTAATTGAGTTTTTCCATTAAAAACTTTTAAACATAAGTATCTATCGCAATGTCGTACAAGTTATCCGGTTTCCTCAAATATAAACCTTTATTCCATCTAATAAAACTGATTTTGCAATGTCAAAAGTCAATTTCAAAGTTGTCTATACACGTTAAACATTTTCTAGAATAAATAAGACAATTATTATTCATCTATGCACAATAATTTAGCCGTGATGGATTTATTTAATGGGATTGTTTTCTTGCAGTTAAATTGAAGAACCTAAAGAAATTACAAATCTTAACTAACGTTACCCATTCATTGTAATTTGAGTCCTATAACACTTATAAAAGAGTTGATATTAAGTGGACCAAAAAAACAGTTCAAACCTTTTTGCACATAAGGTCGTTGACTTAAAAGAATGCATTCGTCAAACGATATTGAACTTTAATACGATGGAGGAAGGTATAAAAAAAGGTTTTATTTAAAATAGTTTCGTTATTATAGTGTAGGCGTACGTTGGCTTAGGTTTGTTTACTAAAAATCTGTTGCCCTATTCGAGCGGTTTTAATTAGGGATGTACCGACTAGCCGCCAACTAGTCGGGAAAGCCGACTATTCGGCCTCATTTGTAGTCGGCGACTAGTCGGCAAAAATGGCCTATTAGTCGGCACTTTATAAGTGACAGAAAAATAGGGCAAAAAGAAATAAACGGCACATATTTTCATAAGCTTTTTACCTATTTTACCCAAATTTTTATTTAGGGTGCTTACGAAAACTTTTGTTCGAAATTATTGACCTTGTGGTCGCTTTTTTATGTCAGATTGTGCGGTCGCCGTATGAAATATAACGTTAGGATTTTTTTATTTGTTTTTTAGTGCATTTGAACCGCACTTAGACCAAACTAATAATCTGGCCGACTAGCCGACTACTCGGCCGACTAATCGGCCATCCGAGCGCCGATTAGTCGGCTAGTCGGCCAAATCAATAGTCGGTACATCACTAGTTTTAATGAGAAGGCGTGACATGGCCGATTAGTGAGAATTAATAAGCTTATTAATTATGTATTACCTAGCTTTTGATTGTTAGAATGTAACTTAAAATTTTTGATCGAGCGTTAGTAAAGGTCTTCGTTTCAGGTTGGGCAAAAATTCTTTCGTTATGTCGAAATATTCTCCTCTATAGGTCGCAATTCTCAACGTGAAATTTTGTGACCATTCAATGAATAAATAGTTTATGTCTGCACATGTCCGTTATTGTCACAAATAATATGTTCTTTATCTTTCGCGTTGTATTAAAAAACAAGAATAACATTAATAACATAACTCTCAATCTTCGCTTTGGTTTTAATGTAATACCTTTAAAATACGACAGTAAATATCACAGAAATATAATAAAAGCGATATTAAACTTCTAATTGATTATATAACACTACTATTTCTCGTTCAAATCGTCCAAGCTACAGGAAACTAGATAACAGTAATTACAGGATACACAATTAACCGTAGTTTCTTAGCCGCCATCTTGGATTGAAAGGCAGTTTGGATGTATGAAGCCTGCACAGATATACCGTTCTCGGCCGGTGTAGGGTCCGCTGTATCTTGGAAACGATCTAGATAACATATAACGATGTGGCAAGATGATATTGAACTTTCTTATTACATAATGTACAGTTACAGTGATCGGTTCCCGGAGTTTATTATTACATAGACTTGCAAAAGAAAAGCGCTGGTGGCTTAGCGGTAAGAGCGTGCGACTTTCAATCCGGAGGTCGCGGGTTCAAATGATTCAATGAGTTCAATGAGTTTTTCGGAACTTATGTACGAAATATCATTAAATATTGACCAGTCGCTTTTCGGTGAAGGAAAATATCTCGAGGAAACCGGACTAATCCTAATAAGTTGTACAACGGGACTTAATCGCGTATCTAAGTTTTTAAGATTTACCTCCGACGTTTCGAGGACGGCGTTGTCCCCGTGGTCTCGGAGAAGACTGGCTTAAGTTGACATCATTTAATAATGTGTAAAAATCGTGAAAGTTTAAATCACTGTAATCCTAATAAGGTCTAGTTTACACTCTGGGTTGGAAGGTCAGATGGCAGTCGCTTTCGTAAAAAGTGCCTACGCTAATTCTCGGGATTAGTTGCGGACCCCAGGCTCCCATGAGCCGTGGCAAAATGCAATATTTTGTGCAAATAATCTGATACATAAAATAAAACAAAAGCAAACGTTAGAACAAGGTTAGAACGTACGCCAGAAAAAGCTTAAAAAACTATTTTTCTACTCCAGCACTTAAATGTGTCAATTAAATGACTGACAGTGATATCTAAAGCAATGTCATTTGAATGATTTGTCTATAGGCTCATAAGATGACTGCTAGCAGTCATCTTATGAGTATAATACAACTGCTTTATTTTTTTTAAAGATACAAGTTCCGATCATCTTGATTGAAAGAGGTATGTTTTCATTTACAATAATAACTCTTTTTTTTTTTAAATAATAACTCAATTTTTTTTAAATAATAACTCTCCTTTTTTAATAATCTCTTTTTTTTAATAATAACATTTTTTTTTTTTTTTTTTTTTGCTGCAGCTGTCATAGAAAAAGTAATGTATGCAACAGCTCATAATTGGTTCTTAAAATTCTCGGGTCTTTTTTTACAAAACTCGACTACGTCTCGTTTTGTAACTTCGACCCTTGAATTTTAAGAACCCTTATTATATCACTGTTGCATAAACTACTATTGTATTTAAATTATAAGTAATTTGCGAACATATGCCTTGTATTATAAAGCCCTTTGATCTTAAGTGCAAAAACAGTGGCAACCTAAATAAAAAATGCTTCCCAAGATTGAAGGTAACCTTTGGGCCTGGGGTGCTTTGGGCAATCCACCCGTTCCCAGGCTTTATCTCTTTATTCATTTTATCAGTATAACCACATTTCCCTAGGCGGACGATAAAAAATCGCGAAGAAAAGTTATCATTACCTTACACACCCAAATTTGAACTCTAAACACTACAGGGTAAAGTTGCTTTCCGCTTGGGAATTGAAGGTATTTTTAGGTGTCTTATCCTTGAAAGGAAAGTCAGTAAACGTAAGAAGTTGATACAGTCGGCTCGAAAATAAATGAGCGCTTTGAAGTTTATTTATGGGCTCGGGAATATGCTCGTGTTTTTGTTTTGCGGACTGTACGGAGTTTATACAGAGTGCTTTGGGAAAGGGTGCTTTCCGAATGTGAAGAAAGGGTTGGCGTTTTAAGCCGAAAAGACGTATTTAAAAATACTTTTTGTAATCATTATTATCCTTTAGTTTAGACTTTTTAAAGTAAGGTACTTATTAGGATTATATACCTACATAACATATATATTAGGCAGCTTTTTTGCTTATTTACGTATGTAAACAATTTATTTACATAAAACATATTATACAGGGTGTTGCCTATAACCTATAACAGGAGCAATAAATTAAACTGTAGGCTGTACTCCTCAAACTGACCAACATTTGTTCAGCGACTTTTAGTATAGTGTTTTGATTTTTAGTACCTACACTTTAAAGTTTATTCCAAGACGCAATGTCTTGCAAATTTCTTATGTTTAAAACGTGACAGGTAACGTCAAAGATACTGATTACAGCGTACATTAAAATATTATTTAATTTGTATGAAAAAGAGAAAATTTAAAGATTTCATAATTTTTCAAAGTTTTTAGTCAAAAGTTGTATCGTTTGAGGAATACAATATAGTATATGGTTTAATTATTTGCTCGGGTTACAGGTATACCCGGTATACAGTGGTACTAATTATACTAAATTAATTTAAAAACTAGCTTAAATCTAAAATAGGCCCTTTTACTTATTAACTAAGTATGTTATTGGAGTTGGTATTCATTAACTATCTGGTATTTCTTAGAAACAAATCTTTAAAATCTTTGTTTCTAAGAAATGCGTCAACTTATTCTGAGTATCAAACTTGGGCGTACGACTTTTTCTGAGACTTAAGACCTCTTCTTGAAAACTTAATACTTAAGAGACTTAAGATCTCTTTTTGATGAAAACGTAAAAAAGTAAACCTTTTCTGGATTTGGAAAAGGAATAAAAAAAACCCACCGATAGACAAATTGACGAGCGACTAAACTTCTCATTTGTCGCACGCGACACCTTATCGCGAGATCTCGTAACGTTTTTATTTTCCAGTTCCGAGCTTCGGGCGGCACGGAAGGGTAGACTACGAAAACAGAGGGTCTACCGCGAACCACGTTCGACGTGTTGCCTCCCTGTCACACTTACGTACGAATTCAGAAGTGCGACAGAGAGGCAACACGTCGAACGTGGTTCGCGGTAGGCCCTCTGGGAGTGCATTTATCATTTGTCGTTATTTCAACTGAAAAACTCTTAGATCTTTTTCGTGACCTCCTCCTACGTTATTCTGTCCGTATCTAGGGTGACTGCTATATAGTTATTGGGCACTACTTAGTAATTGGCCACTTATAATAATAAGGCTGCAATTTTTGGCTTGTTTCTAGAATAACTACAGCAGCAGTATTCGCATATTGAAGGGATTTTCACGATGGAACGTCGTTCCAAACAAACGTCAGTTTTAATATAACAGGTTGGTAAGATTAATTATCTAATGTGCATCTAGCTTTGAGGCTTTACGTTCCCGGGTTCGGATCACAGTAAAGTAATTTCGGGACAAAAGTATTTGCCAACCCCTAATACTTTTACAAATAGAGATAGTACATAAATTTTCTACATTTTGCATTCATAAGTATTTGCTAAATTCTAATATTGATCTATATAAGTACATCCGATGTTTCCTCTTGTTATCTAAACTATTAGAGTAACTATGGTATTAGATATTTTGATGCGTTGCGTGACTGTACATGTTTATTTAATTTAAGAAATATGTTATTGTACTACTCTGTTTTAATCTATAGCATCCAGGATAGTAGTCTAGTAAGTACACTACCTTTCCAGCTTTGCTTTGCCAAAACAAACCTTAAAAACCAATATTACAGAAGTTTTTACCTTAAATCAGTTACATCGTAAAGGATTTCCCTTTACGACGAGACTTATAGTGACTTGGCGAGTTATAAAATGATAATTGTCATTTAAAAATATCGCGGCTGTCGCACGCGAGCGTAATAAGCCGTTTTAGTATGTTTTTATTTTTAAGCTTTTTTATGGCTTGGTATATAGTAGAACGAACGTGTCATGCAAGAATTTTTTTACTTGTATCATAGAGAAATATAGTAAGACAAGAGTGCTCACTCCATACATCAGTTCAGACTATTAATTTTAGTGTCTACATCTAGCATCGAGTAGCGGAACTATCAGTACCTACTGCTGCTTGACAATATATGTAGCACCGACCGGAAAATCTTATCTCAACAGCATAAGACTTTCCGGTCGGTGCTACATCTATTGTCAAGTAGCAGTACTGATAGGTCCGCTACTCGATGCTGATAGTTTCGTTACTCGATGCTAGATGCTAATAGTCTTTTTGGTACTAAAACTGATGTATGGAGTGAGCACTCTATGTATTTTTTTCTCTATGCTTGTATTTATTTAGGGTAGGTACGGTCGCCATCAGATATATCAGAGCGGCTATGGCGCTCACAAATATCTGGACTCGCCTGTATTGTCAGGGCGTTAGAGTGAGTGTTCAGATATTTATGTCACTTCCATGTTCATCTTAAATTTCATGTTATTTCAGAATGTCGTTTTAAAATGAGAGCTTATATACCTTGGTGGCTAGGTTCGCTTGACTCGTAACAAATGTAGATAAGTATATTAAAATAAATAAAATCTTGTGGCATAATTTGATGTATATTAAGCTATGGAGCTTTGCAATTACCTATTCGCACGTGTATCGAAAAACGTTTTACAGTACATATGTCACTTTAAAGTTTCGACATACGCACGAAAAGTGCTATTTTACGTACTAGTGCGGAAAACCAGCCCCATATGTACTGTAAAACACATTTCATAGAAATTTTTAAATGCTTCCAAATCTATATATATAAATGCACGTGTCCTGACTGATTGACTGACTGACTGACTGACTGACTGACTCATCAACGCAGAGCCGAAACTACAAATGCTAGAAAGTTGAAATTTGGACACTAGGTTGCATTTATAAAATGTATAAGAGCTAAGGAGCGATTTTGAGAAATTCAACCCCTAAGGGGGTTAAAAAGGGGATGAAAGTTTGTATGGGGTTCAAGTTTTATTTTGAGCTAGGAAATTGAAATTTTGTAAAAATGTACTATATTAAAAAACAAGAAAATTAATTTCTGCGTTTTCGAAAATTCATCCCCCAAGGTGGTGAAAAAGGGGTTGAAAGTTTATATGGAGATCAAATATTTTTGTGAGTGTTGGACTTGAAACTTTGTATATGGGGATATTATTATAAGACGGGAAAAGTAATTTCAGCGTTTTTGAAAATTCATCCCCTAACAGGGTTAAAAAGGGGTTGAAAGTTTGAATCCATTACAAATGCTTTGAAACTTCTTAGAAAGGCATAATAGCCGATGACAAAAAAAATTGCGACGTTTTAGGTAATTCAACCTCTAAGGGGGTAAAAAAGGGGATGAAACTTTGTCCTGGGGTGCAAATTTTATTTTAAGCTAGGACCTTGAAACTTCGTAAAAAGGTATTAAATTAAAAAACAAGAAAACTAATTTCAGCATTTTTAAAAATTCATCCCCCAAGGTGGTAAAAAAGGGGTTGAAAATTTGTACGGAGATCAAATATTTTTGAGAGTGCGGGACTTGAATCTTTGTATTTGGGGATATTATTAAAATACAGGAAAAGCAATTTCAGCGTTTTGTAAAATTCATCCCCTAACAGGGTTAAACAGGGGTTGAAAGATTGAATCCATTACAAATGCTTCGAAACTTCTTAGAAAGGCATAATAGCCGATGACAAAAAAAAGTAATTGCGACGTTTTAGGTAATTCAACCTCTAAGGGGGTAAAAAAGGGGATGAAACTTTGTCCTGGGGTGCAAATTTTCTTTTTAGCTAGGACCTTGAAACTTCGTAAAAAGGTATTAAATTAAAAAACAAGAAAATTAATTTCTGCGTTTTCGAAAATTCATCCCCCAAGGTGGTGAAAAAGGGGTTGAAAGTTTGTATGGAGATCAAATATTTTTGTGAGTGCGGGACTTGAATCTTTGTATTTGGGGATATTATTAAAATACAGGAAAAGTAATTTCAGCGTTTTGTAAAATTCATCCCCTAACAGGGTTAAACAGGGGTTGAAAGTTTGAATCCATTACAAATGCTTTGAAACTTCTTAGAAAGGCATAATAGCCGATAACAAAAAAAAGTAATTGCAACGTTTTTGGAAACTCAACCCCTAAGGGGGTTAAAAAGGGGATGAAAGTTCGTCTTAGGGTGCAAATTTTATTTTAAGCTACGAACTTGAAACTTTGCAAATAGGTATTAAATTTAGATACAAGAAAACAAATTTCAGCGTTTTTAAAAATTCATCCCCCAAGGTGGTAAAACATGGGGTTAAAAATTTGTACGGATATCAAATATTTTTGAGAGTGCGGGACTTGAATCTTTGTATTTGGGGATATTATTAGAAGACAGGAAAAGTTATTTCAGCGTTTGGTAAAATTCATCCCCTAACAGGGTTAAAAAGGGGTTGAAAGTTTGTATGGCGTTCAAATTTTATTTTAAGCTAGGAACTTGAAACGTCGTAAAAATATATGTTATTAAAATACAAGAAAACTAATTTCAGTGTTTTTGAATATTCATCCCCTAAAGTGGTGAAAAAGGGGTTGAAAGTTTGTATGGATATCAAACATTTTTTCGAACGCGGGACTTGAATCTTTGTATTTGGGGATATTATTAAAATACAGGAAAAGTAATTTCAGCGTTTTGTAAAATTCATCCCCTAACAGGGTTAAACAGGGGTTGAAAGTTTGAATCCATTACAAATGCTTTGAAACTTCTTAGAAAGGCATAATAGCCGATAACAAAAAAAAAGTAATTGCAACGTTTTTGGAAATTCAACCCCTAAGGGGGTTAAAAAGGGGATTAAAGTTCGTCTTAGGGTGCAAATTTTATTTTAAGCTAGGAACTTGAAACTTTGCAAAAAGGTATTGAATTAAGATACAAGAAAACAAATTTCAGCGTTTTTAAAAATTCATCCCCCAAGGTGGTAAAACATGGGGTTGAAAATTTGTACGGATATCAAATATTTTTGAGAGTGCGGGACTTGAATCTTTGTATTTGGGGATACTAATAGAAGACAGGTTAAGTTATTTCAGCGTTTTGTAAAATTCATCCCCTAACAGGGTTAAAAAGGGGTTGAAAGTTTGTATGGAGTTCAAATTTTATTTTAAGCTAGGACCTTGAAACTTCGTAAAAAGGTATTAAATTAAAATACAAGAAAACTAATTTCAGCGTTTTTGAATATTCATCCCCTAAAGTGGTGAAAAAGGGGTTGAAAGTTTGTATGGATATCAAACATTTTTTCGAACGCGGGACTTGAATCTTTGTATTTCGGGATATTATTAAAATACAGGAAAAGTAATTTCAGCGTTTTGTATAATTCATCCCCTAACAGGGTTAAACAGGGGTTGAAAGTTTGAATCCATTACAAATGCTTTGAAACTTCTTAGAAAGGCATAATAGCCGATTACAAAAAAAAAATAATTGCAACGTTTTTGGAAATACAACCCCTAAGGGGGTTAAAAAGGGGATGAAAGTTCGTCTTAGGGTGCAAATTTTATTTTAAGCTAGGAACTTGTAACTTTGCAAAAAGGTATTGAATTAAGATACAAGAAAACAAATTTCAGCGTTTTTAAAAATTCATCCCCCAAGGTGGTAAAACATGGGGTTGAAAATTTGTACGGATATCAAATATTTTTGAGAGTGCGGGACTTGAATCTTTGTATTTGGGGATATTATTAGAAGACAGGAAAAGTTATTTCAGCGTTTTGTAAATCCCCTAACAGGGTTAAAAAGGGGTTGAAATTTTGTATGGAGTTCAAATTTTATTTTAAGCTAGGAACTTGAAACTTCGTAAATATATATGTTATTAAAATACAAGAAAACTAATTTCAGCGTTATTGAATATTCATCCCCTAAAGTGGTGAAAAAGGGGTTGAAAGTTTGTATGGATATCAAACATTTTTTCGAACGCGGGACTTGAATCTTTGTATTTCGGGATATTATTAAAATACAGGGAAAGTAATTTCAGCGTTTTGTAAAATTCATCCCCAACAGGGTTAAACAGGGGTTGAATGTTTGAATCCATTACAAATGCTTTAAAACTTCTTAGAAAAGCATAATAGCCGATTAAAAAAAGTAATTGCAACGTTTTTGGAAATTCAACCAAAGGGGGTTAAAAAGGGGATGAAAGTTCGTCTTAGGGTGCAAATTTTATTTAAAGCTAGGAACTTGAAACTTCGTAAATAGGTAGTTAGGTAGTAGGTTTTATTAAATAGAGGACATGAAAATCTTCTAAGGGGGTTTAGAGGGATTACATCGAGGACAATTTTATTCAGTTAGGGGCTTGAAACTTCGTAGGTTGTGAAAGACAAGTCTCATGCGTCGTATAATATTAATAATTAAGAAATGATTAACCGTCCTACCGCAATCTCTTGCTGCATAATGTTCTAAGCTAATGTAGAATATATAACCACCAATATACAAATCCACGCGTACGAAGTCGCGGGCAACAGCTAGTTTATCAATAATCCCAACCTAATCAAAAATTCGAAAAAATAAAAACAAACGTAGGGGCATAGCTGTGCTGATATACAACTAGGTAATTGTGTCAAAATATTTTCAATAATGTTAATATCCGGAGAGCAAAAATGAGGACCACGTTTGTATGAAAAGGCGATTTCGCGCGGGTCTTTCGTATTGAAATGGTCCTTACAACATCGACCAAAGTGAAAATGTAATAATTTCACCGTAAAAGGAGTCGACGCATTAGCGTTGCCCTCGCGTCTCATTAGCACCTTAAAACCAACACTCTTAATTGCGAGCAGTTTACTCAAGTAATTAACGATATGGACTTGCTTGTATGTCCTCACTTGACAAGGCCAGGATACAATGTTACAAGTTTTTACGCCTTTTACTGCTGAGTGTACCTGCCTCCGTAGACAACAGGGATGTTGCGAATATCCGCATCCGCAACCGCGGAACCTCCGCATTATTTTCAACATCCGCATCTGCATCCGCATCCGCATAAAATCAATGCGGATTTTAATGCGGATGCGGATGTGGAACAGGTCGGTACAGGAACGTCTTAGCATCGGCGTAGGTGCTAGACTGCTAGGTAATTTAGTCATTAGCCAAAAAAACCTTTTAGAAATGAGCAGTCAAGCGTGAGTGCGACTTAATGTACGGAACCCTTGGAACGCGAGTCCGACTCGCACTTGGCTGGTTTTTTGAAATAAAAATTACTAAAATGTAATATTTCACGTTTTTTATGTACCTATCTTGACATCCGCATCCGCATCCACGGATGTGAGCCTTTAAAAATCCGCATCCGCATCCGCGGATGTCAAAAAATCGGCATCCGCAACATTCCTGAGACAACATGCCAATCGCTAATGCTCCGTAGCGAACGAAACGCAACTGTCACTGTCTCACTGTCTCAATATGGAAGAGTAGGTAATAGAGAGACACAAAACGATTCGATGGCGAAGCGATAGCGATTGTCACCTTGGCTAGGCCGCCTGTTCCTTGCACTATAAACTTTTCTAATCCTGTTATTGACCGCAGCGTAGCGAAGGTCTACGTTTTGCTTTTGACTCGGGCATTTTGCTTTTGTATGTCCGGATGTTCTCCTCTACAGGTCGCAATTCTTAACCGATTTTCGTGAATTTTTGTGACCGAATTCTATGACTAAATAAAAAAATTTTGTCGATCCGGTTTTTGGAAATTTTTCAAAATGGCGGAGTCGTGATAGCTCCCGCCTAAACAAATAGTCGTATCGGTATCATAAGAGTTTTTTCTTTTTGAGATATGCTTATAGATTAAATGGCCAAAAATTCAGAAAATTTGTATCGCTGGTTTTGGCGGTATTTAGATATTTAATTTTTACTTGAGAATGAGTAGCTAAATTTCGTCAGCTTTAGTAAGAACTATAATGGTGTATTTTGCAAACGTTCGCTTTTTTTGTTTGCATCGGGAGGTCCCTGGTTCAATCCCCAGTAATTGTATATACTGCTACATAACTTTTTGTATTTTTTTTAATACTTAAATTTCGTATAGTTGTTTTTTATTTTATTTTTTTATTTTGAAGAAATGAAAATTTTCGTATTTTTTATTTATCAAGCGCGGGTTAAGCGTACCTATTCGTTTAATTTTTGTTTGTAGCTTTATGTAGTTTTTAATTTTTTGTTTATATTACATGTACTACACCTATATTTTAATAAATATTTTTGCCATACATTTGTTCAGTTTTAAGCTCTGCTCGCGAGGTCTACAGCTCACAGAGCCACTAGTGTTATAGGGGCAACTTATAAGGTTAGGTATACATTTTAATTAGTGTCCGACCGAAACATGTTTTTTTGCCGAAACCGAAACCGAAACCGAATGTTCGGCTTTGGCTCTAGTTTCGGCCGAAACCGAAACCGAAACCGAAACCGAAACTTTTGAAGACTTGTTAAAATCGTTGAAAAAATGTCATAAAACCGCTTTTAAACTCATATTAAGGGGCTGTCAACACCCAATGTCCTTGAAATTGATGTTACTTAAGGCGCTCCGCCACGCCAATGACCTTCGATCTGAATCCCTTAGTTTTCTTATGTTTTTTGTAGCTTATCATATTAACAGCAATGGCTTTAAGCAATATAGTATTCCATATTTACTTCAAAGTTCATTGTCTTCGCGATATTTGGCATCAAAGTTGAACAATTTAAGGCCAAAAAACTGGTTTTCTGGCCATAACTTTTGTGTTAACTCGTGTAAAATTAAAACCCTAGACACGTTTTACGACACGTCAAAGACGAACCCAAATATGTAGATTTCGTATAAAATATCCTTCACAGCAATCTAGATACGAAAAAAGTGCTCTTTTAGACAATGTTTAAAAAAATAATAAAATAGTATCAATTTCTTTCAAAATCCGGTAGACAATAATAATGGAGATTAAGATTGAAGAACCGATAGCCGTTTGTCTTATAAAAATCTATCTGTAGTGCAAAAGTAGGAGATACGATTTAAAACTTGTCAAAAATTTTAAGAAAAACTATTTGATTTAGTAAAGCAAAAAATATATGGCCGCACTCGATACATGATTGAACGACATCGGCTCGATAGAAAATAATTGCAAAGATTGGTCTTAAATCCCCATTAATCGGTTCTAATATCTTTATTTCTTGACTTATGTGTCTGAAATTAAAATCAATTTGTCAAAAAATTTACTTATACCTAAACCCCTAACGAGTAATATTACACAAATATTAATCCACACTTATTTTTATTTCAATAGTTTTCTTTCTTATTATTTCCTTGAGCGCTGGTGGCCTAGCGGTGAGCGCTGATGGCCAAGGCTGATATTTACCATTGAGGAAGCCGGACTAGCCCGATAAAGCCTAGTTTACCCTCTGGATTGGAAGGTCAGTCTGATGGCAGTCGCTTTCGTAAAGTGCCGACGCCAATTCTTGGAATTAGTTGTCAAGTGGACCCCATGCTCCCATGAGCCGTGGCCAAAATGCTGGGATAACGCGAGGAAGATGATGATGATGGTTTTCTTATTATTCCCTTGCCCAGTAACATGCGACAGTGCTATCTCATTTACTACGATACAATTAGACAGTGTGTGCGTTTTAGGTATTGACAGCCTTAAGACTGCGTCGACCGTTCAGTGGCCCCATCATTAGTGGAATTGTGTTTAATAATAAACCGATTAATTTCTGTATAAGTACATAAATCAGTATATGTATTAATATTGTTGTCCTACTTGTTCCACAACTTTTGGTCTTTGTCACATAGTTTAGTTTCATAGAACGAAGTACCATTGCGTATGTTTCGGCCCGGCCGAAAGGTTCGGCCGTTTTTTGGCCGAAACCGAAACTACGGCCGAAACATGATTTTTTGGCCGAAACTGGCCGAAACCGAAACCGAAACCGAACCTTCGGTCGGACACTAATTTTAATATGCATTCTCAGCTTTCCCAATATCCATCGTATATCCATCGCGACAGAATTGGACTAATTCCAATAAGGCCTAGTTTACCCTCTGGGTGAAAAGGTCAGATGGCAGTCGCTTTCATAAAAACTAGTGCCTATGCCAATTCTTGGGATTAGTTGCCAAAAATGGGACCGCTGAAACTTAATATAACGGTCTCTAGTCAGTACGTCAGTAGTGTCCCTGGTTGCAAAGATATTTTTCTTTCCTGAGTTATGGATATTTTTTGTATTTAAGTAGGTAAGTATTTATTTACCTATCTGGGGATTATTTATCGTCGTTAAGTATCTACGCAAAATAGGCACAACGGTTGTCGATTTGCGGAAAATGCCCTGCAGAAGCACTAAATAAGTACCTACAATATAATATTTAAAACCTTCGCGTTTTGAACACATATTAACTCACATTTATAGACGGGTCTAACGCGAAATTTATTCAATTACCTTTATATATATATCGGTATATATCATCTTCCTCGCGTTGTCCCGGCATTTTGCCACGGCTCATGGGAGCCTGGGGTCCGCTTGGCAACTAATCCTAACTATATCGGTATATATATCGGTATATAAAGGTAATTGAATACATTTCGCGTTAGACCCGTCTATAAATGTGAGTTAATAAGTACTAAGTAATAAGTACTCCGCTTGCTATATATGGCCCTAGCAGATTCGGTAATTAACTACGGAATATCTAGCTACGGACGAACATACAACACATACCTACACAGAATTTATAATATACAAATAAGAATACTAAAAACCATAGTTCCATTAAAAATAAAGCAAAAATATAAGAATAACTATGATAAACTATTTCAATATTGTAGAGTACTTAGCATATTTAATAAAGTAAAACTGGCTATGATTCTTGAATACAAAGACTTATTAGGAAAGCTGGATAGATACAATAGACCGGCCAACCTCCGGCGATTACCCAATGAACCTCAGTTTAAAGTCCCTAAAACAAATAATGAATATGGCAATAGAGTCTGGAATGCATACTTACCTACTATTCTAAACAACTTTCCTAATAGAGTATTACTAGATATAAGTAATAAACCTAATAAGATTAAATATATAATAAAAAAAGAACTGAATTCCATAGTACAAGAATAATTAATAAATAAGTAAGCACATAGATATAATACATATACACATAAACATATATAAATACATAATTATAATAAATATTATTAGAACTTAAGACTAGGGAATAAGTCCCCGCTCTACCTGAAAAGGTCATGGCTTTCATAGGTGGAGAGTTGTTGTGGACTGTAGATTTTAAATTAAATATCTTCAATAGGAAAAATTGAGTTTTATTTAGGAAATCACAAAACATACATCTTTGTAGGAAAGAAAATTAATGAAGTGCCGCTATGGCAACGAATAATAATAATTTTCATGGATTTTAAATATAGAATCCTTCAATGTTGCTAACATTATTGCGCCACGAGAATGGAATTAAATTAAATTCATTTAAATGCGTATGTTAACATGAACAACATTTAACATCGAGTCATTACAATTAAATTATATATTACTTACTTTTAAAGAAACATGTTTAAGTATAACAGTGATACAATTATTATCTTTTAATTGTTAACGTTCAATAAAATAAAATTAATAGCACTAAGACCGAGCGCATATAAATTCAAAACAAATCTTAGCAGATGTAAACAAAAGCTCTTTGTTTACACTAAAATAAATACATAAATGTATGCCTTTATAATAGGCACTTGAGACACTTATAACCAAAGATAAGGCTAAGTTCCTATCTATAGGCAGTACACATATTTTTGTAATGGGCCCATTGTGAGTATGACCGCACATACTGCGTGTACTGTACCGGCCTTCCCCGGGAATAAGTTAGTTACCCTCGCCATGGGCCACTCGAGAGGAGGTGAATTGTAACTACGCAGTATGACTAAACTAGGAATACCGAACTCGCACGAAGCTGTGAAGCGTGGGGCTGGCATAAAACCCATCAGCTAAGTATTGCAGCCGCGTTCAGTCTGAAACACATTACACATTTATGTATTATCTTTTTTACAGTGGTTAAACTATCTATTATACAGAACCTTTGTCATGAATAGCATAAGATTAAATTTTGTCCCGTATCTAGTGAACATATTTGCTCATTTCTTATAATCAAGTTTTTAATAGCATGATGCTGTGCAGTATAAGGAAGCGACGCGTTTTGCAGTCGACCACCAGCTCGTATAATGCCTCCTTCGGTATCAAGGAAGGGAATCAGCAGTTTTAAGTTACCTTTAACTTGCTTGTGAGATTGCAGCATCTTTAAGTCATCTGAAAATAATTGAGCTTGCCCATGTTTGAATATTAACATGAGGGCCTTGTTGAGTTCGACTATAGTTAAGAAACCCTTAAGATTCTGGGATGTCAGTTTGACATTATTGCAAAACCTAAGAATATGTGCAAGAACATGGGTCATTTTTGCTATAGTAGAAAACTTTTTTATTATTTCAAAGAGATCAGGGTTGTGCGCTGTGGTTGTAAGGCACAGAGCACTGGTATGATCGGCTTTCAGTTCAGGCAACTTGGTGGGCACAGGTGAATATTCTGAAAGGATACAATTTTCATTACGCAGGGTTAATTGCCCATGCCCCTCATGACTATTTGTGAAAAGAGTTTCATTCTTTTCATGTAACCTCTTTTCTAGTTTAGGTGCCAAGTGACAAGATTTTCCTAACTCAGAGTTGACTTTCTCTAAAGGGACCTTAGTGGGCAGTGAGACCTCATATGTATTATCTACTAGCTTCGTAGATTCCCTAAAAAGGTTATCACAATAGTCTTGCTCTGGTAAATTATCTAGGAAAATTCCAGGCACCTTTTTTGTTTCCCCAAATTCACTTGACAGATCGCTTGAATATTCATTGCCTTCCCTACACAGCAAAGATATTACCTGTTTAGACTTTTTTCTTGCAGGTAGCTGCATTCGACCACCGATGATCACGCCAAATGATGTCTGCACTAGTGTAGGGCCTTGTGGTGTAGCGGCGCATGCTATTGAAGTACTCGAAGCTGCAGCACTCGAGGTTGTAAAGCTCGGTGCCGAAGTACCTGCACTGCCCGCAGTCACAAAAGGCTGTTTGGTAGCTTGGTCTCCATTATTCTTCGTCTGCGTCAGAAGAATCTGAAAGAAGACACCAGCATCTAGCAGCAAATCCACATCACCACGCTTATTAAAATTCTCATCGGCTAACTTGCAGTTAGTAGGCAATGTAATGTGCGACTTGTTAATAGGAATCTGTGGCAACTTTGTTGTTATTTTATCAACAACCTTGCAATTGACATTTATTTTGAATGGATAAACAGCAGAATGCACATCAAGGTTTATACATTTGTCAATCTTATGCTTGGCATTCTTGATACCAGTTATATTAGAACTAGTATTTTGCATCGGTAACCCCAATAAATCGACAATCTTCTGTGTAATGAACGATGCCTGTGAGCAACCATCTAACAATGCCTTGCAATATATTGCTACCCCTGACTTAGTAATCAGCTTGACACGAGCAGACGGCAAGACTATATTATGGGCTCTATTCCTTGTTGCAGACAAGGTTACAGGAGTGGGAGACTTGTCTTGATGCAATAAGCTATTGTGCTGTAGCTTGCACACCTTACACCGAAAATGAAATTTGCATTTGCGCTTGTGTTGCGACAAACAAATCTTACACAAGTTGTTTGTTGAAGCGAACTCCATGCGTTTATGAATGGAAGCTAAATTAAAATTCGGGCAATTATATAATCTGTGTGCAGACTTACAGTATAAACATTGCAGCTGAGGCTTATGCGCTGACGGCTTTGCTGGTGCAGCTACAGGATGGCTGACAAAGCTCTGCGAAGGCCCCTTTTGCACGTCAGTGTTTTCAAATGCTAGGGCACGTTTTTCCACGTAACCTAGGAATTCCTTTACCGTGGGCGACACATTGTTATTTCGCTCCAGTTGAAATGCTCTGTAGGTAGGCAGGTCGATCTTCTTAGATAGGATGCAAATAATTATGGCATCCCACTTATCTACAGGCTCACCCAGGTTTTGCAGAGCAGCAAGATGCTGTTTGACAACTGAAATAAAATTTCGTAAATTAGTGACGTTAGATCGCGTGATTGTAGGCATATCTAGCAGTGCATTAACATGTTCTTGCGTAATTCGAACTTTATTATCGTATCGTTCTTTCAGTAAGCGCAGTGCTTCTGGATAGCTGTTGTCTTCTAATGGCAGATTTTTTATTAAATCGAGCGGTTCATCACTTAAAAAACCTTTAAGATAATACAGCTTCTGCACGGCTGAAAAAGAAGTACACTTATCGATCATGGCTGTGAACATGTTTATAAATTCGTAATATTCAGTGTATTTACCTGTGAATGTTTTTATCACGACCCGAGGCAGTTTGAGGTTGTCAGACTTGACACTTACGCCATTTGCGCTGCTGGTAGTGGATTGAGCAGCCACTTGAGGATTGTCCCTTTGGCGGATAACATTTATGATGCTATCTAACTGAGCTACCAATAAAATGTAATTGTCTTCAACCTCCTCGTCATCGGTGGCGAGAGTAACTGGTGGGGAGGAAAGAAGCGAGGCAACCTTGCTAGTGAGGCGCTCATACTCACGAAAGGCCTCTAGAAGCCTAGTTTTCTTTGCTAGCACTAACTCTATCGGCGAATTTATGAGCGCTTCTCGGTCAAAGCTGTTTTTCAAACGTGTGATCGACCCTTTGGCGCGACCTCGCGCTGCTATTGCCTTTTTCTGTTCGGTGTCTGACATTTTTAGTTACAATGGTGTATAAAATGCTTTAAACAATCACTACACTTAAATATTTCAATTGTACACTATTAGAATACACTAATGCACGAAGTCACAACTCACAAGTGATCTACTGAATTCAGTAAAGAAATTAAATTGTTCAAACACGAAACGGGTAATGGCGTCGTCGCGTTATCGCTGTGTTGAATCGCAGTGTTGGGCTATTGGGCTGTTGCGTTCTCGGCGTTCACGTACGGCGCTGCGATTGGTCGAGGAACTCGAGGATTGCGCAATGCTGCCGCCCGCACGAGCACGAAGGGATGCGTTCAGATAGCACGTTGAATACACGAGACGATTAATGTTGCTTGCACGCGCTTTATGAAAGCGCTTGTTGGTGCATCATAGCGTTTTATATTATATGAATCTTGCGTTTTTCTTTGTATTGCGCCGCTCGGCTTTGCAAGACGGCGAAAGAAAAAACGATAATTATTTCACTCTTCTTTTATTGCGCCGTTGGCGAGAAGAATGTATTATATTGCATTCTTTATCATTTATAATGCGCCGCTCAGGACTTCAATAAGTCGGCGTGATAAAGAATGATTTCTGACCTTCAATGTAGTTTATTGCGTGATTCCATCTTCGGCACTGATTTTTTCCGTAGAAGGACCATATGAAAAGGTCTGGCCTTCACATGATCTTGAATTTTTAAATTGGTGAAAATATCGTGTAAAAATGTAAAAATATAGAAACCACGTTACATTGTCGTAGGAAAGAAAATTAATGAAGTGCCGCTATGGCAACGAATAATAATAATTTTCATGGATTTTAAATATAGAATCCTTCAATGTTGCTAACACTACCTAGTTAATAAAATCTTAAATATTAAAGATTGTAACTAGGTTTTAGAAATTGTAATTCTATTATTATTTGAAATAAACAGATTTAATAATAAAAAAAAAAAAAAACCTACAAGTTGAGCTAGGTCGATTTGTGTAAAATGGTCCCATATTATTATTTATTTAAGTTATCATTATGTAGCGTTTGGTTCCTGATCATATAAAAAGGTACATTATTTAGGTATATTAATGTGTTTTCTGATTTCACAAGGTTTATATCACTTCAATCAAACATACCTATAACTAAAAATAAACCTGCAAACCAATAAAAACCTAATAAAGTTTTTACCAAAGTCCCACAACCACAAAACATCTTGTCACATTCATAGTGAACTCTTTCTTCAATTTACGATCCACCGTAGTTCCTAGACCACTATACCTAGAACTCTGCCATCACACCTCTTGGCCCCTGGGTGGCCTAAAACAGAGGGGTTTAGAAAGGCAGGGGAGGTCAGGCTAGTTTGGATTTATATGAGATTTCCGCGTACAGTTAGTGTATTTATAAACTTCTAGATAGGGATGCTGCAACATTGTAGTTTGTTGATTTTGTCAAATGCATTTTTGATGAAAATTTAACTAATAGGTAGGTACCTAATATATAAAAAGCGCTGGTGGCCTAGCGGTAAGAGCATGCGACTTGCAATCCGGAGGTCGCGGGTTCGAACCCCGGCTCGTACCAATGAGTTTTTCGGAACTTATGTACGAAATATCATTTGATATTTACCAGTCGCTTTTCGGTGAAGGAAAACATCGTGAGGAAACCGGACTAATCCCAATACGGGCCTAGTTTACCCTCTGGGTTGGAAGGTCAGTTGGCAGTCGCTTTCGTAAAAACTAGTGCCCACGCCAATTACTGGGATTAGTTGCGAAGCGGACCCCAGGCTCCCATGAGCCGTGGCAAAATGCCGGGACAACGCGAGGAAGAAAAAAAAAAGGTAGGTACCTAATATCACGCAAAATATACCGTTGAACATTCAAGCTACAAGTAAAAAATACAGCATTTGTAAATCAAGTGTGAGAGCGAGTTAAAATTTAATACTTATTGTTGGTAAAACCAATTTGTCAGTAAGAACCAGGAAAACTATACTCATCCTTTTCTTTTGGGTGCTAGTACTAGTGTAAGATAAAGATAGTACGTATGATTCTCTCCGTCTATGTTTGAAATGAGACAATCCTTTGACAAACTAGAGTTCCAAATTGGTCTTTCGGTTTCCTCATCTGCAACAATTGATGAGTTGGATGCCATCTTGACTGTCATCAACCGATATTCAGTATTGAATAAAAACCTCCGCCCACGGCTTCGTTGGCGAAGATGTTAAAAACTATGACACATTTCATTGCACATATTTGGGGGTTATATTAAAAAAAATCCTCATAGCTTAATAAATAAAGCAAGCAAACGGACACCTTCTAGCCTCGCACAGCTGAACGTGAAAACATCTCGAATCCGCGAGAGATCTCCCGGAGTATCAAGCATCAAGGTTTAATAGGATTCCTTGAAGAGTTGGGCTGGCAGGACTATCCTACTCCCTATCCTCGTCACGCAAAATAGGCACCAGTCGTCACGGTGCAGAAAATCGCCGTACAATACAATACAAGACCCGGAACAGATAGAACTCCCAGTACCAGTACTTCAAAGAGAGATGACCAATGACCGTATGTTAGATTTGCCTACATCTATTCCATTCGATTTAATCTAGCGGCACCCCTACTCGAAATGGGACGAGGCTAGTCCACTTTTGACCGGGTGCCAGATATCGCAATTTAGTGTTTTAATTCCATTGGGAACCTAATAATACTTTATACTTTAGCTTTTCGATTGGATTAACCGCGTTTTCATTCCTAATATTTCTAAATCACCAGTCATTCTACAATTTTATTTAAGCTTTGTTTATATCAGGTACTAAAACACCTAACAGTTCGATTGGCTTACTCAGTAGGTAGTTCAGTACTAAAAATCATTGTTCTTTTTTACAAAAATAACAAAGGGTCGAAAAAAAGAAGAAAAATACGGTAAATAACATTGAACTATTATTACTAACGTATAGAACCGGCACAGAGAAGAGAACCAGTATTTTGCGCCATGAGTTGCTGTCGTTTTGACAACAAACCATAGAAGCGGAGCGTGAAACTCGCGACCTAAACGCGTAAGCGCCATGAAATTTTCGGCACTTGACGGCATGACGTTTTGGTCACGTGGTACAGGTTGTGATTGCGACAATTTCATTGTTTAGTATGACTTCTCTATAGTAATAAATGTAATAAGAACACAATGATTGTTTTACGGCTAACACGATTGCGCTTATGCGTTTTTGATGTGGTCTTCAGAATATTCTTAAACGGGTTTAATACGAGTATCATTTCTTACCTTTGCCCTTTCAAGAAGGAAGTCACATACTTTATGGCGACACCCAATTATAG
Organism: Cydia amplana; assembly: GCF_948474715.1. NCBI lineage: Eukaryota > Metazoa > Arthropoda > Insecta > Lepidoptera > Tortricidae > Cydia > Cydia amplana. The sequence continues at coordinate 16,889,098 of NC_086082.1, forward strand.
GTCAAATAATCACAAGGCCGAAAGTGTTTGCAGTTTACAAAGCTATAGCAAACAGCTTATTTACAGATTATCTTGGTCATGTAGAATAATGAGGCAGACAGGGACCATTTTTGGATTATGATAATGGAGATTTTGACACTTGTTCTTAATAGTAATTTTACAATGAAGCTTGTGTATTTTTAAGAACACACACTCCACACTTTTAGACTGAAATAGATGTCACATAATATTAGGAATCGAACAGGCATCTTCATATTACCTACGCAACTAACCTTGTTACTTCTTATAGGCTAGATATTAGAGTTTTTAAAAGTAAGTTCGGCTTTGCCAGCCGTATCAGAACTCACGCTCGTAATTAGGGTAGCTGTTGCCGATTACGGCATGGATAGTAGTAGTAGTTTATATGACGTTTATTTCGGTTACATAGGTAGCTATTTTTTTGTATATGGGATTCCGAAAACCACTTAGGAAATACTAGCCAAGAACGAAACACTTAGTTGACATTTATGATAATTGCAGTCTTGTTGGATTTACCCGAATATACTTAAGTTAGGTTTTCTCTTCTCTCTGATTTTGGGTATGTGTTTTATTATGTAACATTTGTAGGTTGCAGTGTCAGATGCAGGCTATAGATATATTTTTATCGAAACATATCTACTGTCTGTATTGTCAGATAGGTACATTGTATATACTGTTCTGTCAATAAGCTTTAAGACATCTCTGACAAATAATCTTTGCCCCAAACACAAGTCGACCTCGCCAAAGTAAATAAACTCCGTTGTGTATGCGCGTGAGCATCGGGTCGAAGCCACGTGCGCCGTGTGTGCGCGGCTTTATGGCTTTGTCCGTGTATATGTGGCTTTATGTTTTGTATGAATTTAAACCCTTTCAATGAGTCTTTGGTTAAAGAACCAATGCTTCGAGAAGTTACGGAGTAGTTGTCGAAAATCCTAGACGTACCTACCTAATGAATAATGATAATCTCTCAAGTTTATTACTGTAATAATCATGAACGTGCGCCATTACTTAAGAGGGAAGAATACTACATAGGTACTCGTCCATACAAAAAGAGAAAATGTTTTTCCACTTCTAAATATTTTCTATTCTCCATGATTTCTAGTACGTTATTGTAACAATGAAAGACTAGGTTTATGTGTTTTCCTTTTTTCAATTTTTTTGCAGTAAACCTAGAATATATTATGCTGAAGCGATCGATATCAATATCGAAGTGATTTGTTAAGATTTAGTTAGTGGAAACCGTTTTCTCCCGAAATGGAAAGTTCATCAAAAAAGTACCTAAGGATCGCAAAGCTATTCCCTCTTAAATGCCTCATCAGTAGAAAACGTCTAAATCTCTAAATTACATTACATTAACATTTTAACCACCACACTCGTACGTCGAAAATTCCACTCGCAATTTTGAACTTAGTCATAATTTATGAAGGCGTCACTTACAATGTCACTTTGTTCGATATGATAGTAATTATAATGGCGAACGCAACGCCGGGTCTTTTTGATTGCCCTTGAGCGTAAAGGTAAAGTACTTACGCCCAAAACAAATGTGATATATTTGTTTCCTCATTTATTTTAATTAAATAACTAGGTACTCAAATTCTTTAATAAAAATATCCACAACGCAACTTCGTCATTTTTAAACAATAATGCAAAGTTAAATAAAACAAAATCTTCAAAATATTTTTTTTTAAACTCTGTTTATATTAATGATGTTCTTTTGATATTCCTTTGACTTTGAACAAAAATAACCGTTTCCTCAAAACCATAATCCCATAATCCATATATCTAACGCAACATCTTCAAGAATCAACAAAAACAACAATTCAACGCGGTAACGCAGCGAGTGTGATGGGCACTTTTGCACCGGGGGTAGCGCGGGGAGGCCTCTTTCAGTAGTTTTTATATTCCTTGTTTTATTTTAGATATATTTAGGATTGTTAGTTTTAATTTAGTATTATTCATAGTTGTATTTAGTTCATAAGTTATTTATTTGTCTTTTTACTGTATTTTTCAATGAAATAAATGTTAATTACAAAAACATAGTTAATGCCACGAAACGTCATAAAAATAAAAAATGGTTATTTTATACAAGAAAACTCTGCCGTATTACGAAATAAACCATAATGCTAACATTCGGTCATAGATATATACACTTTACGTCTTAAAAGTAATAAATATGGTGTGGACCACTATTTCCGTGACTAGGAAAAAGGGAAATTCTATAAATTGTTGGCGGGAAAGATTATTCTCGTACATATTTTGAATAATATATCATTTTGAATCCATATTATTTGAGCCGAGTTATATTTGAGTTGCTAAGCGCCCTTGCTCCATCCCACTAACCTGGGGTTAACCCGCTAAACCGTTAATCCAGTGTCAAATGGTACTGGTAACCATGGTAACTCTATGTTTAACCGATTAAACCCGGGTAAACGCTAAGTGTATTACCTAGGCTAAGCTGTGTGCTCTATACTTATACTATTACTCTGTACTATTACTACGCCATTCTTTAAGCATATAAAAAAGTTTTTTTTACAAAACTGTGTGGGAAGTGGTGGGTCTTATTTAGCTTGCAAGATTTGACCCGAACATACATAAGTAATTAAGTACATACATACATTGCAAGTTAAATAAAAGCATGCAAAATGTCAAAAACAACCAAAAATAGTAACTTATTGTACGGTACGGAGAGTTACTATTTTTTGATGAATGAAACTAACCCTTACGTCATTTTCGTGCTGTTTATCGCATGCCATGTGTAACAGAAATAAAATTAAAATTTATTCCCGTACATAAAAGCATCACATACCTCTAAAAGAGTTATTAATTAAAGGATTTATTGCAGTGTTTTTCATATAAACAATCGTAAATTCGTCCAATAATAGATCTTATTTCGTCGCATTAAGGCCCAGGGTCGCGACCCTGAGGCTGCCATCATACAGAGTTGTTTCAAACGCTTACCGAGCTAGTAGTCAAATCAATGGATGACTTTGAGTTGAGATTTGAATATATTAGACTTTTTTCCATTGACGTGTAATTGGCATGAATGGGGCCAGTACAGCGGTGTGACACCGTTACAACGCGATTCGTTGATGAGTTCGCATCACGCGCGCGATTGGTCGCAACTAAGTTGTGTTAGACTACACGATTGGCTCGAATTCGTAAGTGACACTGCTGACTAGTACCATTGCCGCATGCCGAATAACTTGTGGGCCAAGATACCACGGAAGGGCCGGGTGCCCCGTGAGTCAAACCGACCCGGCGGGATAACTTGGACTCCTTTTTGAGAGACTGGCCAGATGTAGCTCAAAACACGAAGGAGTGTAAGAAGAGAGGGAGGCCTTTGCCCAGCAGTGGGACACAATAGGCACGCAATAATAATTACATGTAAGGTCAACCGAGGTAAATGCGTCTTTTAAAGATTTCTAAACGGAACATTTTATAACTATATTGCAACCCTCTCTGTTTGAAGTGTGGTCACTGAACTTTTAAGACGGCTATAATAGTTATAATATGTTGCGTTTCGAAGATGTCTTCAAATGACGCATTTATCACAAGAGACGCATTTACCTCGGTTGACCTTATTTAAATTTATAGCATATATAGTAACGGACGCGAAAAAGGTATGTCAGGGTCCAGCAAATGGAAATCCGTGGTCTCTGCCTACCCTTCCGGGAAATAGGCGTGATTAATGTATGTATGTATAGTTTATTTGAGCAGCCTGCTCGCGAAGCGTTAGGAACATCACAAGGCCAATTGCATTAGGCACTCAAGTGGCGTTTCGTTCGTTATTTAAAGTGTGTATTTACAGATATGACCTGGTAATGTGTACATTGTAATAATATACTGATTGAGTCTCGATTGCCTCCTGTTTATAAAGTTGTCATTATATATGTTATGATTCAATTCTTATCACTGTAAGTACTTACCTTACAAACGGAAATAGATCGTTACTTTTTCTTTAATATATGACATTTATTTCAGTTTATAATTTATATATGTATATTAGTGTGACTACTTAAAAAATTAAAATCAAAATATTTAACAAAATAATTTGATTTGTTCCCAAAGTTACTTACTTTACGTTTGGTTTACTATTGTGTAAAACACTAAAAGATATAATCAAATTAATTAATAAACCTGCTTCTTATATGGAAGTCAGTTAAGTGACCAAGAAGTCCTATATTTTGAATTCTAATCAGATAGTATAATTTACATAGTAATAGCATGCTATATGTTTGTACATATTTTAACATAAAGAGAATGTTAAAAACAATTGGACACACACTACGCATTTTAATTTTGTTTTTATTTTCTGATAAAATGTGTCAAGGACTTATTTAGTTTTGGCATTTAGGTACTTTGTTGTTGATAATTTTATAATGAAAATACATTTTATTTATTTTTTAATGAATTGTTAATTGGTATGTTAGAAAACTTTATTGAACGTAAAAGTTATTTGGGATCTAATATAATCTAGAAATATCAGTTAAATAGACGAATATACATATTGGTAAGTATATATTACAATTTCAACTTACCTAAAATTTTTTTACAGGTATCGATTTATATAGTATTATATATTTACGCACCTAATAATTGATGGACCTGCTGGATGGGGTATTCGTTTTGTGATTAGTTTTTCATTTTATTTTATAGGTAAGTTTACTTTTATTTTAATATTAATATTAATTTATTTGTAGTTTTAGTTTATTTAAATAAGTTAGTATATATTTTATAAATTCATATGAATAAAACCTAATAATTTAATATTCAGGCGAATACATACAGTTCATTTCATTTGGGCCCTTCATATGGGTCATATTACTATACAGTGTGTAAATCCAATACGGGCGAATATTTAAACGGTGGTTAGCATAGGACCTAAAAAGTATATTGAGATAGATTTTACTTAGAAATGCATTGAAAATTATAACCATACAAAATACAAAATACAAATACAAAAATACAAAATTATTTATTTGTCCAACGTAGGTAATAGGGTGTTACAGTTCAGTCAGTTTCACTATGTGGCGCCTTACGGCATACAAATTTTGAGAGCATGCATGTCAAAATATAATGGGTATTTACATAAATTATTTACAAGTCCTTATCATCTAAAAAATCTTTTATTGAGTAGTAACTCTTTCGAATCAGTAGCAGTTTCAAGGCTTTTTTAAACTGATTGAGCTCTAGTAATTGTATGTCTTGTGGTATTTTATTAAATATTCTTGGGGCCATTCCGACCACATTTTTTTGGAATAGCATCGTTTTCGGTACGATAGAGTGTAATATTTTACCCCGTAATCGTGAGCTTTTAAACTTTAAGAATAGATGGGAGTTACATTTCACAAAAACACACATTTCAAAAATATATAGGCTAGGAAGAGTTAGAATCTTAAGATTTTGAAAATAAGGCTTACAAGATTCCTCAAAGCGAATACCACACAAAGATCTTACACACTTTTTTTGAGCTAGAAATGCCATTTCTCGGTCTGTAGAGTTGCCCCAAAATATTATGCCCTATCTTAGAGATGATGTTACAAAGGCATGGTAAGCGGTAAGCACTGCAGATGGGTTAACCCTTTTCCTTAAATTATACAATGCATATGAATATTGGCTTAATTTCTTACATATAGAGTCAATTTGATATTTCCATGTCAGCTTATCGTCTACATTCAATCCTAGAAATTTGGTCATATCAGTCTCATCAATTCTTTGTCCCTTATAAGTAACATTAAGATTAGGTGTATAATTAGTCCTTTGTTTAAATGTCATAAGTTTCGTTTTGTCCAAATTAATTTTCCAGTTATTATTCCTTAACCAATCTATAATTTTACTTAATGATTTATTTATGTCAGCCTCATAACCATTCAAAATATCCCCAGAAAATATAATGGTGCTGTCGTCAGCAAAAATAACCATTGGATGATCAATAGCATTTGGCATATCGTTGATGTAAATGAGAAACAATAGGGGACCTAAAACGCTCCCCTGTGGCACGCCATAACGAACCTCCTTTACGTCCGATGAATATGTTAGTTCCATTTTCGACTTAGGACACAGTTTATTAATTTGAGTAATTTGTGTCCTACCGCTTAAATAAGATTTTATTAAAGAGTGGACATTGCCACGTATTCCGTAGCTAAAAAGTTTGTCCAAAAGTATTTTATGGTCAACATAATCGAACGCTTTCGACATATCCATGTATAATGCAGAGACTGGACGCTTTTTATCCAAATTCTTTAGGACTGTTTGAATTAAGTCGTAGATAGCCATATTAATCGACATACTTTTGCGGAAACCTTTTTGTTCATTAGCAAATAGATTATTTCTTTCAAAGTAGTGTGATATACTGCTATAAATCCATTTTTCTATAATTTTTGAGAATATAGGAATAAGCGCTATTGGTCTATAATTGTTAATATTTTCTTTGCTTTCTTTTTTATATAGAGGTTTTACGATGGTTATTTTTAATTTGTCCGGAAATTGACCACATATAATGCATAAGTTAATAATATGACTGAGGATGGGTGAAATTATATCAGAAACTTTCTTTATTATAATAGTACTAACGCCGTCATAGCCAGTACTGTTGGTATTTTTTAGAGAGCTTATTATTTTTTGAATGTCATCGGGAATGTTCGGTTTCATAAATAGAGAATTAAGTGAATTGAATGTCAAATTATTATTAGATTTATTAATGTTAACGTCATTACTTGGTTGAATTTGGTCGATAAAATGATTGTTAAATTCCTGCGCGATATGTTTCGGATTGTCATTCGAAACTATTTGTGAAATATATTGTCTCGGTTGATTTAGTTTTGAGTTATTTATTATTTTCCAGGTAGCTTTGGATTTGTTTTGAGCAATATTAATGAAATTATTATTTTGCGACTTTTGGGTCAAATGTATAATTTTTTAAGTCGTTTAGAATAGTTTTTAAAATACTCTTTGTCACCCTTTTCACAAGAGAATCGACATTTCCAAAGCAGCAGTCTCTTTCGTTTGCAGCATTTTTTTATACCCTTTGAGATCCATGTAGGTTTCTTTGTGGATGATATTTTTATTTTTTGAAAAGGGAAACACAGATTATAAAATAGGCCGAATAAGTCCGAAAAAGCGTCGAATGCTGTATTAGGATCAACGGACGAATATACTTCATGGAAGTTTAGATTTTGCAAGCATTCAGTAAACTTATCAATGTTATCCTGACTTAAGTCTCTCCTTTTAATGTACCAGTGGGTCAACAGATTTGTTCTCTTCACTGGACATTTTATAATTTGAGCTGTATGATCAGAAAGTGCTAATTCAACAACTTCCGATTTACTACCCCGTATATTATGAATTATATTATCTATTTGCATAGATAATGTAATTCATAATATACGGGGTAGTAAATCGGAAGTTGTATTGCTACATAATCTAGTTGGCTCCCGAATAGCAAGTCTTAAATTATAACTATATAATATATTATTAAATTCTACTGATGTCGAGGTTCTTTTAAGCATGTCAATATTAAAGTCACCACATATTATTACTTGCTTACTTCTACTACATATGTTATTTAAAATGTCATACAGTTTATCAAAAAATATTCTTACACAATTGCTATCATTCTTAGGTACTCTATAGATAGTAACAATAATGATTTTGTGATCCGTCAGCTCAACAGCGCAGCATTCAATTATATTAGGAATGGATAAGCCAGCGATTTCTGGTAAAATATTATATTTATGAATGTTCTTGACTAATATGCCATACCCGCCATTTCTATTATTCCTTGAAAAGTGAGCGGCTAGATTGTAATTCGCTATCGCCAAATGAATGTCATCGTCTAATTTCATGTTATGTTCTGTAATACAAAGGACGTCTATTGGCTTACCGGATTCGAGTAAATTCTCTAAATGGACGCTTAATGCGTCAGCTTTATTAATTATGCCATTTATATTCTGATGTAACACATGTATATGTTTATAAGTTACAAGGTCTTCACTTGTAGTTTTACCAAGCTTGGGTTGTCTAGCTCTGCAGCTAGTGACATTATCTATAAAAAAGAACCCTTATTATAAAATGCTTCGTTTACGCTCTTTAACACGTTATTTATACATTGTGCTAGTTTATATTTGCCTCTAAAATTAAGTTCATTACCATTTAATTTATAGTCAGTAGTTCCTAGATAAATAACTGTTTGGTTGAAGCCAAACATTAGAGTCGGCATTAGCAAATTTCTTATGCAGAGCAAAATTAATTTTACCTATATAACTATTATAATTGTCAGCGTACTTATTAATACTATAAGGTATGTCACAAATCATTACATTGGTGTGACTGGCAACATTAACCGTCTCTTCCAGGATTCTGACAACTTTATTTACGGAGTTAATATTGTGATCACTTCCTCCACACAAAATAATTCGGCCCGCAATGTAATACACTACACACGTTACGGGATACGAGCTTTTTAAAGTAACTGTCATCGCTTGTTGGCAGTTACTATGAAAAGCTCGTATCTCGTAATGTCATTATCATCTTGTTTCTTAATGTTTACAGTACATTGCTGCTCGGTACATGTGGAAAAAATTAATCACGGGGTCATAATTAAGTGTAACTTAAAAAAACATCTTAATTAATGATAAGACGGGTAAATTCTATATCTGGTTTAATTTATTGCCCGTATTTGACTTACACACTGTATAAATGGGTCAACAATTAAATTCCGAGATTGTAATCTACATAGTGGGTCACCACCAAGTTCGCTATATAAATAGTAAATTAGCCAATCGAACCGTCATTTTAGTACAGTAGGTATATCTACTATAAAAAATATTATAGATGAGAAAATAACTCTGTATGTTGCCTCTTTTGGCTTAAAACCGATTTATAATATGGCATTTTCCATGAAGATTGTTTGAGGCCTGAGGAAGGACATATACTTATATGTAGGATAGATTTTATCAATGATCAACCTCCCACGTAGATGATGTGACGGGCAGAATATGTGAATAAAACAGGGTTTAAGAAATTTCGTTTCCTAGTTTCTAAATATAATCCTCATATAATAGTTGCTCTATTAAAACTGACTATTATCATCTCTCAGCAGTTTAAATATATTAAACACGTCACTTCCCTATTCAAATTACCAAATCCACCATAAGCGGCTTTGGTAAATAGTTCAAAAGTGAACTTTAACGCTTGACACCAAAGTATAGAATGAGTTAAAACATACACTAGGTGGATTTGGATAAGGTAGCGTGCGTGTAAGACGTCAGTTCACTTCCCTGTTACAATCAGCATGTTAAGAGTCTTATTTCAAACGCTTGAAGCATGGACGAGTTGATTTCGTCTAAAACCAAAATATCTGGGAGACCGAGTTTTGCTCGGAAAACATATAAACACTCAAAATTGCGCGTTTTCCGAAGATAAAATTTAGCTAGATTGATTTTTGTCCCCGAAAACCCCCATACAGCAAATTTCAAATCTAAAACGTTAGAGCTGTTCGCGTGATCACCGAAATATATATAGTACATAGGTATAAATAAATAAATAAATATACAAGAATTGCTCGTTTAAAGGTATTAGATAGATTACATTAGATAATACTACCATTAAGTTAATTGTATGGTTTAACTCACGTATCTTGTATCACTCACGCTACATGTGTTAAAACCCCTATACCCGTACTATGCTATGTCACTAACAGTGCCAAAACTGACATATACACCTAACGTCTACGTAATTGACTTTCTATACACCTCACTCGCACTAATATGCGAGTACGAGCGAGATGCATAGAAAGTTAGCCACATAGAGGTTATGACGTTAGCCGCGAATGTTGGTTCAAATCTCTTGATGATGGATCACCCATGAGAGTCGAGGGACACGTATACCTACATACATACATACATACATACATATAATCACGCCTATTTCCTGGAGGAGTAGGCAGAGACCACGGATTTCCATTTACTCCGATCCTGACATATCTCTTTCGCTTCCGTTACTTTCATAACATTCCTCATACACGCTCGCCGGTTAAGGGTGGAATCACATCTGTCAGCATCGAGCCGCATTTTATATATGAGAAATTGCTCGTTAGTATGAAGATGCGTACGCATGCTTTCAGCTTTCCGATGCGTACGCATCTTCATACTAACGAGCGATTTCTCATATATAAAATGCGGCTCGATGCTGACAGATGTGATTTCACCCTAAGGGTGCTCTTGACCTGGCCTTTCTTCAGGATTTCCCCGATCTGATCAGAGCCTTAGATTATGTAGAGATTTTTATATATTCATCAACAAATCAAGCATAATTAGCTTATTAAGCAAATAAGGGTTTAACAAAGATTTTTATCACCTACTTACAAGCATATCAGTTACTCGCACATATACCTACATAGGGTGTCGTGTTTCGGAGGTTCCGGGGCAAACTGCCGAATCCGACACCGGAGCAGCCGATGCAACGGAGCCACGCCGTTTTGTCGACTAAATAACTAGTGTTTAGTTTTAAGTTTATAAAATACATATGTATGTTAGTCTGTAAGGTATTTGTAATATGGGCCTTGTTGCCTGAATTAAACTTCTAAATAAATAAATAAATAAATATAAAGGGAGGAGAGGGAGAAATTTTATTATACCCTTTTTAAAGTCCGTTTTTTAAAGGTTTTTCTCAAAATAATCGCCTCGTCCACGCCTGCGCGATGAGAATAGCCTCGCAATACGGCGGACGTCACTCCATCGTGACACGGAGCAGTTTACGTGTTTTGTTTTCAAACAAACGCGTACAAAGCTTTCGGAAATTGGCGATTAGGGTAAAAATAAACTTTACTTCCGTCTTACTCACACTTATAAGGTTTAATCGATTTATTACACGTTTTGGAGTTATATGCAGACTTGGTATACACGGTACCAATATACCCTTGACTTTAATTTCTTCTTTAATTTATTTGACGGTAATCGATTTGATGGTCCAAAACTTAGTTGAGACACATTTATTGGACTTACGGAGCGACTATGTCTAAAATATTCACCTTTAAAAACACTTATTTAAGAATCCCAAAGTAATTTTTAAAGACATCGAATCGAATAATGCGAAATTACATACCTATCGATGTTTATTTCGTCTACTTGTAGCTAGCTACTTAAATATATGTAAGCTCTATAGCTTTCTCATTTAAAAAGAAAAACAGTTTTCCATACAATTATGAGTATGTTATTTGACGGTTCATACAAAAATTTATGGACAATATTTTCCTTAAAATAAAAACAATTGATTATTTCTACTCAGAAATACGAGGATTTCTGAGTAGAAATAATCAGAAACATGTTACCTATCGATAAAAATTAAAATATTAAAGTACCTATAGTGAAAATGCCCACCTATCAAAGTATGTACATTCCTATAATTTCTTACAATAAAAATCTAAATTTGTCCATTACTTCAATGAATATATTAATACCCAAGCATGCTACCAGCGTGATAAAATGTCGCGCGTCACCCACTTCCCTGTCAAGCTTGCGGTTGCCAGAAACGATAGAATGTCGCGTCACGACGAATGTGGTGTGTCAGTTGAGGTCAATGACTGCGTCATGTTTTGACTAAGAAGCAATTTACAGCTCTGTGACACCTCGCCAACCGCCATGGCTACATCATATTGAAAAAAATCCAAAAACTGGCCGCGTAGCCAAGATATCAGTCGCTTGCGCTTCGTAGCGATCGAAACGCAACTTTCACTGTCGCACTAATAATAATATTAAAGAGTGATAGAGACACACAAAGCGTTTCGTTGTCGAAGCGATAGCGATTGTAACCTTGGGTAGTAGCCGAATCAACAAAATGAATCTTTAATATAATTATCGAACCTGCTCACCAAATTTCACGAGAATCGGTCGAGAAATGAGACCTGTAGAAGAGAATATCCGGACATAAGTTCGAATGAATTTTCGTCTAAGCTGAGGGGCTTCCGCGAAAACCGAAATTCGCAAATTGCGGGCATTTTGCTCTGTCACTCTAATTACGCCTTCATTGGAGTAAAAGAGAAAGATCCCCGCAATTTGCGAAATTCGGTTTTCACGGCAGCCCCTCTGAAACGGCGACATTAAAAATACATAGTATCTAATAAAATTTGTATCTACTTCCATCATTGTAGTCCAGTCCCCGACAGGACGACTGTAGCGGCACGGTTCGGGAAATGAATTAATGATTCACTAGATATGAAATAGTAAAGATATGCGACGTTCCACGGCAAAAGGTACCTTATGGCGTCTGGGGCTTACGCTATTATTAACGCCGATCCAATATTCAGCCGAGGTAATGGTACCTTTTGTCGTGGAACGTCACATATCTTTACTATTTCATATCTAGTGAATCTCTTATTCATTTTCCGAATCGCGCCGTAGGTGGTTTTCCTATTTTTATCAGCACCACAGGTTTCATCACCCTTCCCATAACCCCCCCCCCCCCCCCATTTCAGTCCGATGACCCCGTAAATAACGTTAAATGCCGCGATAAATAACCAAGTGATCGCCCAAACCAAACACGCCCAGATAGTTTAGATATGTTGTAAATGTCCTGAAAAATAGTCAAAGTGATGTTTTTGGGGAACATAAATTATGGACACTATAGTAGTGGGGCACAAATCAAATAATATTTAAAATATTTTGATTTGTGTTATTTTAAGTGTTGGGTAGCTTTGGTCACTTTTTCTCTCATATATGACACCTATTTCACCAAAACACATTTATTTCATCAGTGTTTAATCGAAATCGAAGATACCTACGTTACAAGGTAAAAAAGCGGCCAAGTGCGAGTCAGACTCGCCCATGAAGGTTTCCGTATTTAGGGGATTTATGACGTATTAAAAAAACTACTTACTAGATCTCGTTCAAACCAATTTTTGGTGGAAGTCTGCATGGTTAATGTACATCATATATATTTTTTAGTTTATTATTCTCTTATTTTAGAAGTTACAGGGGGGGGGGGGACACATTTTACCACTTTGGAAGTGTCTCTCGCGCAAACTATTCAGTTTAGAAAAAAATGATATTAGAAACCTCAATAACATTTTTGAAGACCTATCCATAGATATCCCACACGTATTTTGATGAAAAAAAAATTTTTTTGAGTTTCAGTTCTAAGTATGGGGAACCCCCAAAATTTATTGTTTTTTTTTTTTCTATTTTTGTGTGAAAATCTTAATGCGGTTCACAGAATACCAAGTTTTAACAGTATAGTTCTTATAGTTTCGGAAAAAAGTGGCTGTGACATACGGACGGACAGACGGACAGACAGACAGACAGACATGACGAATCCATAAGTGTTCAGTTTTTTGCCATTTGGCTACGGAACCCTAAAAAATCAACGTCAATTTGGTAAAGTGGAAACAAATTGATTGTGTCTAAATTTACCTGTGGTATTACAATGTAATCTATTATCCCGAACATGTGATAGGTACTATTTTAGAATAATTTCAAGAAAATCACACTTTTACACATTAAAATTAGAAGAGGATATAAACTAGTCAACAGTAAAGTCGAAACCCACTAATTTCTATTAATTCTCAGAATCGGGAACTAAATGTCAACGAACTTTCTATCACTTCACTGAATTATTGAAGCCAAATGTCACTTGCTAATACAGAAAGAGCATTAAATTAGTTAACAAATCAAACGAGATTCAACGTAAAGAATAAAACAAGAAGGTTGAACTTTGTTTACAATCTGGTGATAAATTTAGAACGTTTTAGTTCCGGGTTAGGAGTAGTCAAATGGCAAAGAAATTTTGAAATTGCTGCAAAATACTGCGTATGTGGGATTAAAACAATGGCTGTAGTAAATAGTACAATATATAACGTTACACGTATTTTAGATGTCTAGACTAAGCTGTGACTCAATGTCTAGTGTCTGCTCGGAAATAGGACTTGATAAAGGAAGTAAGCATGTCTCAGAAGTATTGATTGAATTACACAAAAAATATAGTCGCGACGTCCATAATCTATTCCAGAGCCTAAAGATATAAGTTGGAACCCGTCATGTGATAAAATAATCACAGAAATAGAGGGTTCTACATTTCATTTAGTATGTAAGATTTTATTATACAGTTGTATATTTTTAAACTGGTCTCAGGTAATCATTTTAAAGCATTTATAAAATAAAAAAAAACTTTTCTCACAGCAATAAATGCAATTACGCAGTGATTAAACATTAATTTTATATAAAAACAAAGACAATCAACCTTAAGATGACTCTTAATTAACTTAAATCGCAGGATGGTCCGCATACGCTGACATTTTGTTTAATTTGCTTCTCGAATCAGAAGCAATGCCAACGAGGGAAAATTATGTCTTGAAGTGATTAAATCCTCCCACCTCCAAAATCCTGGATTGTACGGCATGCTACCATCTCCCTCCCCTCAATCCTGCCTCCCCTCTCGCGCATGAGAGAAGGCCTGTGCCTAACAATGGCACGTATATCTATGCTCAGTTATTATTACGTCACATAATCTTCAAGTGTAGAGCCAGCATCAAAATTAATGGATCAAACTATCAAAAGTCATCCTCTATAAGACGACCTCATCCTCGAACAATTAAACTGTGAAAGATACTTTTAAACACAAACTGTAGAGTTATATCTCTATTTGGGAACGTATTCCAGAGTGGCAGATAGGCAGATATTTTTAGCGCGTTGTTTCATCCGCTACTAAAGCTGACTTTATATGGCAAATACCCCTGTTTTTTATAATGTAACTGAAAGGTCACGTGGGTGTTTTTAAGCTGCAACTATCCGGAAGCTTTACAGGTGATCAACGATTCAAAACTCGAATAACTGTCGTAGCTAAGACTGCCGCCAAGCTCAAATAGGATTGGGCAGAGTGGCAGAGCACGTCTGCCGTATGCCGGATGACCTGTGCCCCAAAGAAGCTACCCTTTGGGTCCCACAAATTGTAAGGCGTCACGGTAGACCTCGTCGGACGGTGGGACGAGCTTGAAGCTTGACGCCTTTGAATGAGACTGGTGGGAGACTTCCAAAGATACGTGGAAGAATAGGAGGGAGGCCTTTGCCCAACAGTGGGACAATATGGGCTCATAATAATAATCATCATTATCATATCAGCACTTTATCGCCCACTGCTGAGCATAAGCCTCTCTTCTAGTACGCCACTTGTCCCGGTCCTGAGCTAATCTCATCCAGAAGCGAACCGCAATCTTCCGGATGTCGTCCACCCAACGAGCCAACGGACGCCAGGCGCTTCTGTCATAATAATAAAACGAATCGAAGTAAGTCTACTTGAGTAAAATATTTTTAATGTTGATCCATATACAGCGTGTTACATAACCATCAATTAACCTCATGGTTCACTTCCTCGCTGCCTAGCCAAGTGGAGCACCATTTATTTTGAGTGATAATTTATAAAATGGATCGCGTGGATTTTACGATTGCCCACAGCGTATTATATAGACAGTGATTCAGTTTAGTAGTTTTAAATAGGAATGAGGAAGATTGTAGTTAAAACTTCACGATTTTCGCAAATTAATCTAAGAAAACTAGACAAACTCAGTACCGGGAGCAATCCCTAAAGAAAACACGATTGAATACTTAAAAAAAAGTGATTAATTACCAAACTGCCACGTTATTCCTAATTCCTTAAGATAAACCAATGTCCCTATATCACAGGATTGAACATTATACCTAATATTTGGAGTTACCTATACCTACTAGGTACTCTTTTCTCTTACCTGGCAATTAATATACACATTGACTCTTTTTTGCATTTTTTTCTAAACCGAATCATTAAGAATTTAAGACATTAGTCTTCTAAGAGTGTCAAGAAGGTTTTTTCGAATTAAGAGCTAATTAATAAATCGTCAGGTGACAAGCAAAAGTCACTAATTACTATACAATATTTAAACAATAATCAACCTTCTTTTCGTACTAATATGGTTCACTATGGCTATGAACTTGTGGAGGTACTTAGTGACTTTTGCTTGTCACCTGACGAAATACAACTTAGCCAATGAATTGAAACCACTGTAGCACATTACACTATATACCTATGTATAATCGCGTGGGCGTCCTATCGACCTACATTCGGCTCTGGACTAACTCACGGCAAAGACTAATGAATTGTTCAGATGAGACTTTTTCTTCTTTATTTATTTGCTACCTATATTTATATCACTTTAATCTGTTAGGTGGTCGTATGCATAAAAATTAGGTAAGTTAGGTAATTCTTTTTTCTGAATGAGTTAATTTTAAGACCGTAGCATGACTCTGACTGACTCATGTATGAAGTAAGCAACTTAGGAATCTAATTTATAAAAAATAACACCTTATTAAAAACTTACAAATTAAAAATTTGGCCTAAGTTGTAGTCGCTCAGTAGGGTGACCTAGAAGGCTGGCCGCATTGCCCCGCTGGATGGGAATGCTGATCCGCTGGGCAAAATATTGGCCAGCCCTCTGGTCGCCAGAAGCATCTATAGGGCGCTTTGACAGCTCTTCATAGAGGCTACGCGCGCTAGGTCCCCACGGCCCCAGGGTTTCCACCCCAAACGCCAAACTAAAAGACATACTTATAGAGGGTTCACTGTACCATACGAAAGGTATGTGACATTGGTAAATTAGAACTTGGAATCGCGGAATATTACGGTTCATAACCCAATGAGTTTTCGAAAGTACCAGCCGGCAGCAGTATTGCAGCGCGACATTACAGCCGACTGTCTGAATCCAACTTAAACAGAGTTTCTGCACCTTTGTTCGCGTTGTTCTGTTCTTCTTATAATCTGTGGTTAAACAATACAATCTCTAGTACCCTTTCAAATAAAATAACACACGAAATGTAGGAACTAATCCCGGAATACTTGGCCCAGAATTTTAATATTCTCATTTATTTACGATACAATAACTTGGCAGATCGCTAAAATTTAGTTTATCAATAAACATTGGCCTCTTTTTAAAATTAGCTTGACCGTTAATCGAGTTAAGGATGACTCACGTTAGACCGGGCCGTGTCTGGGCCGGAGCTTCCGGCGGTTACTATTATATGACAATGACAGGTGATCATGTGATGCTTACCATAGAAAACGAAGCCCTGGAAGCTCCGGCCCGGACATGGCCCGGTCTAAAGTGAGCCATCCTTTAGATAATTTAACTGGGTTTTATAGAGTGGTAGAAATACGTTGCCAGGCTGAAATAGGACGGGACTGAGTTTTGAGCCAACGGCGACGAAACTGACCTACTCCGCCTAAACCACTTTATCTCGTTCAAATTTAGAACAAAGCAACTGGTAATTTGGAGATGACTTTTGGCCCAATTCGAACAATTTTTAAAAGATGGCAGCGATACGATACCGATCTCTCAGTGTCAAAAGTGACGTTTTGGTTGAAAAAATGTCACATGTTCAAAAACCTACCCTAAAAATGTCTACCAGCTCTTGGACCATATGGGACTAGTATTATATGATCTGTGCTAAGGGCGCTTATTGCTAGACAATATTATAAATGTTTTGATTTTTTTATTTGATCTGATACAATTAAGGTCAATGTGGCTAATTCCGTCATAGAGGCTATTCCGTTTACTAGCGTTATTCTCGAACAACAAAAATGATAATTTCATCCACAAAGTTGGTGATTGCTTTTAGTTCAAGCAATCAAATGCAGATGACTTTTCCCTACGATTGAACAGCAAAAAAATATATACGCTCGTGGACGGATTTTTAGACACAATTTCTATTTTAAAACCCGTATAAAACTATAAAGAGTAGGTAATTTCATTGTGACGTCACATGCTAGTGTTTCATATAAATTCCATAGTAGCATAATCGTTTTGACAGTTCGAAAAAAGAAACTGATTTGACTAGTAGTCAAATACCCTATAATGTAATGAAATAGGTACCGTACAGACTTTGAGAAAAAGACACAAGGTGGGGAATTAATCAGCGCGGAGATGGCGGAACTAATCGCATTTGTACGGATTGACAGAAACGTAAACCGACAAGACAAAAACAGGGGGAGATCAATCTCGGTTAATCTTGGTAGGTACAGTCTAAGCCCGCTTAAGAAGATTCTGAAAGGCCACGTCATAAGCGGGAAACCTAAAAATAAACCATGAAAAAAATTAAGAAAACAAGTAGCAGGCAAGGCCTGCAGCCAGAGTTGCATTTAAGATAGGGCAATGGGATTTTAAGGTAGCGCATTGCCCCATAGGTAGGGGGGAAGGGGCGGGGGGCTAGCAACGGCAGTACTAGTAGCAGGGACTAGTGTAAGGCCTGAAGCTGCAGAATAGGATGATAAACCAGATTGCGAGGTCTATTTTGTTGCTGTAGCCTTATCTGTAATATCTGTGGCACTTGAATAAAAAAATAGTAAAATACTCTTAATAAATCATCGTAATTTGTCATAAAATCGTTTTAATTTCTTATTAAGACGGTGAATATCCTGGAACCTCAACCTGGAAATGAATCTTTAAAGATACATAACTCACCTTTAAGTTCAACTGGAAATACCATTTTACTCACTCCGTCAAACTGCCTAAAGCTACCCCTAAACACACAAACGATATATATTACGCAAGGTTACGCAAATTTCAACGTCTAAAAACAATAAAAACAAAAATTTTCAACAAAAAACACCCTCCCGTGACGCAACTTTTTTGATCTCGAGGGCTTTGTTTTTATTTTGCTCATGTCAAAGGCGATTAAATCAGACTGAATGTACACTGCGACTGATGGAGCGTGAACGTAAATATTTTTTCGTTTTTTGTTTTTTGTCAAGATGGTTTGGGTCGTTAAGTTTACTATAATTGAATACAAGTAATTCGTGAACCTTGTTAATCAAGGAGTTGTCTTATGATGGTTATAAACGGTGTAGGTATCTGTTTGTATAAATGTTACGATCTTTAACATATATCTAATTTAAAAAGTGTCTAGGTAGACGTCTACATTTATTAGGGAACACTTAGCTATTGCATAGAATGTGGGGGTGGGGTAAATATTATGACAAGGGTAAAAATAAGACATATTTTACTGGGGTATACGCCTGACCCTACTTCGTTACAAGACCTACAAAACCACTAACGTCCCAATTTTTTTGGTCCATAATTGTATAAGGAAAATCAAATCATGAGCTGGTCTGGCTGGTTCCATTATGAAAAAAGTGCGAGTCAGACTCAAATTTAATTTTTATTTCACATATTTATTATTTTGAGATTTTTTCCCTGTATGTAGTGTTAGAAGATATTACTTGCCAAATTTCATAGTTCTAAGTAATCTAGGTCAACGGGAAGTACCCTATGAATTTTGATTCCCTTGAGAGTGTCAAAATATACGTTTTTTGCGGCATAAACGGGCGTATCTTTTTTTTACGTTAACTTAGAGCGTGCTAGATTTTCTATTCTAAGAAGTCTATTTTTGTTTCCTGTTCTTTGCTAGATATATTCACAATAATATAGTACATATATACAAACAAAAATAACAACACAAAATTTGTCACTTACAAAACCATCAAAATACGTGCCCAAGTGCCTTTTCAAAGTCTCTCAATATTCCGTTATCCTTACGATAAAACACGAAGGGATTTGCGCAACGAAAGTGTAAAGCAGTGTACCAAAAGCAACGCTCTTTACTCACCTTACCTGTGCCTTAAGTCCTTAGCAATAAGGGTGACAAATTGTCAGTGATAATGTAAGCAGTGTAGCCGGAGAAAGCGAAGCTGCTTAGCATATTTAAGTAATTAAAGATACGGAAACGGTTCGCTAGGCCGCCCTTGTAACGGGCTGTGGACCAGGATAAGATATTTGCTGTTTCAAAGGACTTCAAAAAAGAGAAAAATCTGTTATTTTTAAGAAAACTCAATTCAATAGTTAGGTAGATACGAAGCTTTACTCTATATCCAATGAAAGTAGATACATCGGAAGACCAGCGCTGGACGCCACCAGAAACATGCTGAGATGAGACCATTTAGTGGCACTTTAATCTTATTTTGTGTTTTCTTTTATATTATGTATTGTCTTGTTTGTTTGTACTTACGAATAAATTATATCTATTCTATTATATACCGAGATCTATTAAATCTATTAAGATCTATTAAAATAGAGATCTATTGGTTTGTAAATGGCAACAACAACAATAATGTAAAATTGTTAAAATAATTTTACATTATGTTGTTGTTGCCATAAAATAGGTATCAAACAAAATCAAATCCAAATGAATGTTATTAAATATTTATCATCCAAAATCATCATTTAAAAGTAAATTCTACCAGCAAACATAGGAAAACTACTCAAAATTTGCATTTGATTACTTTGCCTCACATGTGAATAAAATGCAACTTAGCTATCAGTTTTTGAAGTGCAAAGTAAGCCTTTCCGAGCTGGTGTGGTGAAAAACAATGTTTACAGCATGCGAGATGCAAAAAAAATAAAGTGTCGACTTGTTTTGTAAAGTCATTTTCACGTATGACAATTACTTACAAGACTTACCTAATTTGTTATCCCGTTGAATTCAATAATAAATTGTCTCAATTTTGGGTCTGTGAAAGAATTATAGCGTGCCTCCCACTGGTAAATTGGCCTTATTCGATAGCATGCCCAAGTGTTGACGTTTTAATGCCGAGGGGCGTATCGCAGCACGAGCGAGCTACTAATTCTACCCATATTGAGGATGGCGTGGATTTTTAAATGGGGCAGGCAGGTGGATTTATTGCTTTCACGTGTAGATTATGAGATAACTTGCCTATCTTTATACTATTTTGTAGTTACTTCAATTAGCATTTAAAAAAATAAATTTAAATCAAAAGTTAGTATCGACGAATACTTTTAGAGTCACGCGTGCGAAGTTACGCTCTCATTTTAAAACGAGATTTTAACATGAATTTTGACATGAGCGTTCAAGTAACATAATTATGTATATCTTTGTCTGTTACTAGTTTCTATTGAAGAAATTACAGTACAAATAAATTAGAGTAAGTAATACTTACAAACAAAACTTCTACTCGCTCTATTTTCTTAATATAGTTGGTCAAACCATTTGTCAGTAAATAGGAACAAAAAAAAACTATAAGTACTCATCCTTTTCTTTTGTGTGCTGATACTAGTGTAAGACAAAGATGTATGATTCTCACTGTCTATGTTTGAAATGAGACAGTCTTTTCACACACTATATAATAATTTTTCTGACCCATTTAAAAATCCACCCTGTAAACAACACTCGTTCCTTCGCCGGATACCGGGAAGTATTCCCTTTGTTGTTTTTCAAAATGGTGATGGTAATGAGACGGGGTTATTTGGAATCTGTGAGTGAAGGCAAATGAAAGGGTGTTTCTTAATTTATGTTTACGGAAGAGCGGGCAAAGGGATCTTGATCTTGTTCCTTAAATATAAATAAAACATTTAAAGGCAATACAATCAGATAAATTTCTAAATAAATAGACATCTTTATCAGACGGCAGACGCTTCAGCGGATTTATTTTTTGAACCATGAATATTTTCTCTGAAAAGACATTTAAATATATTCCAAGATTTCTTGAAATTAGAAAGAATACCTGTCTGGTTTTATAAAGGATGACTGAAGCTAGAACGGTCCGGATCTGGGCCGAGGCGTCCTACACGTCAATTTTCACCCGTTATAGAAAGCGAAGTGTCGGAAGCTGCGGTCCGGACCAGACCGATCTAGCGTAAGTTATCTTTAATGTACATACTTATATCTCGGAACATCCTAGGATGTCTAGTTTCTAATTTATTTATGTTACTGATATCCCTGACAATGTAGGTACATTGTCAGGGATATCAGTGATCATATCATATGCTAGTGATTACGTTATTGCCTTGATATTAAAGTCTATTTTTGAATAAAATATTATTTAAGCTACCAAGAATGGGCAGTGCAGGAAACGTTTCAAAACATCCTGTCAAGAGGTAATCGTTTACTTAGTAATTGTATGATCGGGCGATTTATAACCGATTTACAAAATGATGGTAATGTTAACCAGAAATTTGTATATTTACTTGATTTTGCTTGTGTTTAATTTAAAGACACAATATCTGGATAACATTACGAAAATCTTTAGCCATTAGTCAAATTATATACTGAAATAGATGTCAATACTAAAGTAAAATACACCATGTGGTAACTAATAATAAAATAAAATAATATTTAATAAAATAGTTTAATTCCTTAGTGGCTTTAGTGAAATGTTGCTAATGAATTTCAGCAAGAAATTATTTAACATACCTACATACATATAATCACGCCTATTTCCCGGATTGGTACGCAATGCGTACCAATCACTCCATACTGGAGGAACTACGCATAAAACGCCGGTTGTCAACGATATGCCAGGACCAAATGCTTGCATACTTCGGACACCTCTCACGTCGCTCTCCTGATAGCCTGGAAAGAGTAATAATGACGGGCAAAGTTGAAGGCTTGAGACCTCAGGCCCCTCCCCCTACTAGATGGTGTTCTCATGCAAATTACGGCACCTATGCAATTAAAACTGCACGAGGCCATGCGCTTGGCGGGGAACAGAACCCGGAGGAACCTGGTCTTCAACAGAAGGACATGATGTCACGATCCTCAGTATTGAGGGACCGACTGAAGAAGAAGATTTCCCGGAGGGGTAGGCAGAGACCACGGTTTTCCACTTGCCACGATCTTGACATGCCTCTTTCGTTTCCTTAACTTTCATAACATAAAAGTACTTGAAAGAAGTAATATCTAAACTCATCACCATTTCAGACATTGTTGTTGATGTCTCAAACCTTTATAATTACGTTTTTATGAATAAAAAAATCGAACATGAATAATCACCAAAACAACCTATTTTCTGAAGTAACAACAAGTAGATACAACATTTTTTTCTCATTACCATACCATTTAAACTTGATTCTTTGTTAACGTGATAAAAAGCTGAATTTTAATAACAAAACGTTTTTACCATTAATAATTTACGAATCGAAGGAAAAAACTACATGTTCCGGAAATGTTAGCCCTTTGTGAAAAGGGCTTATGTAACATAGTAAAATAATTAATATATTGGTTACTAAAAACCTTTATTAGAACTTGAACCTTCTAGTTTAAACAATACAGTTCTAATTTGCGTGGAATAAATGTTAGTCGGATAATGGTAGTAATTTGAAGTAGGAATATAAGTAAGTATTCATATACTTACTTATATCAATATGATAGGGTTTCTTGGATTGGTAGTTTATTCGTAGTGTTGGTTAAATTAAGACTCGAGTCCTTTGAATTCTCTGCTTTAAGATTCGACTTAGTGTTTAGAATCTTGATTAAGTTGAAACTAGAGATCTTTTCAACTTGAAAACTTGGCAACTCTTCTATAAAGAGTTTCCTTTTCGGAAAAGGCAAATTTTTTACAAACACCATAATGGAAAGGTATCGTCATCATGTAAAATTGATGGGTTAGGTACGCCATTCAATAACGCTTTTTATCGAATTGCCACTAGTAGATATATTCATAAAACCTACAAAACAATTGATGGAGTCTTTTTCAGAGGCTCGAGTGTCAAGTCCTTTTGAGTTGCGCTTAAAAATACTAGAGATGCCCCGAATAGTGGTTTTGGCCGAATACCGAATATTCGGCGACCGAATATTCGGCATGACATGCGAACATTTTGAGTCACAATTACATATTATGAAAACTGTTCGGCAACAAATGCTAAGATATACCTATTTTTTGTTGAACAGAATTAATGAATATTGTTAGAGTCAATCAAATCAAACCCACCCATGATAAAATAAAATATTTTGTAATCAGCTAATGCTCAAAAAAAGGTCTTCGTATTTAACAACTTTCCAAGAATACATTTTAAATATTAAATGTAACCTATTAGTTCTTGGTTATTTTTATTGTGTAATTCTTCTTTTTAGGTAGGTGCAACAGATATTCGGTATTCAGCCGAATAGTAGGCAACATTCGGCCGAATACCGAATATTCGGAAAAGAGGCCGAATAGCCCGAATACCGAATAGTTGCCGAATATTCGTGGCATCTCTAAAAAATACTCAATAAAAGACTAGACTGGGACTGAAAAGACTCGAAAGTTTTTTGGCGCTGAGTCTCATAGAAACGAGGCGAGTTCTTCAAATGTAGACTCAAAATACTCGAGTTACTACCGTCTACACTATTTATTCGTACCTACTTGCATCGTGACGACCATAGTGAACAAGAGTAACAAGACCTCTAATCATTACAATCTTAGGAGGTGGTTTGAGTTATAAGATTTTGCTTCAAATAATGTTAATATGTATTACTTACCTCTAACCTGTCTTGTGAACACTTTGCAGCGTTTCCTATGGCCGTCGCTGTGGGTTTTTACCTTTTATCTGAATTTGAAAATGGGTTACTTAATCGACTTTTTCTTGTCACAGGTTGCTATAATGGTTACGGTCTCCTGAGTCACTCTTAAAATTCTCGGGTTTTCGTATTTAAATGAACCAATCTTGCATTTTATGGTAGTTATAAGACCTTTCCATAATAACGGGACCTTTACTGAGCATATTAGTAGAACATGGTATCTACAGCAGTTCTTCTAACAATCTATGCTACTATTGTCTCCTCGCTGATGGGACAATAAGAAATAGTTGATTGACCCAAATATGAAATTTAATCCTTTTAAAGGCCCTACTCGTACAGAGCCTAAAGTTGTAAATTTATCCCTGAAACTTTACGTTATTCTTACAGAATCAGGAGCTCTAAAGAACTTAAATAAAAGCAATAAAAAAACGGCCTAGAACATCCGCTCGACGCTTCAAACTTGGGCCAAGTGTTACAAAACAGAGGCCCTTTAGCATGGCCAAAGGGCCCGTAAGCGTCCGCACATTGTTTGTGCTGGCCTCATCTTTGTTAATACCTCTTGACCTCTTATTGAGCCCTTATCTGATTATTACGAAATTATAGAAATAAAGAGTTATTAAGTATTTGTTATGCTTTGGTACTTAAGTTTTTATGGGTACTTATATCCGGCTATAAATCTTATAATACAGGCCTTATTATCATTGTATTATGGGTCTTTTTGAGTGCCACTTCGACCAACAGTGATCTGTTGTGGCGGCCCGATGAAGGTTGCCCGTTGAATCATTGAATTTCCAGATTCTTTGGGCTGTATTGTGCTGTACATTAGTGGTCTACCTACTGATAACAGGCTTTAGTAAGGAAGCAAGATAAAACTTCTGTATTCTGTGTTTGTCGATAATGAAGTCCACTAAGACTTTTTTTATCAACCTATGGTCGTCTAGATAATTATGTAGAATCAATAAACACAGTGATTACTGATTACTGATTAAATTAGAGCGAATATAAATTTTACATGCAAAACTTCTACTTAGGTAATCTATTTTCTTTGTAAGTACCTACTTATGTATAAAAAAAATTAGTAACGTAAACTAATAGGTACCTACCAAACATAATATTTCAGAATGTCGTTTTAAATGAGATCATAAGTTCAAATAATATCTGAATAACTTCGTTTTGATAACAAAAACGTAACACTTCTTTGGCTGATATATATTATATCAAGCAAAACTATTAAGTTCTTAAAGGGGCCCACAGATTACCAGTTCTCCGATAGTCTGTGCGGAAAGAGAAGAGTCGTAGAATGTATTGGATCCCATACATTTCACGACTCTTCTCTTTCCGCACGGACTCTATCAGCCTGTTAGTTGTTCGGAACTGTCACCTTTTACGTTTAACTGACAGGCTGATATCGTAATCCAAGTAGCCTACAACAGTTCAAGTGTCTAGTGAACAATAAAAAAAAAACCGGCCAAGTGCGAGTCGGACTCGCACACGGAGGGTTCCGCACCATCAACAAAAAATAGAGCAAAACAAGCAAAAAAACGGTCACCCATCCAAGTACTGACCCCGCCCGACGTTGCTTAACTTCAGTCAAAAATCACGTTTGTTGTATGGGAGCCCCACTTAAATCTTTATTTTATTCCGTTTTTAGTATTTGTTGTTATAGCGGCAACAGAAATACATCATCTGTGAAAATTTCAACTGTCTAGCTATCACGGTTCGTCAGATGGACGGACGGACGGACGGACGGACGGTCGGACCGACGGACGGACGGACGGACGGACAGCGGAGTCTTAGTAATAGGGTCCCGTTTTTACCCTTTGGGTACGGAACCCTAATTAGGGTTTTTATCAAACCCATCCCAATTCCCAAAGAAAAGCGTGTTAACATCGAAACATCGCGGAAATTTGGGTGCGGCGATCACGATTCTATCATCTTCCTTATTTTTTTGACAGGCCCTTACCTTCGAACATGCGCCCACGTCTAAATATACAAGCATACAAAGAACTTGCCACTGTTATACAAAAAAGTCGTAAGTGCAAAGCGAGGTTGTTGAGTTATACGCCTTTTTGAAATAGAACGGCAATGATCGGCCGTCACACCTGACCTCCATAGCCCTTAGCAACTGTACGTAGTCTTTTCACATCTAAAAATCAACCTTATACAGTACTAATAAAGTCCAAAACCAATCTAGTCATCTATTAGATCAACTATCACAGTTCATCAAACTAAAATACACCTTCAACGCTTTGATTTAAAGTGACAATTCGATTGAAATCACTGACTAGGTTACCACACAGCAAACAAAAGACGATCGTTCTACCATTCCAATACAGTCTCATTTATGTTGTCCCGCTCTCATATTGCGGTTAACATAAACTTTATATCTTACACATATGGTTTAAAATCGTGTGATTTAGTTGTAAGTGTAACAGCTGTACGCTATTTTCTGCCTGGAGCCCTGGATTGATTGCACATAATTGACTTGTTTTGGAGTCGTTAATGTGTGAGTGTATGGTTTAAATGGATGTGGAGTGTTGATTGAAATTAAAAGTAACCGACTGAGTAACGGGATGTTATGTACTTATTTGTTTTTCGTGTAGCTTCGAAAATAACCTGTCAATTTAGTACAGTGGGCCAAGAAAGTGGTCTACCAGTTTTGACAAAAGTTTCTGCGAGATCTAACGATCGCTAAGGTTGACAATTGTCACTAACATAATATTAAATCGACCTTGTTGTCTCATGTGACGTTCAAACGAACCTCAACCTCAAGTAGGGTGGTAGACCATATTTTTGGCCGACTGTTATACCTACGTGGTTACCAGAAATGTTATAGGCTGTTTTGTAAGATTGTTAAATGAAAACTAAACTCATTTAATGTTCGAGTTTTGATGCTTTTCAGTTAGGTTAGGTCCCAGTTCATACCTTTTAAACCCAAATATTTTTTTTTTTATAAAAATAATCGTACAATAGTTTTAGCCTAAACATGAACCTGTTACAACTTATGCAATGTTTGGCGTATCCCATGAGATTCGTGCTTAGAGGATTCGTTCGAATGTAGAGGTTCTGCTCAAAAATATCAGAAATTAGTATCTATCAGAAGTAGAAGTTTTATATGTAGAACTGTAAAACTCCAATCTAATTACTTTGTATAGAATTACAATTTACAGCAACGAAGACTAGTACCATTTATTTGAATGTTCATGCATGTTATTTCAGAACGCTATGTCGTTTTCAAATGAAAGTGACGTTTCTTCAAACAAAAACGTCACTTTTCACACTTGTTTGACACTGACATATCCGGTCCATATCTTTCCATATCTATTATTTGACGTATCTTAAAGTTCGAATATGGCTTTCGAGGCTTTCTTCGATTACCTACATATATGGCGACATCGGCATCTAAATTCGCGTTACTCTGAAATTCTGATATTTTAGAACAGACTTCACTCTTACAATATTCTTAATGACGACGGAACAAGAATTTACTTAACAGACTCCGTTATTTAATAATTCCTCTCATTTCCATATTTCTAATCTTACATCACAATGGCAGCAATAAATCTGTTACACTTAATGCATAAAATACTTAATGAAGTCGTGCATCCGAAAAAGGTATTAGAAAGTAAAATGCCCAAGTTAATTAATATCGTCCCGGCATTCATATAAAACTGGACGACTGCGTCGCAAATAGAATATATAATAAGGGGCTTTATGAAACGCTTGTGTCACACCGTTACGTGCATTTTTGGTGTATTGCTTAGCTACTACTCGTATACGCAGTGTAAGTGGTATTTTAAACGTCAAACTTCTATGAAATTATGACGTATAAATAACTAGCTATCAAAATCTCTGCAGTTTCGTCGTTTTTATGGTCTAACTCTAGCTTTGTCCGCAAATTCGTCCACTTAGAAGTCGATTGCATATTTCCCCAACCCAAAATCCTGACAAAAATATCAGGGGATATCGTGACGTGTGGCAACCCAAGGGATATCGGGACATAGAATGGGAAGTTGACTTTCAAAACTGAATGAAAATGATCATTTTCGTCGTCCTAAACCCAGCGTCTCTTACACGCTCGCTTTTTACACGTTCTAATATCACCGTGAATAAATAAATTCTACATTTTGTGACTTGGAGTACCTTATTAACTCACATTTATAGACGGGTCAAACGAGAAATTTAATTGAATTTGGAGTACCTTTTTTCTAGAAGCAGTGCAGAAAAAAAGTTACAATGTTATTTACTTAAATGGAACTAAATAATCATGTGTAAAAATTACGAAGCCTTATTCATAAAGGCTTAAAAAAGCAACGCAATTGCAACAAAAAACTCAGTAGAACAAGAAGGGAGTAAAACCTTTAAAATTTCAAGAAAATAGCGTACACGTCAAAGGCCGGCAACGAACTTGCATCCTCTGGGTGTCCATGGTAGACGGCAATCTTCATCATAAAACAAAATATTCATATCGGTGTGACGAGCGCCCTTTAACGCCCTTTAGCGGACTACTGGAAATTATAAAGGCTCTCCACTTTGTGCCCGTGCTTAATGATACATGTTGATGTTTGAATTATAATGAAGCCTTTACTTTATCTTTACTTTGGGCCCTTGTGCGCGTAATGAGGGGCCTTTGTAAACAGTTGAAGTTGTTATGTCCAAGTTCTAAGTATGTATGTGTAAAGTGCTTTAAATGAGATCACCTGGATAACAAATAGAAGTTAAGTTGATTCAGCTATAGAAACATATGGCGTTATTCATAATAAACGCGCCACCGCTACAAAGCTAAATTAGCTACTAATTGATTGACTGAATCTTTCATTTTGACTGTGGAATTGTAATAAAGGGAAAACATATTAATTAAAATATCTGGGTGACGGAGCTTCGCTCGGAAAACATATAAAAACTCGAAAATGCGCGTTTTCCCAGAGATAAGACCTAGCTAAATCGATTTTTCGCCCCCGAAAACCCCCATATAGCAAATTCCATCGAAATCGTTAGAGCCGTTTCCGAGATCCGCGAAATATATATATAAATAAATATATAAATAAACAAGAATTGCTCGTAGGTATTAGATAGATAGATAATGAAAACTTATACAGTTTTATGAATATTATGTGGAGATTAGAGAAACGTTACCTATTTATTCTTAATCATATCAACTTGTTTACAAGTTCAATCATAAGCTTACCAATCAGATTGAATTCGATTTGATTACATCTTATGATTTTAGTCTCAATCATGACATGAAAAAGTGATTAAATTATTCAAGCAGATCAAATCGTGATGTCCGGATTTTTGACATTGGCGGCGGGAATGAAGTCGGCAATAATACTTCAGCAAGGGTAAGATGGTCGCCTTTTTATCATCTGTCACCGTGCTTGTCACGTTCCAACAAGTATGTAAGTGCAAAAGTGACGGGCATAGTGACAGTCGATAAAAATGGAACCATGCTGCGCCCGCTGGTGTACTCTGAACCTGAACGGTACCTACCTCTACTTTTATGTACATGTGCGCTAAGTAAAATAAGACTTTGAAATTTTGCCCCCTCTTTATATTGGGCATTTTCCATAATTAATAAAAATTTAATAAAAAAAATACACTTCCAATGTGTTTCGGTTAGCTTTGTTCATAACTATTCCAAATTTCAAATCGATAGCTTCAGTAGTTTTCGAGATATTTAGCAATGTGACAGACGGACGGTCAGACGGACGAGAGGGAAAGAGTCGCACCATAAGGGTTCCTTTTGTACCTTTCTGGTACGAAACCCTGAAAGAGTTTTCTTCTTGACTTTCTCAACAATATCATTGTCATCGTTCCCCAAAACCTTTAAAATGCGATTATAATCGGCACCGATTTGGAAAGATCAGATAAATATAAAGATAAGAGTTATTATAAAGTGGGGCTTCCGTGCTGCTAAAGCGCGGGAGGTGGCTGACGAAATAATTCATCAATATTTGCAAGTAGGGATTGCAATCCGGTCCGGTGGATCCGGTAATCCGGCCGGATTCAAAACCAGTCTGGATTGCAATCCCTATTTGCAAGGAACCCTTAAAGTGTCGTTCGGATGTCAACTGCAGCTGTATTACTGCTGCGGTGTCGGGGTGCGACATTGCTGTAGACTGCATTATTGCCGCAAATGTCAAAATTCTAGTCGGCTACCTAGATTTGGAATTAAATCAATGTCGCCGCCCGATATTTTGACTTTTGCGACATGTACCTATAAAATCATTTCCTATCACACCTGATATTTATTATTTCTAATGCGCTAAATATGCACCTAATCCTATATGTTTTTTTATACATATTTTATGATAATGTCGTCCCTCGCCTCTAAATTATATGCGATTAAGTCCCGATTTCATAAATAATACTCGTAATGTGTAAAAATCGTGAAATTGTCATGTTTTCAAACATAACGTATATTTTTCACCGCCAACTCCCGTCCCAAAGCGAGTGCCCAATAAAACGCAGTGAGAAGATAATGACAGCTGACATTTTGACAGTCACTCGTAATTTACCCCAATATTGTCTCCGGTCACGCCACCGCAACTACTTTTAGCACTCGAAAGTGACAACTGTCATTTCGGAAACCGGTTTGAGTTCATTTTGAGTTGAAACTCTTGAAACAGTTTAAATGCTATTTTTAGAATCTCGAACGGTATGTGCCCCAAATGAGGTTTAAAAATAGTTTTGTCATTTTACAACGGTATGGTTATTTTGATTCAAAGTACGTATTTAAATGTAAATAATGAATGTATGTATACAACTATATATGTATGTATGTTTACAGACAGTCTCTCACCCTAAACTCATATACCGTCTCCGTTTCATCGAAAAAAAAAAACGAAGGTTCATTATTACACTTAAACCATGCTCTACAATTTAAAGCCATCTCAACTTTTTACCTCTTAATACCCTGTCATTACAATGTAACCTGTCAACAACTCAACCTTACAATTTTTTATCGTAACAGCCATTAAAAAAGCAGTTTGAATTTGGACCTTATTGCGTGTGAATATGGTCGAAAATTTAATGAGTTTTCGGATGGCGGTTACGACTTTTATACGGACAGAGTTACTTTCCTGTCATTTGTCCTTTAAAGGCTGAGCTTTCGAGGTCCAGACATTTATTTATACAATTTTCGACTTTATAATAATGTGATAAAGTGTATAATGGGATGTGTTTGAGTTCAGGACGTATATGGAGCGCAATCATCAGTGATGACTGTGCAGATTGTGATGAAAAGACAATAGTTGTAATTATGGTTCACGTTCATGAGGTACTTTCTTATAAGTCTTATAACTTTAAAAGCTGGGGACCGATTTGAACGCGAGTGCAGCACTAGCACCCATTGTAAGCCATAACAGTAACTTATACCATAGAGAAATATAGTAAGATAAGAGTGCTCACTCCATACATCAGTTAAGACTATTAATTTCAGTGTCTACATCTAGCATCGAGTAGCGGAACTATCAGTACTGCTACTTGACAATAGATGTAGCAGTACTGATAGTTCCGCTACTCGATGCTAGATGCTAAGTCTTTTTGGTACTAAAACTGATGTATGGAGTGAGCAATCTATGTATTTTTTTCTCTATGCTTATACATACTGTGGCTCAAACTGTTTTTTGACAAGTTTTACATCAAGGCGGTTTGTTTACAAAGGGCCTACCGGGATACGCGAAAATTGAACCTCGGCTAGCTGCCTCTTTATCGCTCGAATATGCAAGAGTGATAGAGAGGTTAGATAACAAAATTTCGACTCTCTCGTTTGCGGTAGACCCCCAAATTGTGATGGATTGTGTTAGTGGCGCTCCCTACGCAGAGTTTCGCGTAATAATTGTAATATTCCTATTGATGTTTATTTTACCTCATTTTGACGTCACCACTGAGTTGCATTATACATGGCTGGCAGTCCTCAACTGTGCGTTTCTCCAGAAAGTTACATTTTCAGCTACACTCTGAAATTAACTGTCGCCCGCGATATTTCAAACATTCAGGAAAAGAGCGTACCTACCTACTTAATTTTTAGTTCTTATTTATGAAATTGTAATTGTGATAATAATGTTAAATTCAAACGCAATGTATATTGTTCTATGAATAAATGACTATATGACTATGACTAAATACTCCCATCTTAGGGGGTACTTACCTGTTGTCCTACGCGACCGCGAATTGTCTTATATAGTGCTTGATATTATATATTATACTTAGTTCAGATGACCTGTGAGGTATCAAGGTACATACTTACCTATATTGTGAAGGGTTAAGTAAGCAAAGCGGTTACTTAAGCCTTTCTGTATCCGAGGAGTGCTGCACCACAGGGCGCGCGACCTTAGATGACCGGGTGATAAAAATACATTTGGTCTTTGAAATTGCTGGTCATATTTAAAGTCAATGACCACGTACAAGTCAAGTTAGGTACAGTCACCTGCAATAATATGTTCCAAAACGAAGGCCGCAAAAATATCTGACACGAACCTATTCGTAGATCCATAAGAGCGTGTCACATATTTTTGCGGCCTTCGAAGAGTAACATATTATTGCAGGTGACTGTACAAGATGAGATGAAACTAGGGTTGAAAAACTATTATTTTAGATAGGTAATGAATACAATGAGTGATTAAGGACAATGAATCATTATTATGAAAACGTAACTGGTACCGCCTAAAGGATAACTTACGTTAGACCGGGCCGTGTCCGGGCCGGAGCTTCGTTTTCGTGATCACCTGTCATCTGTCATAGAAAAGTAAGCGCCGAAAGCTCCGGCCCGGAGACGGCCCGGTCTAACGTAAGTCATCCTTAAAACCCTTTAATGGTCCAGATTAAAAAAAAAATACATTCAATGTCTAAGTGTGCCTTACTTACATGCCTTTACAGGGCAAACTTGGATATTTGAAAGAGGTAGAGGTTGAAAGATTGCTTGATAAAAATCTTAGGTTTCGAAAGTTTATAAACCATTTATAGTTTATAAGACCATTCGACAGGCAAACATGCATGTCCCAAACCAAAAAAAAGCGGCCAAGTGCGAGTCGGACTCGCCCATGAAGGGTTCCGTATTTAGGCGATTTATGACGTATAAAAAAAACTACTTACTATATCTCGTTCAAACCAATTTTCGGTGGAAGTTTACATGGTAATGTACATCATATATTTTTTTTAGTTTTATCATTCTCTTATTTTAGAAGTTACGGGGGGGGGGGGGGGACACACATTTTACCACTTTGGAAGTGTCTCTCGCGCAAACTATTCAGTTTAGAAAAAAATGATATTAGAAACCTCAATATCATTTTTGAAGACCTATCCATAGAATCCCCCACACGTATGGGTTTGATGAAAAAAAAATTTTTGAGTTTCAGTTCGAAGTATGGGGAACCCCAAAAATTTATTGTTTTTTTTCTATTTTTGTGTGAAAATCTTAATGCGGTTCACAGAATACATCTACTTACCAAGTTTCAACAGTATAGTTCTTATAGTTTCGGAGAAAAGTGGCTGTGACATACGGACGGACAGACAGACGGACAGACGGACAGACGGACAGACGGACAGACAGACAGACAGACATGACGAATCTATAAGGGTTCCGTTTTTTGCCATTTGGCTACGGAACCCTAAAAAGCGGCCAAGTGCGAGTCGGACTCGCCCATGAAGGGTTCCGTATTTAGGCGATTTATGACGTATAAAAAAAAAACTACTTACTATATCTCGTTCAAACCAATTTTCGGTGGAAGTTTACATGGTAATGTACATCATATATTTTTTTTAGTTTTATCATTCTCTTATTTTAGAAGTTACGGGGGGGGGGGGGGGGGACACACATTTTACCACTTTGGAAGTGTCTCTCGCGCAAACTATTCAGTTTAGAAAAAAATGATATTAGAAACCTCAATATCATTTTTGAAGACCTATCCATAGATACCCCACACGTATGGGTTTGATGAAAAAAAAATTTTTGAGTTTCAGTTCGAAGTATGGGGAACCCCAAAAATTTATTGTTTTTTTTCTATTTTTGTGTGAAAATCTTAATGCGGTTCACAGAATACATCTACTTACCAAGTTTCAACAGTATAGTTCTTATAGTTTCGGAGAAAAGTGGCTGTGACATACGGACGGACAGACAGACGGACAGACGGACAGACGGACAGACGGACAGACAGACAGACAGACAGACAGACATGACGAATCTATAAGGGTTCCGTTTTTTGCCATTTGGCTACGGAACCCTAACTAGGTAGGGCAAACCTTGGCTTATCGGTGATACTTTTGGTATTTTTAATGCGTTGTTATCTTACGCTGAGCTTACAATGCTGAACTGAAATGTAAGCAATTAAATCGCTGCCAACCCGATTGCAAGCATGTAAACTGACAGCTGCCAACGATTTTATAGCTCGCATTTCCTCATGGTGAAAACTGTGTAAGATTATAACGGCTTATCACCGAATTACCAAGTATCACCGATAAGCTAAGGTTTGCCCTACCTATATATATAGCTATAAGTAACTGAAATAAATAATCATTCTACCACATCTAAGTCACTTAGTTAAGTGATACCTAATTATATTGCTAGTTTCAGTTGGGTTTGCAATATTGAAAACAAACATGTATGTTTAAACACCATAAAACACGCAAAGTTTACCGTTTACAATAGTAAAGCCAAGATGGCGGAGCCCTTTGAACCGAGTATCTCTCGTTTGGGATATAATTAGCGAGCTGTTGAGGACAGATTCTGTCACGAGAGATTTATGCTCCAGATGCGAGAAACGGCAATTATGTGAAAATAAGACATTTATGTTATGTTAACTGTCAGGACAGGTTAGCAAATTCTTTTAGAATACAATTCTTGCTCTGTGACAAATAACACGGGTCTAGCCAAGATGACAATCATATATCGACAGTATTCGACACACGCCAAACGAAAACGAAAAAAATCGGACAAGTGCAAGTCGGAGTCGCCCACCGAGGGTTCCGTACAAATTTAACTTATTTTTTAAATATATTTTACTTATTTATGGTTTTCAGATATGTATACTTGTAAAGTCTGGCCAGTAATATGTGATCATTGTCAAGAGGGCGCTATTATTCTCATGTAGGGTGACAGTTTAGTATAAAAAAATTCCGCAGGCTTAGTGTACTATGATATTACTTGCCAAATGTCATAGTTGTAGGTCATCATGAAGTACTGTAAAATGGGGTGAGTATGCTTCGCGGGGAGAGTTGGGTTATGAATGGGGAGAGAAGGGATGAAAGGGGGGTGAGATGGGATTTTAAGGCTACTGCTACAAAAATAATATATTCCAATTTAAAATGGAGCTATAGTAATACTCATAATAGAAAAAAATCGATCCAACAATCTTCCAAAATCACCTTTGTATAAAATTCCATCTCACCCCAATTACGAGGGACTACGGGGTGAGCTGGGATTTCCTGTTTATCTTCAAAGTTATGAAATGGAACTACCCAAAATAAAATAAAAACTAAAACACAAACGTCCGAAACACTTATTATATACACCATTCAGTTTGCATATGTAAAAATAAAATGTTATCGAGGTCTAAATGTCAGTTTTGATTCCCCTTGAGAGTGTCGAAATTTACGTTTCTTGCGGCATAAACGGCTGCAGTTAATCTTTTTTTATGCTAACTTAGAAGTTTTTTATTTACAGCATCAAGGGACTGTTAGACC
Organism: Cydia amplana; assembly: GCF_948474715.1. Taxonomy (NCBI): domain Eukaryota; kingdom Metazoa; phylum Arthropoda; class Insecta; order Lepidoptera; family Tortricidae; genus Cydia; species Cydia amplana. Next base: position 16,925,106 of record NC_086082.1, read on the forward strand.
TAGTTAGGGGGAGTTACGATTTTTTTAAAACCTTGTTTGGCTAAGAAATTACGTTAGGTTGAAGGTACAACACCTATACGGCCCTCGAATAAAACGTTTCACGGCTATACCCACTTATCTGCGCGGGCCGAATCTAGGGCGGGTCGATGACCGAGCGCTGATCGCTTGCGCTTGCGCACGATTATATGAGGTTAGGTTGATAGCCTGTTACATTTACGATTAACATGAAAATCATACTTTATATTAATTGTAGTTTGAGGTTAATAATTTTAAACAACAAGAGAGAATTAAATAAATATAAATCATTGTACTTTAGGTAGATTTATATGTAAATAGAAATAGTACTAAATATGTAAAAATTTAAAATATGAAATTTACATGTAATTGTGTCATGATGTGTTTAAAAGAACATTCCAATTTTAACTATGTATTATCAATTATTATTACAAAAAATATTGAATCTCGAACAAGCGAAAATCATTAGGTACAAAAGGCTCCTAGATTGCGAGAGCGGCGGCGAGTGACTCTATTTAGATATTTACATACCTACCAACAAAAAAAAGAGTGACGTTCGTGACCATCCTGAACTGGAGGGTCCAAGAAATCCCAACAAAGTCTCCACTATCCGAAGGTTGTCTGGAAGAAATCGCTCTTTACTGACAAGGCCGCCTATTATCTGAATTTAATTTGTACGCTTAAGATGGGTCTTGTTCGTATTGTTTGTTTGCTGCTGTTGTGCAATAAATAATATTATTTATAGGTAAGTACTTGTGTTTCGATTAAATATATTTTGATAAAACATTGCCTCAAGGCATCCTTGTTAGGCCGTTATTTAAGGTTATTGCTTATTGCATATTCAATTAACATTTTAACATTAAATTGATTCCCTCCCTACAGTGGCATTACGCACGCCTAAAAAGCAAAACCCTTAATCACCCATCAAATACATACAATTTTATACTTAACTGCCCTGGAATAAGATATAAAATGAAATGACTTTGGACTTTTAAGATATTGTAAATTAATATAAACTGAATACATTGTTGCTTCTGAATAAATCTTGCGTGTACCATCCACGCTTTTAACTGACAATTCATAAGATCAATGGGCTATATGTACAAAAAGTGATTTCATTTCTCATGCTCTGAAAGAGGGTCATTGTTGTTCTAAAAGGTATGCAAAAAATTATACGTTTCTGCACTAGAGCGTTTAACTTTCCAAGTACTTTTTTTTTTCATTTTTAAGATAAGGTTTGTTAAACGATTTCCATTCAGATTTTTAACTCCCCGTTCCATAAATAACGATACTTTTACCTAAATTGTTAATTGAAAGTAGGTACCCGTCATGTTTTTTAAATAAAACAAGTGTGAGTCGGACTCGCGCACGGAGGGTTCCGCACCATTAACAAAAAATAGAGCAAAACAACCAAAAAAACGGTCACCCATCCAAGTACTGACCCCGCCCGAGGCGCCATTTCAGCCTCGGATTATAAACTAACTCGGCAGAAATGAGTACCTTTCATCCCTTAACAATCTACTATTTTCTACTCGTCAAATTTAATGGTTGAATTAAGACTTCGTAACTTAAATTATAATAGCATGCTTTACACAATGAGCTCCCGGCTTAACTATAATGACTCCATTATGAAACACATTAGTGAACTGAGTTGACCAATCGCGTATCGCCGCGGTCAAAAGGACGAAACTAAAAGATAGAACAAGTGACACCAACGAGTTTTTTATTTGGTTCATCCTTGTATCTTCTGAGAGAATTATTTATTTATATAAACTTTATAGCACGTACATAATACAAATAAAATGTACAAAATGTAGAATTACCTAATTTTGTTTAATTATTTAGATTGTACAGTAGAAAAAGTATTATTTTACGGGGTAAATCACGAGAACCTCATTTTTCATGATTCTTTCTATACATTTTGGATGTGTATGACCATGCCGCGCGCTTTTTGTATGATGCGTTTTTACTTACGCGCCGCCATTATTCTCGCAATTAGGAAATTTCGTGGTTACAATAGGTATCCATTTTATTAGAAACTTTTGAATCTCACAGGAAGTACAATCGGTTGATCTCCCAAAAAATAAAAGAGCGTACCCCCACATTAAATGCCGGCAACGCACTTACAACCCCTCTAGTGTTGCGGGTGTCCATGGGCGACGGTAACTGCTTACCAACTGATTAGTCTGCTCTTTTGCCTCCTATATCAAAAAAAACAATGGGTTGCACTCCGGGAGTGCCGGCAGAAGTAAAAACTCAATGACATTGTAACAGTTTTTCGATCAGGTCACGTGTCCGTCTTACGAAGCGTCTTACGTCTTACGCTCTCGCGAGTTTAACATTTTTTCCCCATCACAAAAAGTGCACAGCGCCGCGCCGCTAAAGAAGTTTTCACTTCAAAAACCATGCATGTCTATTTTTTAACAGTATTGATTGTACCTACAATACATCGCTGTCGAGTCAAGATATCAAGTTATTGTACAGCGGCATTTAACCGATTTTCAACCTTATTGTCTTTGAAATAAGGTTAAGAAACGTCCGTCGTATTTACGATGGTAGAGATCCCTTATGCGACCTTTATATATGTTGTGTAATTGTAGAGGAACCTTTAATAATGGAACTTTCTATCTTATTGTTGGTATTGTCCATATTATTATGCTGTTTTGAATGAGAGCTAAACGTGTATTTGTACAGCTTGGCAAAAAAGAGTAGAAATTAAAAAGTGACAACACTGAAGTGTCGTCCCGTTTTCTTATATAAATTGGTTTGAAAGGGACGACACTCCATGTTGCCACTTTTTAATTTCTAAGTACCCTTTTTTGCCAAGCTGTACTTCAGAGCTATTAAATTGAACAATAAACTTTTTTTTAATCACCTACGATAAAACCTCCCAACGATGGTCCAATAGGGTAACTATATGGTCCAAAGATTCAATACATAATGAAGGTATCGAGTCCTATCGACACCTAAGAATGATGTTCCTTTCGATTTAGTTTGAGTTTTTCTTCCACTTATCAAAATATTCTTACAAAGAACTTCTTACTTTGATAACCTATAGGTAGGTACCTACACCTAAGGCCCAAATACACTTGTAAGTAGGAAGTGTATCTCATTCTAACAAATAGCTTTGTCCCTATATACTTACGTACGTAAAACTTACAAGTGTATCTCAGGATTCTCAGGCAAAGACAGATTTAGAAGTAAGTTTTGGACAGTAGTTGCCCAGAATGACATTTACGGCAGCAATACTGTCAGCACCAATAATGCGGGTATAGTCTGAATCAAAACGGTAACTTTGCATTGTTTTCACTTTACATACAGATCACTTCAAAAAACGCAAAACGTCAAGCTCCATATAGAACTCATACTTTCTGTTCTGGTCACGTATTACATTCGCAAGCTGGTAACCTAAATTAACTTCTATTACAAACGACTTAAAGTGGATAATTGCTCTTGAGGTCAATTCTATTTTTAGATGTTGCTGAACAAGGGCTGTTGTTTAAACATGTTGGTCGCATGTGGCTGAGAACTATCTTATTTGTAAGTAGGTTAGATTAATGACATACCTAGTGTTCCACAACATTTTTATTTTCTAAAACCTAAATATTGTACCTACCTATGTTTTACGAATAAATGATTTATGATTATGATTATGATGTGTGTGAAATATGGTTATGGGATAGAGCAGTGATTCAATAAAGTAGGTACCTAATAATGACACAGAAAAGAAAAATTGTTTTTTTTTGTAGGTAAACATGGTTACCCCAAGTGGTGGGAAACTGCTGCTGAAAGGGTCGAGTGGAGAAAACGAGCGGAGGCCTTTCCCCAGCAATGGGACACCAAAGTAGGCTAGTAAAAAAACGACGGGTTGCACTCCGGGAGTGCCGGCAGAAGTGAAAACTCAATGACTAGTGCAAAATGTCTGCAGCACTCTGTATAATTGAGGTTAACGCCATCTAGCGTTATTTCGTCGCATTACTTGAAACCCCTAAGCACATCACTGTTAGTACTCGAGTTATATTAGTACCAGTTAGAGGGAAACTCACTAGATGGCATTTAAATCAATAAAGAAAAACTAAATGACATTGTAACAGTCTTTCGATGAGGTCACGTGTCCGTCTTACGTCTTACGAATCTTACCTGTCGCTAGTTTAACATTTTTTCCCCATCACAAAAACTGCACAGCGCCGCTAACGAAGTTTTCACTTCAAAAAAAGGTAAAATATGGCAGTAGCAGCGCGTCGGACATATTTACTAGGCCAGCCGGAGCTGACGAGTATATAATGAACTTACGGCCTGCTGGTCGACGTGCCACTCAAAAAGGCCCATAACACAACAATAACAATAAGCCGGAGGATTTTGGCTTACTCTTTCTTTTTGACTTGCGTGCTCTCTAAAAAGGCAGAAGGGCTTTTTCTAAAATAAATATCGAAAACGCGATTCTTTCAAATCTGGACGTTCTTGGGTTCATTCTACTCAGAATCGACAGCACTCTCCATCCTACCATTAAAAAAAGATGTCCAGGAAGAATCGGGTTTTCGATATTTATTTTAGTAAAAGCCCAAAATGGTGTGAAATTAATCTACTTTTATATTCCACCGACAGGTAAGTAGGTAGGTACATTCGCAGTAAAACGCGGATAGGCTGTATCAGGGACGCAGCCGCAATGCATCGCGACGTGAAATCTCTTTTGTACAGGCCAAAGACCAGGTCAATAACCAATAGTCAAATCTTTCAAAAAGGGAGGCCGGAGGCCGAGCTCTGCATAGGGCCGGAACGTCCTGAACGTCGCGGCATACTTCGATGCGAGGCCAAATGTTGAGCTGCCAGTGTGCCAGTTGAATTGTTGACTCTCTGCATCATTATCACAAGAAATACAGGTCATTTCGTTAGTGAGCTGTACAAACAATATATTGACGACCGGTCTGGCCTAGTGGGTAGTGACCCTGCCTGCTAAGCCGATGGTCCTGGGTTCGAATCCCGGTAAGGGCATTTATTTGTGTGATGAACACTAATATTTGTTCCGGAGTCATGGATGTTTTCTATGTATATAAGTATGTATTTATCTATATAAGTATGTATATCGTCGCCTAGCACCCATAGTACAAGCTTTGCTTAGTTTGGGGCTAGGTTGATCTGTGTAAGATGTCCCCTGATATTTATTTATATTATTTATTTATCTACCTACAATACCTACGTAACATGGTGGGACCGAAGGTACAGTCACAATCAGATATTTGCTTAAAAATATTTGAACACGCACTCTAGCGCCTTGACAATAGAGGTGTGCTCAAATATTTGTGAGCACCTTGGCCGCTCCAATATATGTTATAGCGACTGTACAGCAGATTGTTATCCTTTAGCCGCCCATACGTCAAACCTTGCCAAGCAAAATGAAATTTTATTTTGTCAACACAAAGTTCAAATTAGAATGGAACAGGAAACCTTTTTGTGGGTCTCTGGGCGGTTAGAGGTTATAATTACGTTATTAAACTCTTCCTTTCTGACTGTGTCTGAGCGACGTACGTATAAAAATACGAGAGTTCTTGCCTTATGACTTTTCTGCAATAAATTACGAGTACATATATTATCATATATTATGTGTTCAAACAAACAATACCTTTCGTTAGTGAGCACAAGCGATATGTAGGCACAACATTGACGTAACACAGTGGTACGAAGGTACAGCAGATTGGTATAATTAAAGAACAGGCGCCGGCGCTGGCGCCAGCTTTCTAATATCGACTGTACTTGTACTGGCGAGAACGAAAGTGTTATTTATTTTACAGAGACTTTCTCGCTAGCTCGGAACCACCGGCTATAACCGCGAAAATCGAAGTTCGCAAATTGTGGACATTTTTCTCTGTCAATCTAATTACGCCATCATTGGAGTAAAAGAGAAAGCAAACATAAGCACCATGGCACCTACAACATCGGCACCAACAACATGGAATTGTGAATGCCGGCTGGAGAATACAAAATGCCCCTTTATGTTTTAATTAACTTTTATTGAAGTTTTGAATTAAATAAAATTACATAGTGATCGCGGGACGTGCTGGTTAGTTCGGATCGAGAACGAAGAGAGTTGCCATGTAAATTATTAAGGCAACTACAAATGTGTTGCTGTATAATAAAAATACTTAAGCTAAGTTTACACTCTATATGTTTTGTATTAAACACCGGCCTTAAAAAATGGGAGTAAGCTATTTTCTCGAAGTTTTGTTCATAATATGATAAATTTACAAGTTCTGCCAAAGCTTTTCTTACTCCAGCACATTCGTTAACGAATGTACTGGGTGCGGCTAGCCTTAGCGACAGGTTTCGCCTGCGGCGATTTACATATGTACCTATCGCCAAACGAACATAATCACTTTGTTGCCGAGTTTGGGACTTTCGGTAACAATGATAAACGCGTCTAGCCGGAAAACGGCACATTATCGGTTATTATGCGATCGGAATTAGAAAACTTCCACAGACTTACTTACTGCTGTGGCGCAACGCCCCGAAGTGGATCTTGGCCTCCGACACCAAACACCGCCATGTCCTGTCCAAAGCCGTTTCTGTCCAGTCGACGGCGCCGAGTTCGCTAAGATCTTTCTGTACTTCGTCTCTTCAGTGGTACCTACACACACAGACTAATTGTTTTTTATTTATTTATACTATATTGCACAAAGGAAGTGTACATATGGCGGATTTAATGCCAAACGGTATAGCCACCAGTCAAAAAGAAGGCCCAACAAGTCAAATATATTATTAACTCAAGGAGGAATGGAGCTATTCTCGGGGATTCTGCAAGATTGCATTCTGAATTAGAAATTACCTATTAGGAGATCCGCTGGAGGAATTGTTTCAATATAGGTGAGATTTGCCAGGACGGTATGATATGATAATTATATTATACATACTTAGGTCGATCTGTGTAAAATTGTGCCATAATATCTATATATTATGCCTATAGCGATACCCTGAAATATTTTTTACCCTTTTTAATTTCTGATGACTACATTTTTCATTAAATCGATAACGACGTATAGAAATCAATTCTAGTTGCTTCACGTGTTAACAATAAGCATAAATTAACATTAAATAATCGTAAGTCATCAATTGCGTTCACGTGTGTGATTTCTGCATACATATGTACATAAATATCATCACGTGACTGGAACACTTGGTTCTTAGATCCTAATTATTACAGTCCCATTGGCTCAATTAGCACCCACATTAGTCAAAAAAAATTGGGAATAAAAGTAAAAATACCGGGCGAGTGCGAGTCGGACTCGCGTTCCGTTCCAAGGGTTACGTAGATTAAGTCCGACTCACGCTTGACTGCACATTTCTAATAGCTTTTCCTGTCATCTATGTATAGGTAATGAACTATTTTGTGTATTTTTTTCAAAGTTTTAGACCCAGTAGTTTCGGAGATAAAGGGGGGTGGTCGGAACAGACAGACAAAGAGACGTGATCCTATAAGGGTTCCGTTTTTTCCCTTTGAGGTACCGAACCTGTCAATCCCTCTCTCTGATAATAACAAGTAATAAGTAAAGTTAACGAAGAACCTAAATAAATAAAAATAAATTGAATTAACATTCTAAAATATTAATTAAATTATATTTATTTACTTTGTTGCCTTTTTTAGGGTTCCGTAGTCAACTAGGAACCATTATAGTTTCGCCATTTCCGTTTGTCCGTCTGTATGTCTGTCCGAGGCTTTGCTCCGTGATCCTTAGTCCTAGAAAGCTGCAATGTGGAATGATGGATATAAATCAATAAATTCGACAAAGTCGTACAATAAAAGAAAATGAATTTTTTTTAGGGTAGGTATAGGTACCTCCCCTACACGTAAATTAGGGATGTTATTTTTTTTCGTTTAAACAGTGTGGGGTATCTTTAGATACGTCTTCAAAATTTTTTTTTAATAAAGTGAATATATTCGGAAATTATCACTCCGAAAGAAAAAAAAATTGGTCCCCCTCTCTAACTTTCGAACCATGCCATATGCCATATTTGGTGCTAGGTATAAAATAGCAGTTACCACACTGCACATTATGGGAAAAACAAAAGATTTCCATAAACGTCACTCATTACCATAAACGTAGAAAGTTAAATCGTAACGACTTGAAACAGATCCGCAAATGATGATGATCATTGCAATGTTCCCTAATTGTTCCCTCAACCACGTCCATTTACACCCAATCCAAGGCATTTTGAACCTTAAAACGTGTGTAGTAAGAGTTTTATGTACGTGTAATACAGACTTTATGCAACTAATGCAGAAATAATGGTGGAAGTACACACGTGACTTGAGTTGGCAACAGAAGTGATTTTAGCGGATTTAAATAAAATTCGTGTTCAGCAAAATAAGTGGTATGATAGAGATTTCATGCGTTAAAAACCGGCCAAGTGCGAGTCGGACTCGCGTTCCAAGGGTTCCGTACATTAAGTCCGACTCACGCTTGACTGCACATTTCTAACAGGTTTTCCTATCATCTATAGGTAAACAACTATTTTGTGTATTTTTTTCAAAATTTTAGACCCAGTAGTTTCGGAGATAAGGGGGGGGGGGGGGGGATGGTCATTTTTTGCCTATTTTCATGAACTGCTAAACTGTTTATCCTAGAATTATAAAAAATATATATTTAAGATTCTTATAACAAGCTCTTTCATTTGATATATAACACGATATAGTTTGAAAAACTTTATTTTTTAATTTTCTCATTTACCCCCCAAAAATGGCCTCCATATTTAAAATTAATTTGTTTACGTTACACGTCCATGTTTGGGTCACAAACTTACATATGTGTGCCAAATTTCAACTTAGTTGGCTGGACCAACAGTTTCGGAGAAAATAGGCTGTGACAGCCGGACGGACAGACAGACACACGAGTGATCCTATTGGGGTTCCGTTTTTTCCTTTTGAGGTACGGAACCCTAAAAATATGCATAGGTACATACCTATACAAAATGGACATTTTATGATTTGCCAAATTTTATTGCAAACTTTTTGGTGTTCATTGACACACTAATCGAGCCTGTCTAATGGCTCCTCTACACGATGGGCCAACGCCGGCCACTCCAAGGGACGCAGCCATGCGGTAGAATGAGATAGCAATATCACTTGCTCCCTCTAACGCATGCGTCCCTTGGAGTGGCCGGCGCTGGCCCATCGTGTAGAGGAGCCGTAAGTTTGGATGTGTCATTCTATTTATTTATAAAAAAATATTGATTAGCCATACTTTGTTATTGTAAAGCAATGCAGAGTTAGGTATCAGCTGTTTTTTGGAGAAGGAAAACATCCTTAGTAAATCAGCAATATATGCATATTTATATCTGTGAAGAAAATCAAAAGTGTGTACAGTCGCCATCAAATATATCAGAGCAGCCAAGGTGTTCACAATATCTGAACAAGAACTCTAAAACCTTGACAATAGCGTGCTCAGATATTTGTGAGCACCTTAGCCGCTCCGATATTAACTGACAGTTCGTATACCTCATTACAAAAGGCGTAAGGTCCACCGATGGACAGTTAAGAGTGTTGCTGTTTGTAACTGTGAAGTCCCTAATTAGGCTATTGAGATGTAGTCCAAAATTTCAGGTAAAATGAGAAATGGCCTCTAGTATATCTTAAAATAGATAGTCTCTACATTTGCTATGGTCAGTACTAACAACTATATACCAAAGATGACATAACTTATCTTATATATATTGAACAATTTAAGTATGTGTAAAAATTCACGTTGTTTCTTCTTAATTACTGTTTCAAATCAGACCTTCAGTTAATTTAGACAATAAAACCATTAAAACGACTTCAGTAACCGTTGGAACTATTGCACAACAGATTCTAGGTCGTACAAAAATAGTCTAAAACTACAGCTAACTCAGAATACCTATATTTTTCATATTGGGGTAGGTTCACCTCAGCGGGTCGTCGACTTCGACTCACACAACCGAACGATAACACTTTTGTTTCCACCAAATTAAATTTACACTCACTATATAACCTCGAATCGGTTCTACGTACACATAAAGCTTAAATTAGCTCGGTATTCAAATAGCGAAGCGCAAAGATAAGTTGGTTGCAGCTAGTAATCGAATGCATTCATAGTTGTGTGAGTGCCGCAAAGGAATAGGGTTGTGCAATAATGTTGTCGAAATCTGGTAGCTATTATCATGGGCCACGTATAAAGATTTCGTTGTGTTTATGGCAACCTCGCATCTTTCATTCCATGTGTCAGTAAATTAAACTGTAAGATTAGCTAGCTAGGTTTTAGTTTTGAGAGTGATGGTTTGAAAGATAGGATGATGATTTTTAGCCCTTGATTCGCCGGCGATTGTGCCGGCAGGTTACGCAAACAACTAATGGGTTAATTCATCATTAGAAGTGAATGAACTGGCAAGGATTGTTTTAAATTTTTAAGTGCTACGGTTAAGCAATCTATTTGGTTAATGATCTACCATTTGAGGGTCTTGGGAGCAGATCGAATTAAATCGAATCGTTGAAATAACTGTATGGCTTAAATTGAACATACGTACAAGATAAGTAGGTATATATTTTTGTCTTATTACAATGGAACAAGGTTTAAACTTCATATTTTTGGTTTTGGTTGGATTATTTATTAGTTATGCCTTACTGTTAAGATTCGAGAAACATTTATTTGAGATTAAACTCCAAAAAAGACATGGCTAATTCATTTCACCAATTATGTAGTGCTGTTTGAACTGCTTACATTTTAAAGTCGCTGAACAAATTTTGGTCAGTATGAGGAGTACAGCCTACAGTTTAATTTTTTGCTCGTATTACAGGCCTCACCCGGTATAGTATCTCGCTGACAGTTATATCCTTACTAATATAGAGGTAATAAATGCTAATGTAAGTACCTAACTCTGTCTGTTCTCTTGACGCTTAAACCGCTGAACCGATTTAAATGAAATTTGGCATGGAGAAAGTTTGAGGAAAGACAAATAATGTTTTTATCAATAATTATCATGATTACCCCACGTAGACGAAGAAGAAGGAGGGAGTTATATATAAACTAAGTTAAAAAGTTATGGTAAGTGTGGTTCGACTGCACCCAATTGTACTTGGACGTACAAAAGGCCAAATAGTAAACATTTTGCGAAACTCAACAGCAGCCATCGTAAACACTTGTCCATCGTCACGATGTCGCAAGTTTCGCCAACCCTAACCCAGGTTACTGCACTCACACACACATAGACAAGCCTCGCCTAGCAACCGAAGTGAAGGCAGAGAGATCTACTACATCTACCTTTACTATTGGACTAGCGTTCTATTTGACGCTAACTAATTTAAAAGAGGTTTAAGTTCCATTGCGCGCTTTGATCGATTTGCTTTGTTGAAGCGTGTTTCAAAAGCAGCAATGGATAGGTTAGTGTTTGATGCTGTACTTGTAAAGGGTTTTAGTAAAAGTTCAGAGAATTGCATATATTTTCTAGGTTGCTTAGCAGTATGTGGATGTAAAAAGTTATATTTTAAATGGCGGATGTCCCTTGTAAGACGAGACTAGGTTTTCTAAGCCATAGAAATGCTTTTCGTAAGAGTTTGGATTTCTTTCAAGTTTTACGCGTCCTTATGCGGTCGAGTTAAATTTATACTTATTTATGGCGAGGGAAACTATTAATGTTAAGATTAGATATGGGTTTCCTTTGGTTGATGAAAGTGCTTACGCAATGCATCAGTGAGCGAAATAGTGAACTGAATGTAACGAATTATGATTATGATTATAGCGGTAGTAATCTTGACGAGAGAGCGAAGATTATCGGTAAATTAGATCGGAAGTACTCAAAATAGTAAAGTTAATATGAAAAATAATCTTTCAGATAAGTACACAATTTATTGCAAAATTAGATCCCAAACATTGGCTAGGCGGTTATAGCCTATTTTTTTCAAAATTTTAGACCCAATAGTTTCGGATATAAAGAGGGTGGGGGACAAACAGACAGACAGACGCACGAGTGATCCTATAAGGGTTTAGTTTTTTCCTTTTGAGGAACGGAACCCTAAAAATAAACTGCAACTTTGTAGAGTCCGTCTAATTTTTGCACCGACAAATAGAACCACTAGAACAAAGTAAAAGAGTGTCATTACGGAAGCCATATTTTCATAGTAATTTCACATTAATTATTACATTGCAAGTATTGCCAGAATTGCAAATTCCATGCAGAATTGGATTAGTCCGACTCTAAAAAATATCCTGGTTAAATATTTTAAATGAAATGTTGTAACGCGTATTACGAAACTAGATGGAGTTAGTAGGATGAAGTAAAATACAATCTAATTTTTTGCTTAGAGTTGCAAATCTTTCAAGGTCTGACCACAATCATCCCTCCCTCCCATCCCTTAATTTCTGCAGGATCCCCTCATCCCAGGACCATCTGTGAAGTACCCTTTCGAAGAAGGAATCAGAAGAAATCTTCGATGAATCTAGGAACCTACATCATCATCTTCCTCGCGTTGTCCCGGCATTTTGCCACGGCTCATGGGAGCCTGGGGTCCGCTTGGCAACTACGAGTAATCCCAGGAATTGGCCACTTAGTTTTTACGAAAGCGACTGCCATCTGACCTTCCAACCCAGGGAAAACTAGGCCTTATTGGGATTAGTCCGGTTTCCTCACGATGTTTTCCTTCACCGAAAAGCGTCTGGTAAATATCAAATGATATTTCGTACATAAGTTTAGAAAAGCTCATTGGTACGAGCCGGGGTTTGAACCCGCGACCTCCGGATTGCAAGTCGCACGCTCTTACCACTAGGCCGCTAACGCTACCTACCCCAAGAAGATCCCTACGAATTGAGAATCTGTTTCTCCGAAATTCCGTACGTAAAGGGTATGATATAGACGATTTTCTAAAAAAATAAGAAAAACCCAATTGTTTTTCCCCTAGTTACTACAAATAATGGCTTTTTTATGTCCCCTTATCTTAAGGGTGTGCATAATGGCCAGTTACTTTTTACATAAGGTCACGTTGTAGCACACGTGCGTCGTCGCCCGTTCGGCACACATGGCAACTGCAATCTTGCTAATATGGCGGATTCGCTGACTCAAAGTAGGTTGGGAGATTTTGGCTTAATGTCGAACACGTGTGAAATTAAAAGTAAGGTGAATGACGTTAAAATGAGTTCGAAGGTCATAAAAGAATACCTATAGGTATGTTTAAAGGCATTTACGTAAGAAGACGACGAGGTATATACGGAAGATACGGCTCAGAGAGCTATCAGTAGTACCAGTTAAATTATTTTATAAATAAACGTTAATTATCATTTCCCATCACCAACACACAAAACCACACAAAACGTTCTTCAGTACTATACAGGCTGCTAAATGAAAATAAGGACGTAAAACAATTTTAAGGCACGGTAAACAATCCTATAAATACCTACACATAGCACGAATATAATTTTCAAAAAGTTCTTTGTTAAACATTTTTATCAAACGCGTACAAAGCATACTCGTAAGAATAAGAAGAATAAGAATAAGATTTTTTTATTTGCGACAAACATTACCAGGTACATCGGTGTTCATGCGATAGGTGGTAGCGTTTCATGTTTAACCATAAATGGTATGCAAAATATGTACAAAACTTATAAACTATCATGCAAAACATATACAAATAATGTCTCTATTTATAATATATTAATTATACGTTGTTTTCAAACAAATAATGCTTTATATTAATTGGACACAATCTAGCAGTTTACATTTATCATGTTATTTCCTCTGTAATACCATAGTTATCTTACTCTGTGGTTTATTATTTATGTTATTGATAGTTAAGTAAGTATGATTCGGTCAAGTTATGTTCTAATGTATTATGATATGGGGAAGAGTGAAGACAAACAAATTATAGCCAGCCATGAAATGAATACATGTAGTGTGATACCTTTGGGTACGCACACTAGCCACTAAAAATAATATATAAGTCCCTGTCCATATGTAGAACATTTACATTGTGAACTGTGACAGATACTTTACAGGCCAATTCGAGTTTTAGTTATTAGATCTGTATCCAATGTGATACTAATCTGTCAGTTTCAAAAGTGGCGTTTTGGTTGAAAAAATATCACTTTTGACATTGACAGATCAATAGAATATTTGTCATATTTTTAAATTATAATAACATCAAAATTAGGCCACAGAAAGTCAATGACTCGTAGTTTTTTCTTAGATTTTTTCATGATTCACAAATTAGGAGCAAAAGTATTGTAGATTGTAGGTATTGAAATAGTCGCCACGCTAATCGTATTTGATAAGTGACTACGCAACGTGACTGCACGGCAATATTAGCTTCAAGGTGATCCAACCTAGCAACAGTCATAAAAAATATCCCTCACATCAACGAAAGGACACATCCACCGTTTGACCAACAATTCAGGCGGTCAGTAAGATTATGTATAACTACGACTGCAAGAAAGTTATATTAAAGTTGTTTTGTTAATTAGTATAACTAAAACTACATTGGAAGCATTTTTAGAAAAAAGTGTACCGTTGATTTTTTTTCAAAAACCATCAAGTTTGGGTTACATCTAGTCATCTACCCATAATCACACGAACTATCGATTAAAAAAGGAAAAAGTGTAAAAAAAATTTTTGTTCCACTTTTTCCAATATTTTGTATAGACATTCACAAAACGGACACTAGAATTTTTTATAAGAAAACTGGGGACACTTTTTTTTTGCTTTCATCAATAGTTCTCGTGATTCTGAGTCGAAATAACCCAAGAGTTGTTAGTTTTTCGGAAAAAAGTAAATGGTATAGTTTTTTCTAAAAATCCCCCCCTAAGACATACTTTAAACTAAGTCCCAAAGACAATACCGGTCCTTGTGGAAATCCCTGGGAGCAGTCGACGTCTTTCGGTTTGTATGATGATGACGATGATGAAGTCCTAAAAGTCAGCTATCCTCTACTAGAAAATCACCATGCAACTTCTGAGACAACATGTAAGTAAATCGAAAGTAACATACGACTTTCTGTCCTAGCGCGGTAAATGGTCGTAAAGTAAGAATAAAATTGTTTACAAGCTTACTGTGTGCGACATTGAGGCCGGTCAGGTTTATACCTAAGGTTAGAATCGCAGGAAAACCACCTTTATATATCTTTACATATATGAAGAAATCGCTTGAATTGAACATTAATCGTGACTAAGTGTGAAATTAAATACGTAATGTTATTTGAAACTGTTATCGAGCACGGAATTTTACTTTGAAAAGTATTCGAGAATGTTCTTTATATGGGTGGCTAAAAAATAACTACATTCCCGTTGCCAGGGAGGTTTTGGGATTATATTGAGCAACTTTTACTATGGGACCAGTCCCGAAATCGCGAAAAAAATTTGGCCTTTTCATATATTTTGGCTGTTCATTTTCTATGGGAGGGTAAACGCGATTTCAGGGTTGGTCCCACAGTAAAAGTTGTTCAATATAATCCTGAAACCTCCTTGACAACGGTACTAAATGTACTTATTTTTTTAAGCCATATATGACGAAGAATGTGTAATTGTTTAGCATCAGTTGTAATTTACTTAGCAATATCAACTTTGCAAAATTTCTTTTATGTTACCTAAAATTTTAGTTCTGCGTGTATTTAAAATTGTTCAAAGCATAACTTTTATGTTCTAATGGGTCACAGTTTGTGACAAAATTTTGTCATTATTAAGAGGTAGTCTAATTATTTCCAGTCAGAATGGCTAACAAGCATACTTTTTCAGTAAACGCTTTGTATCTATTACGAAGGCCGATAACAAAGTAAATTATCTATTCTTACCACAACAAAACTACATTGTTTTGAAGTAATTCCAGTAAATAGCTGCAAATAATAATTATTGTTAGCCGCACATTGCTGTTCACTATTGTAAGGGTAAAAACACCAGAGCACCATTTATAACAATATTTATTAGAGAATCACAATATATGAGAGTTAGGGACTTAGGTAATACGCGACGCCGTGCACGCGCAAAAACCGATCTTCTAGATGACAGACGTCATAGTGCTGTCGCAGAGGTTATTGTAGTGATGTGAAGACCGCTAAATTACGATACCGCCTTTTAGCTCGGCCATCGCCTGACCCGACCAGCGCCCCGCAGGTCACTGTCATCAGTGCAGCCACTGAAGTCTGCCACAGCCAACGCAGTCGCAGCAAGCTGGGTCTTCACCAGGTGGATGTAGCCTCCACCAGTTCAATATTCTGCGAATTGAACAAGCACCTTTTACGCTCAGCCGATATACAAGCCTTGGTCCTTTTGAGTAATTCGACTCGAGTTCCGTTGAAACGGTCTATTTCGTTATTGTCAACTTACACCAAGATATTTAGTTCTATTTCAGTCGAATTGGAGTAAGGGCTTAAGCCGACTGAACCAAATGTAAGAAAGCATGACCAGGCTAGGTACCAAATAATCCGTGGTATGAGAGGTGTTAGGATATGCAAGTCTGCTCAGCACTTGCTTGAAATACACAAAAGGCTTAATTCACGTGCATATGACACCAAGAGGATATAAATACCAATTAATTAATTATGCAAAATAATAAAATATTGCGATGAGCGTGACATCTAGCGGCAGGTAGATAAACCACCCCCTTTTTTTGTAACACCATCTAACATAAATTATTTTCTTGTGAATAACGTCATATAACTTTGAAGGATTTATTAGATTTTGATAAATTTCTAGCATGTATACCCATGCAGCTAACCCAAACCTTCCATTGAGCGGTGCGTTCATACTGACCGCTTAACGTAACAATGACTATTTGTGTCGTTTTAAAAGCAAAGACTTGGAACAAACTCACAATTGGCTTCTCCGTTGTAGGATGTAAGACTCCCTCGCATGCACGCACAAAAATGCGTACAACTCGTGAGAGGCTAACATGGGACACGTCTCATGCATGTGCGGAGCTGCCTAGGCTAGGACACCACTGCCCTTGTAGGCGCAACGACCGTAGAAGTCAGCCCTTCACGATAAGGTTGTCACGGAGCCCGGTGCACGCACTCGCTCCAACTGGGTATTTTGAACAGGCACTCCCTCCAACTCTACTGGATCCGGTACTTCGCCAGCGATCCCTAGAAGGTATAAGTGCAAGCAACCCTTTCAAGGTAACCTTGAGATCATCAGTCTTAAGGTCATTAAAATATCCTTTTGTAAACAAGGTCTCAAGCCAACCTCTCAAGGTCAACAACAAATAGTACGATACGATATAGATAAAACATTTATCGGTAGTAGAAATAATGTTCCTCTTAAGGATAATATCATATCACATGCAATGGTCCGCCTCTTAAAGCCTGCACTGCAGATACCAGGAACAAACTAGCCTGTTAAAGATAGTCTTGTATCACATGCAATGGTCCGCCTCTTAAGGCCTGCACTGCAGATATACCAGTAACAAAATTAGCCTATTAAGGATAATCTAAGCTCACATGCAACGGTCCGCCTTTTAAGGCCTGCATTGCAGCAAATACCAGTAACAACCATCCTCTTAAGGATAGTCTTATATCACATGCAATGGTCCGCCGTTTAAGGCCTGCACTGCAGATATACCAGTAACAAAATTAGCCTATTAAGGATAATCTAAGCTCACATGCAACGGTCCGCCTTTTAAGGCCTGCATTGCAGCAAATACCAGTAACAACCATCCTCTTAAAGATAGTCTTATATGACATGCAATGGTCCGCCTCTTAAAGCCTACACTGCAAATACCAGTAAACAACCATCCTCTTAAGGAATGCAATGGTCCGCCTCTTAAAGCCTACACTGCAAATACCAGTAAACAACCATCCTCTTAAGGATAGTCTTATATCACATGCAATGGTCCGCCTCTTAAAGCCTACACTGCAAATACCAGTAACAACCATCCTCCCAAGGATAGTCTATATCACATGCAATGGTCCGCCTCTTAAGGCCTACACTGCAAATACCTGTAACAACCATCCTCTGAAGGATAGTCTTATATCACATGCAATGGTCCGCTTCTTAAAGCCTCTGTTGCGATTACCGGCGCCAGGAAGTAGCCTATTAAGGATAGCATCCCTTGCCAAGACTAAAGTAACAGCCCTTCTTAAAGAGCACATAATAATTAAAGCTCTATAGCAGACATTGAAGAGAGTAAGTAATATAAATAAAATAATCACTCAGTTCTCAATCCGAGTGTCTAATAAAATTAATCAAGCACAATGTGTTTATTTTAGTCGGCAAACCCGTTAACAAAACACATAAGTATGACAACAGTAACCCAGTTCTAAATCTGGGATAAAACAAAATCACAACTCGATTCCAAACTCGAGAGTAAGTAATATAAATAAAATAATCACTCAGTTCTCAATCCGAGTGTCTAATAAAATTAATCAAGCACAATGTGTTTATTTTAGTCGGCAAACCTGTTAACAAAACGCATAAGTATGACAACAGTAACCCAGTTCTAAATCTGGGATAAAACAAAATCACAACTCGATTCCAAACTCGAGAGTAAGTAATATAAATAAAATAATCACTCAGTTCTCAATCCGAGTGTCTCATAAAATTATATCTCAGTTCCTAATCTGAGAATATACTCGTAGTCAGTTCTTAATCTGAAAACGGTACCTGAAATAACAGCATTTGCCCTTAACATGGGAAATATAAAATAATAAGCAGTTGCTACTATGCAACCAATTGTAAATGATCATGTGCAACTTGGCTTGCCTCTTCCGTGCCCCTAAATAAAGGCAACACTCTTACTATACCAACATTGAACTACAGTAGAGCCTGAACAGAAGTTCATGTTATCGAGGTTCCTCTCTTACCCAGGTTCGCCTTATCGAGGTTTCACAAATTGTATTTTTCAACCATCATGAAGTGTATATTGATAATGACCAATCAGTCAAATCATGGCACATATGCTTAAACCATAAAGCTTCCAATTCCAAGACACACATGGTTGATTTTCTCCAGCTGTGCATGTGCATTTTATGTGTAGATAACTCAACACATCATCATCCAGGTTAACTTATACCTGCACAAAACTAAATAATTTTGTTAAATGCCATGCAAGCACACATTGTAAGATAAATGAGTTCATAACATAATAAACCACAATTTATGCATTTTTCAAAACAATGAAATACATACTTAGTGAACCCACAAAATTTGTGAAACATATTATTATTTATAACTTCTGATTTATGAAACCCAGAAGTAATAAAAGTGTACTGTTTATTAATGCAAACGGTACCATAACACACTACAAGTTCAGACGAAAACCGTCAATAACTTCAAACAGTAGCTCATGACACGATATTCTTCGGTCAATGTTCATTAGCAGTGAATGGGTTAAAATAGTTATTTGGAAAGCTTTAACCAAGCTATTTACCTTCGTTTAATATTCACTTATCGGACTGGAACGTTTAGAGTCCAGTCGCACTTGTATGTAAAAGACATGTATCATGTAGACCGTCAATATCCATATTGACTCCTGAAAGTATTTACCTCGCTTACCATTAGCAACAACCTGCTTTACCAGTGTCATACTCAGCTCAGTAAATATCTTGTTCAATATGTCCATCTCTTTGACAAGATTTTAACCTTGGAAATTCATCAAACTTCATCAGTAAAGTTTTGTTATAATGAAATGCATCTGAAACATACTGTTAGAACACAAATGATTATCATTGTCAATAACTCAAACACTTGACAATGTCATGCCAATAAAACTTTCATTAGTTTGGTAAGTCTGTTTAAATATATGTCTTTGGTTCATTTTATAACATGACATTTTGTGAAAAATATTTGCAATGCAAACTTTAACCAACATCCCAATGAACAAAACAACAACCACAACATACTATAAGCTGTATGCAATTAATTTGTATAAACATTCATAAGATTTTTCATACATAGAACCAATCAATAATATGTACAGACAGAAATTTTCTCAACATCTCAAATGATTTACTGCCTTGTTTATCAGTATGTCTGCAGCTTAATGTTAATTGCAAAGATGCAGGAGGTTATATGTGAAATGAACTGTCTTTTAAAATATTCAGTCCGAGGAGGCTCCGGATACATGGAGTGACTACATTTGTCGCAGACACTACTAACCAGCTTGAAATAAATGTCACCTTTCGCTTATTCACAAAGCGCATTTTACTAACCACACACAGTCAATGTAACACGTACTGACCGTTAGTATACATGTACAACATGAACAAACATTTTATTTCTAAATAAATACCTCATTTTCCATGACATCGGAGATTAGTCACTTATCAACATATTTTCTCCATATAATGAATTAGTTGAACACTAGGACATATTATACCTGGCATCCATAACCAACTAATTTTGAAATATTAGCCATGTCCATCCGGGTTCATTACAGAGGCCTGACCCGATAGCCACTCTAGTGTCTTCAATGACGGTATGGTCGTTCAATTCAAGAATCATTGCTGTCAAATATCTGGAAATTACACAAACCAAAAACACACCAACAAAGCATTATGTCAGTTGCAATAAGCATGTGTAATATCATACACACACACATATGAAACAACAAGTAATTTCTCCTTATTGTTGTTGTAACCAATATTCCAGTGTTTTTGAAAACTTGTAATCTATTTTAATTTGACTGAAAGGATAAAGTATTAAATAGCACTCATTGTTAATCATGAAAGCATAATACCAACATACATATAGTATCAATCAAGGCTAAGTTTACATTACCAAACTTGTTTTGTATGCTTTTTACTTGAATGTAAATTTCACCACGACACAAACTTTAGAAAATGATCATAGCATTTTGTTAATATGTCATGTAGACATACTTAATCACATTATGTTATGTATCTGAAAGCACATAGATTACAAAAATAACACAACATATAAGTGAGGCAGTGAATATTTACCACTATGGCCCCGGAGCACTGTTAGGTGTTGGATCGACAGACTTCTTACCTGAGTTAACTTTTACCTGAGTTACTCTATAATCCCAAGGATTTATTTCATTCATACCAATATCAAAATTCAATTGTACCTAATGGTATCTGTCAGCTTATGTCTTGTGATCTTCTGCTGTGAATATTGTAATACATACATGCCAGCAGCTTTATTACACTGTCAATATGTTTTATTTTTGACAGTCATGATCATTGATGTACATAAACTGAAATAGGTATCTGAAATCAAACACAAAACACACAAAACACACGGCAAAGGTACGATACGCCAGCCAATAGCCGGCACAGGTTAGTTTTGTAGGCTATTCTTGTAGGTATGATTTTGACACCAATCTTGGACTTTGTATATTTAAGTCCCTAACTGATGAGTGGTGTTGGTGCATTTACTCATTACAATCAGATTAACGATTAGAACAATGAAACAAGGAAGGACTACGCGCGGTAAATTTCGTAATGTCAATTTCGACAAATTATATCGTAGTAGGCGGGAATCCACTATCGCACTTCTGAAGCTGTAAGGGTAAAAACACCAGAGCACCATTTATAACAATATTTATTAGAGAATCACAATATATGAGAGTTAGGGACTTAGGTAATACGCGACGCCGATCACGCGCAAAAACCGATCTTCTAGATGACAGACGTCATAGTGCTGTCGCAGAGGTTATTGTAGTGATGTGAAGACCGCTAAATTACGATACCGCCTTTTACTATATATGATTGTAACAATGTTGTTTAAGTGGCCCATGTGACTTTAGCTTGGGGTAGGTCAGGATTAAGGTTTCTCCAAGAGTCGGGTCCAAGTCCGGACGGCCGCTGGCGAGGTTGCGGGAGAGTACTTCGGCGTTCCAGGGACCTCGCCGTATAGCAGCGAGGCGGCAACAGAGGGGTTTTAGTGGGTAAACCTGGGGTCTCATTAGCCCACAACAGGGAGTCCCACATAACCAACCCGGCCAGTCCCCGCGCCGGGTGGTATGCGTAAAGCATGGTCAGGCAAGGTGACATTCGGATTTCTGTATGCAGAACTTTTTATAATTTTACTTAACTTGATAATTAAACGTTTTGGCTTATCTGTATACAAAACTACATGCAGTTTACATTACGCTGTTCCGCTTAAAGACTTGTTTCATTATTTCATTCTTGCCGGCTCAGTTATAAGGACTCACGGCCCTAGCTAACTTATTGTAATTCTAAATACCTAATATTAATTAACTTTTCTAAATTAAACTTTCATTTCCTTCCTACCTCTTTCCAACTTTCATTTCCTTCCTACCTCTTTCCAACCCTAACGTCTACGATAAATCATTTGATATTTACCAATTGTTTTCAAGAAAAACATTGTGAGGAAACCGGACCATATAAAACCAACAAGGCCTGCATTTCCCTTTGGGTTGAAAGGTCTGATGGCACTAGCTTTAGTTAAAACGTTCCTAACAACAAAATTCCAGAGTTTCGTTGACTACATAATCATCTGGATAAAACACTCTATCTAACAAATATGCCAAATTACAGTAACCTCCATCGACTAAATGAATATATTCATTATAAATTTCCAAAACTTTAACCAATACAGAACCTTAATTACGCAGGTTTTAAGTAAATCCAGTTTCAATCAAAACTTCGGCTATAACTCTCTCGATTAATCCAAAGTTAGGTAATAAAACTTACAGCGCCCTTTTATTATGATTCCCTCACTAGTTGGGCTCCGGCTAAATTAGAATATGTATTTAACCTCACGAGAAATTAAAATAAGGCGTTTTGTAGAGAAATTAGTACCTATACATTGGTAACGATTAATAGCTTGACTGTACGGTGTAAAAATTTAAAAGGTCCCTTTTCGTTCAATTGTAACTACATATTTGTAACTTGACGTTCACAATTCGACATTTAGTATATTACGATACTAGTGCGAATTACCTATTTGCCCTAGCTACCTACAACGTATCGTATGTATCGTACAACGTTTTACAGTACCTATGGCCCTTTAATTTCATTTCATTCATTTATAATTTTGAAATAGTTACGTAATGTGCTATATTATCTTACTAGTGCGGGAAAGTAGCACCATATTGTACTGTAAAACAACATTACCGATGGGCCCGATTCGGATTTTGAAATAGATATCTATAAGATATCTTTTAGACATCACCAAGATACGATAATGATATTTTTAGGATCTAACCTGTCAAATTTGACATTTCCGCGATTCTGGAGATACTCTTGAACGATTTCCACAAGATATGACTTAGAGATCCAATTCACATCTAATAGATATCTAACTCTATCTAACGTAAAACTGCCGTATTCGAACTTCAAGATTTTCACAAGAGACGACACGTACTAGATCCATTCTAGATAGGTACGTTATAGTTTAGATTTCAACTAGTTCTCTTTTGCAGCGCAATTCGGGCAACCAATGTCACTTTTACGTTAGACAGAGTTAGATATCTATTAGATGTGAATTGGATCTCTAGGTCATATATTGTGGAAATCGTTCAAGAGTATCTCCAGAATCGCGGAAATGTCAAATTTGACAGGATAGATCTTAAACATATCGTTATCGTATCTTGGCGATGCCTAAAAGATATCTAGCAGATGTCTATTTCAAAATCCGAATCGGGCCCAAAGTGACATTGGTTGCCCGAATTGAGCTGCGAAAGAGAACTAGTTGAAATCTAAACTATAACGTATCTAGAATGGATCTAGTACGTGTTGTCTCTTGTGAATATCTTGAAGTTCGGATACGGCAGTATGTAGTCGTAACTTATTTAAATAGCCTTAAAAGAGTAACCTATCGACAACATGTGTGTTTTTTGACTTAAATACTGAGACTTAACTTTTAAATGGTAGACTTTGATTACGTTTCCAATTTTACTCTGTATTAATATCGAGGCAATATCAGGACTAAGTTTATGAAAATATACTTTTAGAATGTCTAAGGCTTTAAATTAAACTTTCGCCGTAGTCCTGAACGTAGATTATTAAAGTTTTGAAAGAGATTATGTTAAATAGTGAGCTTTAAGAGGGAGATTTAAGATAATGTAAGAAATATTCAATATCCTTGGTAAGGTCATTCTTTTATCGAGTATACTAGTATATTATTAGTTGAAAGCGTTATAAACTTCTTGATATATCAGAGTACTTCTAAAAAAACAATAACTTAAATATCAGAACATAACATTTACAATGATTTAAGACTTAATAAAATATCCATTAACTCCTATAAACTCAACTCTAACATTTAGAGGCCATACAGTTATATCTTTTAACTTTATCATACTGAGTTACGACTATTTTGCTTAAGACTGTTCTACAAGTAGTAGTAAGTGTAGTAACTCATTAACTGATCTTTTATGAACCTTAAGTCCTTGGAATAAGGTCTGTGTCAGTTAACATTGTAGCTGATAAGTTTAAGTAGACACTCTTCTCGCCATAAACTGTGTTAATGTTAGAGGTTTTATATTTTTATCTTCTTGAAATACTCGTTAACACCGAGCTTGGCGTTATTACGTGGACAATAATTAGTTCGCCTAATCTAAACTGCCAATAATGTTTAAAATGTAGCCAGGAGCTGTCGAGGGGAACAGTGGTCTTACTTTGAGAGGAGATAATGCTGGCAAATAAGCGCACAAGTTAAGGTTTAGATGTAAGTATATTATTAAAACTGTTAATTACCTAATGTAATAAATATGTTGGCCAGTAGTATATAAGCAAAAGACATCAACATGTAGTATACCTACCTAATGATTGCGACTTTTATATATATTTAGTTTTAGGAATTTTGATGCGAACATGCCCAGTACATATATATTAATTATATTATACTATGCACGCTTGCTCCAAAATTCGATTTTTATTCAACTGAATGGACAACACTTTCATCATGGAACCACTGGCTTGCTTTAATAATCTGTCGAACATCAAGTTTTACGAGTCAAGTCTGCTCGTAAAGCCAACGGCGAGTTATTAGCGAGCAACTTTACTGGCCCTATCAGTGTACCCTGCGCCACCCCTCAGGAGCAACTTCACCGGTCCTAACAGGCTAATACAGTACCTTGTGCCACCCCTCAGTAGGAACTTTACCGGGCCTAGTAGTGTACCCTGTGACACCCTTCAGGAAGTCGTTCTGACACCCTAGTCCTAGTTGTAACGACGCTACGCCACCCGACTCAGAAAGTAATTAAAACACCCTACAGTACTTGAAATAAACATATCTACAGTGTTATGTAAGGGACCTATAGAAAGCAAACGACATTGTGAGCAAGGGTATTTTGTTGACTGTAGATGTTCTGAGAGATTATTACTGAAATGTTTGAATAGTTTGAGGAGTAACTAGAAAACGACTGTTTTAAAAGGAGTGAGTGAACATTAAATTCAGCATACAGCATACTGATATCTCTTTTGTGCCATACTCAGTTTTGTAGTTAGCTGGAGTTTTATATGATTTTTACCTCAGTACCTTCGAATATTTACATAATATAGTAAACCTTCGACTCAATGAACATACTAACAATACTATCCGATTTTTATAGAAACCTTTCATATTTCTCATCATTGTACCCCAAAATAGAACAGTGACAACGCCACTGCATAACCCACCTTATATCTTTACTTTTAAAGTTGTCATTCCCTCAATAAAATTACTGAAAGATGACCCTCAAAAAGCCTTTTCAAATGCTACCTTAATTGTTGAACGTCAAGGTTGATAATCCCTTGTTGAAAGATGGGAGAACGGATAAGGAATTCAGGACATTCTTCGGTGCGGTGGCATGCAGATTTTACGAGCGATAGAAAGGGTCCACCCTTTGTGCAGGGATGGCTACTTGGGTACAGGCAGGGGGGAAAGTGTGGAAAATTAGGGAAACTCTCATGATAAAGGTGAATTTTAGTAAATGGACAAACTCATAATATAATGCTTGATTTCGGATTAGAGATTTCGGAATTTCAATCGTAAAAACTTTCAAACAGTAGCGATTTTCTGACAGTATTTATTTATTTAATGGCAGCATTGAGAACACAGAATACATAACATATGTATTACATAGGCAGTTATTAAGTACTTAGTTAAAATTTTGAGAGATATGTGGATAATTCAAGCATTAACCAAAACTTTAATCATTATTAAGGTTATTAAGGCTGTGAAAGCATTGCTGCGCACTTGCGCAGGCAAGCAGTGTGGCTGAGCGATAATACTGTAAATTTTATTGATAAATTGAGTGACGGTTTTGAACGTTCCAATCGCGACAGCAAGTCAGCGCGACAACGGTGACACCGCCCGTTTCTTGCTGCATCGCTTAAAGTAACCTTTATTAAAATTCTAGTTTAAAATCATTTGCTCTTATATCCTCGACTGTACTTAAACTATCCCTTTTCTTCTAAAACGCTATCGCGAGTTCCACTCGGCCGCGCGGCAAAAAATCGCTCCGAATTCTGAATAAATTACCCGGCGACGTTTCAGCCGCCATTCATAACGCCCTTTTAGGAGAAATGGCAACCAACGCTTGGAAAAGGGACTAATATGAGCCCTCAGTGTCACTCTTTGCAGGATGCAGCATCGGGCATATTTGTCTGTAAAAATACTTCTAAAGAAAATGTCATTCAATTATCGGGATAAAACTTTCGTGTGATATATTTTAAACTGTTTAGGAAAGACCCCCTTCTTCAGGCTCTAGTGCTCGCGGCGGCTGCGGCTCGGCTGTGCGGGGACCGAAACATGTCACCAATAGCGACTAAAAATTCAAGTGAATAAAACCGTTGTCGTCTAAATAGTCATTCAATTACTTCAGTTCTTAATGTGGAGTGTGAAGTGAGTCCTGTTCTAAAAGTGCTTCCTCCTGGTAACCACACCGGTTTCCAACTTAGTTTTTAGGGTTTCGTACCCAAAGGGTAAAAACGGGACCCTATTACTAAGACTCCGCTGTCCGTCCGTCCGTCCGTCCGTCTGTCACCAGGCTGTATCTCACGAACCGTGATAGCTAGACAGTTGAAATTTTCACAGATGATGTATTTCTGTTGCCGCTATAACAACAAATACTAAAAACAGAATAAAATAAAGATTTAAGTGGGGCTCCCATACAACAAACGTGATTTTTGACCGAAGTTAAGCAACGTCGGGCGGGGTCAGTACTTGGATTTTTGCTTGTTTTGCTCTATTTTTTGTTTATGGTGCGGAACCCTCCGTGCGCGAGTCCGACTTGTTTCCGTAGTTAATCAAGCGTCACTTGGCACTGGATCAAGGGAATCACCCTTCTCCACCATGCTTGACACGACTAACGCATGTCCCAATTGCGTAAAATGGTTGAAACTATTAATAAACTATCTCCCACCTTATTACAAGGACATAGAGTATACCAATAGTCGAAGTTTGTTGCTGATTGTTTATAACAGAAACGTGGCAACGGAGCTGCCAAGCGTTGCCACGAGGCACACGTGGTGATTGTTATTTCTAATTGGTATAGTGCATGTGGATATCGAAACTACGCGGTTTTGTTACGCGGATCGGTTTTTGATCCGATTTGATAAAATCTAAAATTAATCATTTGGAGTTAGCCTAAAATAACCTGTGTTATATAAAACTGGCCGCCAAATTGATCACCAGGGGAGGATTTTCACCTGAAATTATAAAGTTATTGGCCTCAAGGCTTCAAACCATTTCTGCCACTGTGTTTTCAAGTCTTTTATCTTCCTTTACAGCGTTTTTATAAATTTTGTTTGGGTGAGCCTGCTTTTTTTTGATAAATTGATTCCCCGATCTGGTTGCAGGCCTGTAATTTGGTCTTTTAGAGGGAAGATAACAGTTCTATGCAAAAAGTTTGAGTTAATCCATAAAATGAATAAAACATTTGAATAGGTACTCGTAACCGGCACTTCGCGCCAAAGCTAGAAATAGTCGGCATGGTGATGAACGTCATAGTTTTATGGCGTGTGGATGCATTAGATCATGCTGATGCAATTGTTGATAATGATAAACAAGGAAACAAGAACAGAGTGCAAATTATGCAACTGCTGACCAGTGCCAGTGATATAAGTAATATTTATAATTTTGAGACTACATACATTTTTGAATTTTAGTGAAAACCAGAAAACAAACATTTGGCCACCTAAAAATTGATTTTGCTAAATTATCCCCAGAAAATTTACACACGTGTTAGAATTTTCTTTATTTAAATAGAAACTGTTTTTATTTCTTTGTAAAATGTAAGAAAATTTATATTTACATCATACTTAATTAGGCCATTTTATAAATGTATTGTAACGTTTTCTCCTAAATATGTAGCTGTTTATCCATCCATCCATCCCTTTGTCGTGTAGCTAGAGCTAGTACCCCTGTTATTTATTTAAGCCTTCTCGATACTGTGCTTATATTCTTTTGATCATCAAATCATTCTCCAATTTTTTTCTCTCATATCCCTTTTAATGCCATAAATCTCATAATAACCTTTACATTAACCGCTCGTCAATCTCCGCCCATCTTCGGGCGTGTTCGTGTCCACGAATAGACTCCGCGCGTGCGCTGGCGCAGCGCCAGAGTTGACGAAACGCACGCTTCTACGATCAAGTCGTTAATACATTCTTATTCAGTATTTGGGATATTTACCAAAATCCGACGGTACTGGATTTTGCCTTTAAAGACACCATGTTATCTTTTATTATCAATTAGTAGTTCTGACATCCCAAGAACTTTACCATAATCAATATAATCATAACATAGCCACCAAGTGGATGCCGACGAAGAAGCGTGGACGAGGCAGGCCCAGGTAGAGATAGTGGGACGACTTTGACGCCTTCCTTAACAACTGGCCGGAAGAAGCGCTGAATCGGGAGTAATGGAGAACCAGGGGAGAGGCCTTTGCCCAGCAGTGGGACACACAAATAGGCTAAGAGAAAATAAATAAATATAATAATGTAATAAATCAAAGTCCGTATCTACATATTCTCAATCAGGCTTTAAGATTATAAGCATTATTACAACTTAAAACTTACTACCACAACGTCCGAGTATATAAAACATGTATATGTATACTAGGTACTCACACGTTCTAGTCCTTTTATGGGCGCCGTTGACCACCACGTCTGACTTGTAATAAATCAAAGTCCTTGGTACAATCATTTACTTTTAATTTACTCCGACTAGTTACTTCTACGTACACTCTTAAACAATCTTAAGTTCACAAGCAGTAACCTTCGTGCTAAATTTAGTGTTGCTCGTTCCAGCGCCGAGCGAGAATGAATCTTCCACCCCATGGTACATTATATTTATACTCTTTTATCATTACAATCTGCGGGTAGGAGAGAAGGGTCATTTTCGCGACGACCGACAGATTAATTAACAAATATTCGGGTATACACAGATCATATTTTTAATCACTACCTACTGAATACCATTATTTTAACCTAACTCACACTAAATAATTATAATTTATTCTCGTAATCTTATGAAATATCACACTCGGCCATCCGACTGCGTGCTACCTCCGGTGCACGATCAACAATAATATCACACTCGGCCGTGTTGCCTAAATGCCTTTACAGTCCTATTTATTTTAGTTGTAGTCAGTTTATAGAATACTAATACTCTTCATTGTAAACCTCATTAGCATTTATACTAAAAAGCATGTAAAGGTTCACGAAATACATGTACTTTATGAATATAATCTTTTTTGGGGAAGCTAATACGTAATTACATTAACAACTTAATCAGGCTTGTAATTAACAGTTGCAATGGGTGTACGATTACAATACTAGGCTACAAACTTGATGACAACTTCCACTCGTAAGATCCCTCTTGACCGTCGCCTTGACTCCCGCGGTCCTTCGTACGGGTCATCTGAGAGAGGCCACCGTCGTCTGCGCCCGCTGTTGTGACGACATCTGTCTTCAGGCACCTCACGCTCGGCTGTCGCAGTGTACCACGTCATCTGTCCACCGTCGCTGACCTCATTTTTTCCTGTAATTAAATTTCAGTGCGCTGTATGATTGTTTGTTAAAATTTATTTTCACCCTACACAGCATGCTTTTTCCTGTTTAAATTCTACGAACTCTCTAAACTGTCCAAACTCTCTTTATTAAACTCTTTAAACTCATTGAACAGACTCATTGACCAGACTCGTTAGTCTCATTGGACAGACTCGTTAGACTCATTGGACAGACTCGTTAGACTCATTGGACAGACTCGTTAGACTCATTGGACAGACTCGTTAGACTCATTGGACAGACTCGTTAGACTCATTGAACAGACTCGTTAGACTCGTTAGACTCATTGAACAGACTCATTAGACTCATTGAACAGACTCGTTAGACTCGTTAGACTCATTGAACAGACTCGTTAGACTCATTGAACAGACTCGTTAGACTCATTGAACAGACTCGTTAGACTCATTGAACAGACTCGTTAGACTCATTGAACAGACTCGTTAGACTCATTGAACAGACTCGTTAGACTCATTGAACAGACTCGTTAGACTCATTGAACAGACTCGTTAGACTCATTGAACAGACTCGTTAGACTCATTGAACAGACTCGTTAGACTCATTGAACAGACTCGTTAGACTCATTGAACAGACTCGTTAGACTCATTGAACAGACTCGTTAGACTCATTGAACAGACTCGTTAGACTCATTGAACAGACTCGTTAGACTCATTGAACAGACTCGTTAGACTCATTGAACAGACTCGTTAGACTCATTGAACAGACTCGTTAGACTCATTGATCAGACTCGTTAGACTCATTGAACAGACTCGTTAAGACTCATTGAACAGACTCATTAGACTACTCGGACTACTCCGACTACTCAGATCTATCAGACTACTCAGATCTATGGACTCTGGCAGCATACCTGCATATCTGCATTCATAACAGCACATCTACATGGCTGTAGACTTTCTGGCAGCACACTACATGGCCGCACTCTTTAAAACCTTTAAACTCAACTCAAAACTCTTTAAACTTTAAAACCTTTAAACTCAATTCAAAACTCAACCTTTAAACTCAACTCAAAACTCTTTAAACTTTAAAACCTTTAAACTCAACTCAAAACTCTTTAAACTTTAAAACCTTTAAACTCAACTCAAAACTCTTTAAACTTTAAAATCATTAAATTAAACTAAACTTTAAAATCATTAAACTCAAATCTTTAAACTCAAAACTCTTTAAAACCATTAAACTAATCTTTAAACTCAATACTTTAAAATCATTAAACTAATCTTTAAACTCAACACTTTAAAATCATTAAACTAATCTTTAAACTCAACTCTTTAAACTTTAAATCTTTAACTCAACTCTTTAAACTTTAAAATCTTTAACTCAACTCTGTAAACTTTAAAATCATTAACTGAACTCTTTAAACTTTAAAATCTTTAACTGAACTCTTTAAACTTTAAAATCTTTAACTCAACTCTGTAAACTTTAAAATCTTTAACTCAACTCTTTAAACTTTAAAATCTTTAACTCAACTCTTTAAACTTTAAAATCTTTAACTGAACTCTTTAAACTTTAAAATCTTTAATTCAACTCTGCAGCACACCTACATGTCCGCACTCATAAGCAGCACACCTACATGTCCGCACTCATAAGCAGCACACCTACATGTCCGCACTCATAAGCAGCACACCTACATGTCCGCACTCATAAGCAGCACACCTACATGTCCGCACTCATAAGCAGCACATGGATAACTGGCCATTAGATTTGGTTAAGTACACCACCTACATGGTGACTAACTTCACTATTACCCACCTACATACATAGGGAACTAGACGTTAGATCTGGTTATAGTACACCACCTACATGGTGACTAATAACTTCACTATTACCCACCTACATACATAGGTAACTAGACATTAGATCTGGTTATAGTACACCACCTACATGGTGACTAACTTCACTATTACCCACCTACATACATAGGTAACTAGACATTGGATCTGGTTATAGTACACCACCTACATGGTGACTAACTTCACTATTACCCACCTACATACATAGGTAACTAGACATTAGATCTGGTTATAGTACACCACCTACATGGTGACTAAATTCATTATTACCCACCTACATACATAGGTAACTAGACATTAGATCTGGTTAAGTACATCACCTACATGGTGCACATACGTAACAGCCAATTCAACATTGAAATTTTAAATTTTAATTGTTGCTATCCAACCACCTACATGCCACTCATACATACTAATGACAACGTGTGATTAAGCCCTTGGGAGCTGACAGGTTAATAGAGTCCTTTTATTCATTTCGGGAACTAATCATGACTTTACTATTAGATCATTTAGCTCATACTATGTAATAGATTAAGTTCAGTATTCGAAACTCAAGTATAGGATGTAGGTACACGTGTTAGCAACACTAGCAATGTTTAAAAAAACACAAATGAAATGTGGGTAAGGAATTATTTTGAATAAAAAAATATAACAGGCGGGTATTCTGGACATGCAAGATGATCGAGGTGTAACGGCTGGTTCTTTGTTAAAATAATATACGTTTAATTAATTGGAAAAGCAAAATACATTGATTTACAAATCAAAGGCTGTATATATTTCTGGAAGCAGATGACCTTCTAATACACGTAAACACTTAATTTAACGACAATACGTATTTTAACTAAATCTGCATAACAACCGAGCACGTTTATACTTAAAAACATACTACTACACTGTACAGCCTAATCGTAAGTATTCAAATTCTAAGACAACTTGTAACCACGGCCTAAAAATAACATGACTCTTGTAAAAAAAATAAGGTTTTCAACTCGCTCAATGCCTGTATCGATTTTGATTAGTAGCAGATTTATAAATTACGTAACACGTCTGCATTTGTTACTTCAACTTAACCATGATCGCGTATCTACATATTCTCAATCAGGCTTTAAGATTATAAGCATTATTACAACTTAAAACTTACTACCACAACGTCCGAGTATATAAAACATGTATATGTATACTAGGTACTCACACGTTCTAGTCCTTTTATGGGCGCCGTTGACCACCACGTCTGACTTGTAATAAATCAAAGTCCTTGGTACAATCATTTACTTTTAATTTACTCCGACTAGTTACTTCTACGTACACTCTTAAACAATCTTAAGTTCACAAGCAGTAACCTTCGTGCTAAATTTAGTGTTGCTCGTTCCAGCGCCGAGCGAGAATGAATCTTCCACCCCATGGTACATTATATTTATACTCTTTTATCATTACAATCTGCGGGTAGGAGAGAAGGGTCATTTTCGCGACGACCGACAGATTAATTAACAAATATTCGGGTATACACAGATCATATTTTTAATCACTACCTACTGAATACCATTATTTTAACCTAACTCACACTAAATAATTATAATTTATTCTCGTAATCTTATGAAATATCACAATAAATAGTTGGCGCAGGCCTGCGCCTGCTCCGTGCATCCACGCCAGCTAGCAGACGCCCTAAGTAATCGGTTCCTTTCGTGAACTCCCGTACCATCAAAGACCTAGCATAGTAAATTAATAAACCATACCTACTCATAATAATTTACTATCCCTTCTAATTGGCTCCCTGCCCACCACATTGCGTCAATGTAAACATACCAAAATGTAATACATTCTAAAGTTCTAAACACAATGATCTAAGGTGTATTTTACCTTGACAAGTGCAGTCAAACAAACAGGACGACACATGTTCTACCGAGTCAAAATATTATAAAAACAGGCCAATAATTTAGTGTTTAATTAGATGGATTATGTTGTTTTGGTAGGTATTATTGGAGTGTGGAAAAATTGGGATTAGAATGTTTTGTAGGTCAGTTCTATGGGCACACAGCCGACTATACATGTTTTGGAGATGTGGTGCTGGAAAATAACTATTAGTTTAAAAAAATTATAGGCCCGTACGCTAATCATAAGATTATACTTACCTAAACAATTTAATGCCAAAAATGGCTTTCATCATTTTGGAAAAGAGATGATACTTCAATTCAAACTGCTGGATCGATTAAGGCATTTAAATGAATCAAAAAATCATTTCTGTGATATTAATGCTCTCTGCGTTGTTTGACAAGCCATTTCCGTCAGTGGAAAAGGGCGGTAAGTTTAAAAGATGAAGGCACGAATTTCTCCCATAGACATTTCGAATTTCGCGCCTTTTTCTACTGATAAAGAGGTTTGAGGACTGAGTATATGTATAATATTAGTAGACCGTAGTTTTTAGGGTTCCGTACCCAAAAGGTAAAATCGGGACCCTATTACTAAGACTCCTCTGTCTGTCTGTCTACAAATATTTATTTACCGCCACTATAATCAGTTTGACGTATACCTACCTACTCAAAAATAAAAACACTTTGAACTTTGAACGCTCTTATTCTCTTGACAATAAAGTCGCGTCAAGATCATTTTGAACAACTCGCCCGCTTAGCAACTTCTGCTGCTGACTGTACCTACTTACAAAAACCAAGAAATTTCGGACTAGATCGACCTATATCATACTGTCCCCGATACTTTATTTATTATTAAATATAATTAGCCACCCATAGACAAGATTCCTTGGCGTGATAACTCGTCGTGTCCACATGCCACCAACATTCGTCGCTAGTAAATATAAATAGGAATAGATCGTCAATAATAAAACACATACGTAAGTATTGGGAATGTCACGGTGTAATACAATTTAATAATAAAGAACTTACGTATTGCCAAAGACTAGTAAATAAAAGACTGCCATATCCCATACCACGCCACGAGAAATGTTGTAGATGACATTAAATATTATTTTTAGATTTTAGTTTTTTGCGTATGAAAATTGCCATCTTACTACTATTTATAATTTTAATACGTATCAAACTAACGACTGGACTTAACTGACCCTAAGTATATTTACAAAACTAGATTTAAAGCATAAATTAAGAATTTTGAGCCTTTCATAAAGGTTCAAAAATCTTAAAACTATATGGTGCCATGTAATAACAATATGTCTACCTACACATCATTTTATAACTATTCTTTAATTGGACCTTTGGGGTTATGACAGCGGCCGGGATTAAAATCGGATTTTAAGGTTAGAAGTCATAATAAGTACCTACTTGGTGACAAATATTAGACGTATAAAGATAAAATGAAAAACTGTAATAACAGCACGCGAGGAACGCGGTGTTGAGAAGGTTGTCGGTCTAGAATATTCACTAGTCTCTTCTATTAGTACCTAATGTCACGCCATGATCTATTTCTGTGGTCATCATCTCACTTGCTTTAATATTCTAGGTTGGTAAATAAGCTATTTGTATTAATCATTGTATTTTTATTTGAAGAAAGTAAAGGTACTAAGTATTCATACATATTCCATTCTGTTTTTTTTTTCAATTTGACGGGTTTGTGTAAAAAATTATTGGTAACAATGTAAGTAAGTACAACTTAAATATTTTTTTTTCTATCGAGCCGAGCCCACTCAATAAGGTTTTGCTTGGATTGGAACCTGCTCTTGCAAATATAATTTCTTAGATTAATTGTGATTTTTTCATGACTCTTGATATAAACGTAAAAAAATAATACATCGTTTATGAATATTGTGTTAGCCAACGTTTTAATTTAAAATTATTATACATATTAACATTTTTAAGTAGGTATACATATGCAGAAAAAATTTGTTCAGTAAGTACTTAAATAGAAAAAAACACATTTCCTATACAAATTTCCTTTCATTAACAAACATGCTAAGCATAGGTGCGGTTCATCAAAGCCAATCTAATGATTCAAACAGTAAACACGGCATACTAATATCAGCTTTATAACCTGTCTATATATACACTCTATCTCGTTACAATAAAGTCTATAATCATTCGGAAATAAATCAAAGGCATACGTGACTGTTAACGCTTACGCCGAATAAAATATGTGCATGTAATTTGCACAATCCCAGCCGTATCCAGTATGGGCCGGTTCGCAGTTGCATGCATATCATACACATGCACTATTGAATATTGTGGCTTAAATACCCGACGAATAAATTAGGTTTTATTTGGTTTTATGTTAGGTGAACAGCAAACTGTATTAATGTAGCAGTTCATTGACAAATATTGGATTGGCAAAAATACATAAGATCCGAAATAAATTAAAAGTGGAAAAATTCACTGTCTTGGGTGGGACTTGAACCCACGACCACTGGATCGCTAGTACAGTGCTCTGCCATCTGACTTCTGAGCTACCAAGACCGTACCCAATTCAGCGAATATTTCCACCATATATGAGCCCTAGGGATAGCATCGTTCGCAGACGTTTCTGCTTAATACAAAATTAATTTAAAAATACATAAGGTCAATGTGGCTAATTCCGTCATATATCAGGGCCTATTCCGTCCACGGGCGTATTATTCTTTGATTTTCAATCGTAGGAAAAAACCCATTTGTTTTCAATTGCTGAAACTAAAAGTAATCGCTGCTTTGTCGATGAAATCGCCTTCAGTAAATAACTTCGTATTAACTAGCAATATTTGGGAGACCGAGCTTCGCTCGGAAAACATATAAAATATCAAAAATTAGCGTTCCCAGAGATAAGACCTAGCTACCCCCCCCCCCCGACGCCCCCGCTTCGCCCCCGAAAACCCCCATTTACCAAACTTCATCGAAATCGTTAGAGCCGTTTCCGAGATCCTCGAAATATATATATAAATACATAGATAAATGGACAAGAATTGCTCGTTTAAAGGTATTAGATTAGATTAAATCATGATTTTCATGATTTTTACTTTACATTGTATCATGGGACTTCGTATTCAAAACTTAGGATTTAGAATAAGACAAGGCAAGATTGGTGACGGGTGGCGAAGATAGATTACCGCTTCGTCTTAAGTTCTTAACAACATGAACACAACAATTCGTAGGTAGGTACATTTTTAATTATGATTACAAAGTATTTTTAAGATTGGATTTAAGTCAATCATTACGTCCGAAGAGATGCACTTCGACTCAACTCCATGCCAAATTCTAAAAGTTCAGAGGCCAAAACATACGTACGTACATACTAACATACGTACACGAGTGCAACAATAGATTCTAAAATTATGTAATACGACATAACGTCCTAGAATAGACGATAGTGGCGTGGTTGGTTGACGTTTGTTATTCATGTCGAATTTTGTTTATTAAGAAGCTATATTTGTATCATTTTGACGTCCGTTACTTGCACTTATAATGTGTCTTTATGACCTAAGTGTGTAAGTAGTTAAAAGTTTTGGCTATCAGTTTCTTCTGATAAAGAGATGCTATATGCTATACAGAAAGCGAATACTAGCTAGCGTTTATATATTGCACTATAGTTTTATACAGTTAACATTTCTGTGGCAAGGTATCTGTCTGTATGGTAGATACGCGATTAAGAGTCCTTAGTCCTACAAGCGAGCGTTTTTTGCAATCTGTTACCTTTTTCATTCAAATTACGACGTAACTATTAGTATTCATTCAAAAACTGATAACGTACTTAAATAATCATTTCTTAAACTAGCAAGTAAGACCGTTCAAGTTGACATTTTCTCTTTTTAAACCTAAAATAAATGAGTTTTCTTGGGAGGCTTTTTCAAAATTTGCAGTGAGAACTGTCGTTTCGGTTCTCAATTTTGCAGTAAACAAGAATCATTTGATACAGAAATGATTACAATTCAATTCACCATATCTTTTACGAGCGGCTAAGACTATTGAAAATCAAAGATTCATTAAAAAAAATGGATATTTAACCTTCCGAACTTTCTTCATTTTTTGGGTGAAAACAGGGTTACATTATATTTTTTTATCGCAAATTGTACTATTATTTTGCCCTAAAAATAATATTATAGCAAACTATAACTATACGTTAACCCATAAAAAAATAATCATAACTATAGGACCTACCTTGCCGTAAATTTATATTATTTTAAAACACGTATAAATCACGCTGCACCGACGCCGCGCGCTCATTCTCCGCCGAGGCGGCTTAGGGGACGGACCTGTGCTCGATCGTCAGGCGTTCGGTGACTATGGTGCGTTCGTAAACAGCCAGAGAGTTCCGAGAAGTGCTGTATACAGCGACTAGAAAATCTTGATACAAATAAGTACATTTTTTACACCATATTTAATTTCAACAACAGACTCTCGCTAGGTGATAGGTTTTCAGTGTTACTTGAATACTGGTTAGGTTTTGCATTATTATTATACCCGGACGACCTGGATAATGTCCAGGTTCTCATGATGGAGTCAGGAGTTGGTCACCGAACTCCTAATCTACTCATCATAACTCCATCGTGTTTGGGCTCAATAGATTTGCCTCGACGAGCACCTTCGTTCTAGATGAGGTCCAGGTTCTCATGATGGAGTCAGGAGTTGGTCACCAGAACTCCTAATCTACATATTATCACTCCATCGTGTTTGGGCTCATTAGATTTGCCCTGACGAGCACTATATATCTTGAGGAGGTCCAGGGTCTCATGATGGAGTCAGGAGTCGGTCACCAGAACTCCTAATCTACTCATCATAACTCCATCGTATTTAGGATTATTAGATTTGTCCTGACGAGCACCATCTATCTAGATGAGGTCCAGGGTCTCATGATGGAGTCAGGAGTTGGTCACCAGAACTCCTAATCTACTTATCATAACTCCATCGTGTTTGGGCGCATTCGATTTGCCTTGACGAGCACCATCTATCTAGATGAGGTCCAGGTTCTCATAATGGAGTCAGGAGTTGGTCACCAGAACTCCTTATCTACTCATCATAACTATATCGTGTTTGGGCTCAATAGCTTTGCCCTGACGAGTACCATCGATCTAGATGAGGTCCAGGGCACAGGGCTATATTATAGTTCTTACGAACAGATACTTATCTCTCAAAGAAAACTCAAATGCCTACCGTTTTAATACCTACACAAAAATACAATGGAATGACCTTCAACGCACCGCTCCCCGCACCGCGCGCACCGGCACAAAGCTAGGGTTGCCGACGCTTAGAAATTATTTTACAAATAAGTACCTACCTACTTACCTAAACTATAGATTGTATGAAAGATACCTACCTACTTACCTAAGGTACAAATATAAGTTTTATTAATTGTAAAATAACTATGAGCAAGATAAGTTGCAATAAGTAATTAATAATTATAATATTCCTTTTATCATTATTAATTACTTATAAATTTATTTTATTATTCTCTTTATTTATCTTTTGTCTTAAGTTAGGGTTTTTCCTTATTTTATTATTTATTATGATGAGTGACTGCGAAATATTTGAAAGGTCATATCTCCCTACAGTAACCGTAGTGTTTACGCCGTTTTATAAACCGCGTAAACACTACGCGGTTTATAAAACGGCGTACTACGTAGCTTGCGACTATCGTAAAAAAAATTGGTATAAGTACTTATATTGAGAACGTCTAATAGTTACTTTTCCTATTAATCGGTAGAGCAAACACGGATTTTTTTATTAGTTTTTTTTTGTTTCTGCATCCATCCACAATTCCACACTACAACATGTGTTATTTGTTCGTGAAGAAGACATTTATTTCGCATACATTTTGGCATATTCGAGCGCCGGCGACCAACTAGCTTGATTTTCTACCGTGAACGGGAAGAGATTCGTAGGTATAAATCCGTGCTCGCGCGGAGAGTTCCATAGGCCTGAGCGCCTACCGCGAACCACGTTCGACGTGTTGCCTCTCTGTCGCACTTGTAAATTCGTACGTAAGTGTGACAGGGAGGTAACACGTCGAACGTGGTTCGCGGTAGGCCCTCTGTCCAGGGTATCTTAATGGAGTGGAGCGAAGATGGCATAATATAAATAATCGGATTTCGGTATTGACCCCGACGAGGCCATCAAACAAAAAAAAATGTGGAATGTAGTCAACGGTATCATGGTTTTAAATAAAAACAATGACTGGTTTTAACAGATAGGGCCAGTTGCATATCACAAATAAAGAAACATGTTTATTTGCAGTATGGACGGGCCCCGACTTTCCCCTAAAAACAGAAATAGTACAAAAAGACGACAATTTGTGGGCAGCAAAAATGTAAACAAAACTCATGGTTTGTCATGGTTTGTAAAAAAAAAACAACGGGTTGCACTCCGGGAGTGCCGGCAGAAGTGAAAACTCAATGACTAGTGCAAAATGTCTGCAGCACTATGTATAATTGATGTTAATGCCATCTAGCGTTATTTCGTCGCATTACTTGAAACCCCTAAGCACATCACTGTTGGTACTCGAGTTATATTAATACCGGTTAGAGGGAAACTCACTAGATGGCATTTAAATCAATAAAGAAAAACTCAATAACATTGTAACAGTTTTTTGATCAGGTCACGTGTCCGTCTTACGGTCACGTGATCTGTCGCGAGTTTAACATTTTTTCCCCACCTCAAAAAGTGCACAGCGCCGCTAAAGAAGTTTGAAAATACAACACTACTACAATGACGAATATTAGTAGTAAGGTTTATTCGGGTAATTCCGAAAATCATTGTAAAATCACTCATATTCCGTTGTAGTAAGAGTCAGCTTTCGGAATTATCCGCCACTATTTGTTCATTCGGAAATACCCGAATACACCTTATTCATAAGAAGAGTGATTGTCACAATAATTCCATGCCAGAGGTAAATATTGTTATTATTTACTCGCCTCTGGTTATATATTATCCCAACACATACACTCTATTGACTACTACCATGCTTATAAAATAAAATAAAGAGTGCCA
The DNA here is from genome assembly GCF_948474715.1 of Cydia amplana. Taxonomy (NCBI): domain Eukaryota; kingdom Metazoa; phylum Arthropoda; class Insecta; order Lepidoptera; family Tortricidae; genus Cydia; species Cydia amplana. Next base: position 16,965,743 of record NC_086082.1, read on the forward strand.
ATATAACGCTAAAAATAATGTTACTTTGCAATTAAATTGAAAAGTATCAATATTATTCTCGCCTGCGTTGAAACGCGCTTAACTTTGCCGGCGCTCGCGTACCGAGCGCCAACGCCATCTATCGAGTGTTATTTCGTGAAATCGGTGAACGCTCTAAGGAATAAGGCCTCTTAAGTCCCGTTGTATAATTTAATAAGGTATCTGTCGTCATGCAATTCTAAAATCAAGTTCACTATTTAATTAGCACATTTTTGACAAGCCACAAAGGAAAGTACCTATAAGAAGTATTTGCAACATGCCTTTTTATAACATACAGTTATGTATTTACACAGAACTCCGGTAGACGACTTACCTGTCTACCACAGAACATCGCATTTTTATACATCTTCAATGGAAAATAAGTCCTTTTCGCCCAAGTGAAGCCTAGACTTTCTCGCACGCGTTGTACGCATTCTGTTCTTGCTATGTAACTATTGTTTGAACAGTCAATTGATTCCCAGCGTTAATTAATGCTTAGTTATACTTGTAGAATAAACCTTCACTGCAACTTGTTGCCAAGATGACGGTTTTGACAAACACGAATCCAATAGTCGACTGAGCGAAGGTCTCCGTTTCAGCCTGGGCAAACGTGCTTTCGTAAAGTGTCATGCTATGGAACTTGCTAACTATGTACCTAAACAAAAGTCCCTCGTGAATTGACATTCAGAGACGATTTCTATAATATGGTGGTTTGTTTACATAGTTAGCAAGTTCCATAAAATGACACTTTATGTCCCGCTGTTTTCTTCTACATGGGGCCCAGCCAACTGAAATTATTTGTATTCCAATCTATTATAGAGGTTTTTTAAAATTATGCGACGAAAAGTGACGTAATCAAATCCATACATTATAAGTTTCGGTTGGATTTTAAATAAGCGATTTTAGCTTGGCTGTGATTGTTAAGCTTAAAGGTTATTAAAGTGGGACTATTAATTTCAATTTACTGGAGTCATAAATTTAGTGTGTTATAAACAGAACTAGCTTTCGCATTCAGTTTTGCCTGCGGCCATAATTTGCCAATACGTTCTTTTAAACGTTGCTAACATAATGTAAATAGCTATTTCTTAAAAGAAATAAAGTAGGAATAAAAAAAGGCAATAATCATAAAACAGCTTTTATGGTGTAATACAGCGACGGAATAAATTTAGACAAAGTTCTCAATACATTTTTGACTTCGAAAAACGGGACATATGAATGACTAACACTACACACTCGTGAAATGTTATTATGAAACTCTCTTTCAGCTCGTTTCATTATGTAGCAGTCACATAAAATACAATTACTTATTAGTTACTATGTACATTTAGAAACAAACAAACAGGTAATAAATTTAACATCAGTAATATCTCCCCAACGAAGCCTAGCTAAAATTACAATATAAAGTGTATTTGGAAGGATATTTCCAGTTTGATTGCGTTGTTTTATGCTAATCCTAGTAATTGGCTAAGCAAATATTGGTACAGTCATCTGCAATAATATGTTACACAACGAAGGCCTCAATAATATCTGACACGATCTTATTTGTAGAGCCATAAGAGCGTGCCACATATTTTTGCGGCCTTCAAAGAGTAACATATTATTGCTGGTGACTGTACCTATAGGTAGACCGCGATTAAACGCTCGAGTGGGTAGATTATTCATTATGTTTTAACATGGTGGAACATATCTAAAGTTATTAAAGCCCGACGAGAAATACAAGATCATTGTCAATAGATAGTTTAGTATGAAAAATTTAGTTCCAATGAAATTCCGCAATATGGCGCGTGATGATGTAGGCTTTAATTGCAGAAAAGAAGTAAGGCGGAAAATATCGTAAAATTAGCGCTATCCGGTGCCTCTAACTAGTCTAACTATTCAGAATAGATGTCAACTGCAGCTGCATTGCTGTTGCGTCGTCATCTCTCAATTTGCCAATTTGCTTTCTGATCTGTCAATTTGCTTGCTAAAATGTGTGAGGTTTGCCGATGCATTACTGTCGCGATTATGAAGGTACTGCCGCCTGCATTACTGCCGCAAATGTCACAAAATTTCGGGATACAACACCGATATTTTTTCACATTTGAGGCAGCAAAGCTGTCGGCGGTAATGAAATTAGTTTTTTTTTTTATTTAGATTCAGTAGGTAACTTTGAATGAAAAACAAACTGTTGTCAGATTACTCTGAAGTCTAAATAGCTATCAGTATAAACTACATACAGTAGGTTAAAAATATCAACAGCCAGTTATCTAAATTCGTCAATTGAGGGCGATTTGCTAAACTGACCCACAAACGCAGTAAATAACCCGTGTACGTCGTATTGTAGGCGTTCGCCGTTCATCGAGCCAAAGCAGTGGCGGGTTAAGTAAGTTCACGTAAACAGTTAATAAATTACTTGCAGGAACGAGTCATGAGCGGCAGCGGATCAAATTGCATGTAGAAATCAATCTGTCACTAATAAATAAGTACTAACTTCTGTAAACTGATATGATACAATCTGACAATAAATGATTACTTACTTACTTAAATACTGCAAAGAACTGTAGTTAACATGAAATGGGTATATAAAAACATTACCATTTGTTATAGGTACGTTTAAAATTCAATAAAGACAATACTGGGTTCCGGCAGAATATCAATGCTTTCCTCGAAAAAGTGAACCTGGCTGAGTCGGAACCATTTGTTTTTTATCCACACAGCGTTCTGCAACTAATTCAATTTTTCGTGTTTTTATATTATTTTACTGATAATTAAATTGTGTATTTTTTTCTGTTAGTGTATTTGTAGGTATGTGTTTTATGTACATATGTATGTTACTTTATTTTCACTATGTTCTTTTTATGTAATTATTGTCTGCGTGTTTACGAATAAAACACTATTCTATCATAAAAAACTGGACTGACTGGTAGAGAGCGCCTTATGGCATTAAGTCCGCCATTTGTACTTTTTTGTATGGTGCAATAAAGGTTAAATTGATAAAACATAACAACAATTGCACATACAACGCCCAGGTCCTGAGTAAACAGCGTTCTAAAAAGCCAAGCCTTGTTGTCACTTATCGCTCCCGCCTCCGCCCTCGCTCCGCTCATGCACTCGCGCAGCCCGGATGCAGTTAACTACGCCCCGACATGCGAGTGTTGAAGCATTGCATTGTTGCATACAAGTCGTGTTGCTACCCAGACGTTGGAAGAGATTGATGTGGCGTGGACATGAATGTATGAAAAAATTAAGTTTAGATATTGCTACAGGGATTGCTATATTACATAAAGATTCGAATTTTAGATCTTGCTACTGGACCACGGGCCATAACATCCTAGATTTCAGGCAATAATTCGTAAACTAGTTAAGGGTTATGTAGAATGAACCTTCGTTGACGTCAAGCGAAAGTTAGTGGCAATTCAATGCATTCTAAATTGTGTAAAGCTTTTTTTTAAGTTTCTTTTCCAAGTAGGTACCTAGATATACAATGCGCTTATGAACGTCAAATAAAGCTACACCGGCTCTAACCCTGGGCGCACCACTGCTCAAGAACATTTACTTAAATCCCTCCAAATTGGAGGAGGGATTTAAATCTATTCTTATATATAAAAAAAACTCTCAGACACTGCAGACTCACTCTTCACTCATTTCCACTTAACAACAACATTGCCTCATTCCATTTATTCTAATAAGTGTAATTACCTATAATAGTTTAAACCTCGCAGCAGCAAAAAACTCATTTGCCTGCAATTGTGTTAACGATCGGCATTGTTTGCCTGTTTGTTTGATTGCAGGCAACTTAGCTAAACAAAACAATTTTTTTTAAACATCATTAGCGGCATGGTTTGTTTATGTAATTATTTAGATTAACAGGATTAATAGGTTTTTTTACAGTGCAATGATATCCAGTATAAGGTAGAATAACTGTCAGTAGAATTTCTCTAAATCATTACCGAATAATGCCGAAAGTCATTTTCGCAACAATTTTTTCGCGTAATTTCATTTTGCCGAATGATCAAGTGGCAACGCAACACAATTATTCGTATGATGTCTCAACCTAACAGTTAGCAAACTGCATGTTTGAACAACATGTAGTCTCTTTGACATGACAACAACTTAATACCGTAAAATTGGGTGAGTAGGGCCAAAACTGAAATTCAAACCTCGATAACATTTTATTTTTACATATGAAAACTGAATGGTGTATATATTAATATTAAGTGTTCCGGACGTTTGTATTTTAGTTTTTATTTTATTTTGGGTAGTTCCATTTTATAACTTTGACGATAAAGAGGAAAACCCACCTCACCCCGTAGTGCCTCGTATTTGGGGTGAGAGGGGTTTTCATACAAAGGTGATTTTGGAAGATTGTTGGATCGATTTTTTTTTATTATGCGTATTACTATAGCTCCATTTTAAATTGGAATACATTATTTTTGTAGCAGTAGCCTTAAAATCCCTTCTCACCCCCCTCTCAAACCTTCTGTCCCCATTCATAACCCACCTCTCCCCGTGAAACCTACTCACCCCGTTTTACGGTAATACCTACACTTTTTTTAAAGCTTCGTTTTAGGTAGCAGAATCTGCTTGATAATATGTAATTCTACCAAGTAAAACGTTAACATAATGACAATTTGCAAAAAGTTGGTTGGCAAGTGAAATTCGGACAATAAAACTTCAACGAAAAACCAGAATACCGCTGCCGCAGTAATATCGCAGCTGCAGTTAAGATCCGAACATCACTTTTTAGTACATCATCCATGTTTCAGTTCCAATCTGGATCCATTTGTCACCTTTTTGATTGCAACACTAAAGGTACCCTTCCGATTTAGACCACACCAGCATTACTGCAACAGTATTGCAGCGTGACATATACTGCCTTAACTTTCCGAATGTAACCTTTCAAAGCCACAAGCTTGCCGTCATAAATATAAATTTTATTACATCCCATAAATATGAAAAGCCGTCAATAACCCGTAAAGGCTGACATACACACGGACAGCACGCGATGGTACAATGTTTTAATGGCTTTTGGACTTTCGGGACAGCACAAGGGGTCGTGTTATGGTGTTCTTATGATACTTTCACGCATCCTAATAATTTATTGTGTATCTAGAATTAGTAGCAACTCGAATATTGTATGTAATTCCAAAGATTGTATTGTCATCAATGATGACTGATCATTATTTATCTCATTGCAAGGTTTTAAATCGATACGTTTACGAGAAATAGATTAGGTATTTAAAATCGACTAAGTTTTTAATTTTATACACTGACAAGTTAAGTTAATTGCTACATTACTGCTGCAGTATTGCACATTACTGCCGACTTCATGCTACCGCAAATGTCAAAATTCTGGCAGCAACATCGTTTTTTAGGGTTCCGTAGCCAAATGGCAAAAAACGGAACCCTTCCGGAACGCCTGTCTGTCTGTCCGTCTGACTGTCCGTCCGTATGTCACAGCCACTTTTTTCCAAAACTATAAGAACTATACTGTTGAAACTTGGTAAGTAGATGTTTTCTGTGAACCGCATTAAGATTTTCACACAAAAATAGAAAAAAAAAAACAATAAATTTTGGGGGTTCCCCATATTTAGAGCTTAAACTAAAAAAAAATTTTTTCATCAAACCCATATGTGTGGGGTATCTATGGATAGGTCTTCAAAAATGATATTGAGGTTTCTAATATCATTTTTTTCTAAACTGAATAGTTTGCGCGAGAGACACTTCCAAAGTGGTAAAATGTGTCCCTCCCCCCTGTAACTTCGAAAATAAGAGAATGATAAAACTAAAAAAAATATATGATGTACATTACCATGCAAACTTCCACCGAAAATTGGTTTGAACGAGATCTAGTAAGTAGTTTTTTTAATACGTCATAAATCCCCTAAATACGGAACCCTTCATGGGCGAGTCCAACTCGCACTTGGCCGCTTTTTAACACTTGCGGAAGTAACGCAGTCGACTGCAGCAGTATTGAGGGGGGAACATTACGGCAGGATAGGTACGTCAAATTTTATATACAGTTTTCTAAAAATTGATATTTTGAAATTTCCTGTGGTAATGCAGTCGACTGCAGCAATATTGCATTGCGACATTACTGCCCACCGCAGCCACCGCATTACTGCCAGAAATGTCATAATCGATTTTACTGCCCGAATTTTTGATATTTCCGGCAACAATAAAGTTGACAGTAATGCTGGTGTCTGAATCCGAACGATACCTTTACGAAGCATCCGTCCACCAACAGACCGTACACTTGTTTTGTACTGTCCAAAATCACGAATAAATTTACCGGAAAAAACACTTAATATGTAAATCAACACCTCATTATAGCCCTTGATCAGATATTTATGATGCGAGTTAATTTGTGAAAGTATTATCAGGGATAAATTGAATTTCCCGTCCCAGTTGCTGCGGACAAAGGGACGGGCGCGGCCGACTGTATCTCCTAGTGTGCGCGGGTCCACTGTCATCCGGCTCACGGCTGTGTAAAATGTAAATGTACCTAAATGTAGGGATTTTACTTTACAACTAGAGTTGTAGATGTAGGCGTCAAGACCGCTAAGCTTAAGTGGGACTGGGCTGGACATGTCTGCTGCATGCACCCAGAAAGGTGGGCCAAAATGGTTACTGAGTGGGACCCACGGAACAGGGTCGAGTGGAGAAAACGAGGGGAGGCCTTTGCCCAGCAGTGGGACACCAAAATAGGCTAGAGAAAAAAAAAGTCTTTTTACTTATATAAGGTATGGTGAAGATGGGAACGAATTTACCAAAAACATCATAGAAGGGAAAGTTGAAGCGAAGAGGAAGAAAGGAAGACCAAAGAGGGCGTACATGAATCAAATAAAGGAAAAACTTAACGTCTTGTCGTATCAGGCTGTCAAAGACCGCCAAACATGGAAATTGCTCCACCGACAAGAGTCTTACTCTTAAATATATGATGATGAAGGTATAAGGCTCATACGCGTATAAGGAACCCGTGATAATTTAACAGTGTATATTTAAGGTCATATTTAAGGACTAAAATGTCCTATTGTATAGAGTCTAACTCTACCAAAAAGTATACAGTTACAAAAGGACTATCTATACTGGGCATTCTCTACCAGTTAACCTTTTTAATTATAGGGTTAAAGACATGTTGATGTGCGTAACACAAGACAATCGGTGTGTTAGGGCTTAGTTAGACGGTGCGCGAACTCGTATACTCGTATTTTGAATATTTGTAGTTTTTAGTTATACTCTTGTATGTAATTTTAGTTTTAAGTTTATCACAAATAAAATACTTGAAATACTTGATTCTGAAAATGTTGTCAAAGCGATCCTATCCTATCATATTCCTTTATTAATAAGTATGTTAAAAGGCTAATTCATACTTATAATTAGGTAAATTTCAATTGAATTACAATTCATTAAAATAATATTCTACAATTAACGTAAAATAAAACAATTTAAAACAATACATATATCATTCAACTCTGTGGGTTAACAGTAACAGTTACTACCGGCAATGGAAACGCGTCCAACTTTCCCGATGGCTATCTCGCAATAAATGTACGCGAGTCCCGATAAGGTGTCCACGCACCGCGAAACCTGTGTGGCTGTGCGTAACTAGTTTAACATAACATATGCTATACGTACAGTCGTCAGATATATCGGAGCGGCCGGTGTGGTCGGGAATATCTGAACTCGCATTCTAACGCCTTGAAATAGAGGCGTGTTTAGATATTGAGTGAGCACCTTGGCCGCTCCGATGTTTCTGATGGCGACTGTATACTTAAAAAAGCGGCCAAGTGCGAGTCGGACTCGCCCATGAAGGGTTCCGTATTTAGGCGATTTATGACGTATTAAAAAAAAACTACTTGCTAGATCTCGTTCAAACCAATTTTCGGTGGAAGTTTACATGGTAATGTACATCATATATTTTTTTTAGTTTTATCATTCTCTTATTTTAGAAGTTACAGGGGGGGGGACACACATTTTACCACTTTGGAAGTGTCTCTCTCGCAAACTATTCAGTTTAGAAAAAAATGATATTAGAAACCTCAATATCATTTTTGAAGACCTATCCATAGATACCCCACACGTATGGGTTTGATGAAAAAAAAAATTTTGAGTTTCAGTTCGAAGTATGGGGAACCCCAAAAATTTATTGTTTTTTTTTCTATTTTTGTGTGAAAATCTTAATGCGGTTCACAGAATACATCTACTTACCAAGTTTCAACAGTATAGTTCTTATAGTTTCGGAGAAAAGTGGCTGTGACATACGGACGGACAGACAGACGGACAGACAGACAGACATGACGAATCTATAAGGGTTCCGTTTTTTGCCATTTGGCTACGGAACCCTAAAAATGGCCTTGCTGTACGTACGTAGTACAGTATTAATAGTAACAGCTAAAACAACGCTCCAAAAGTATTTGCAATCCTGAGGAATCACCGCGAAAAAAAATCGCAAGTTGCGGGGATCTTTCTCTTTTATTCCAATAGAGTGACAGATAAAAATGCCCACAATTTGCGAAATTTGGTAAGTAATGTCATCTTATACTACTTAATACAAGTATAGGACAAAATTGGAAAAAGTTACATTTGTACGGAACCCTCGGTGCGCGAGTCCGACTCACACTTGTCCGGTTTTTTTATTTTCTCTTATCTTATAATTTTAACCGGAACAAAAAACAATTAGGTTGTCATATTTTTGGCACATTTATTAAAGAGCCCACCAAGATCTTAATTAAGTTGGAAAGTTCAATAACTTCGTAATTAAGATTAAGATTAATTAAGGGTCCTATTTCACTTTTCACTTCCGGAACTCGTTGGGTGTATTTAATTGATTAACCAATAAGGGTCGGTTGTTTATAAATAACATTTTAAATTAAATTACTTTATTACTTACAGAAACATTAATTATATCCTTATTTGCACGTTAAACTTACATTACTAGATTTCTCAATCATATTAATGTTACGCCGTAATGCTGCGGCAGTAATGCTGCCGCGGATGTCAAAAATCCGGGCATCAACATCAATAATTATATTCGACTGTATTTAAAATAAACTATTTTACACTATGCATGAAATAAAGCACCAGAAGATTAATAGAGAAAAGTCGGCAGCAGTTATTTTTAGACACAATTTCTATTTTAAAACTGGTATAAAACTACATATAAAGATAAGGTACTTAATTTAATTGAGACGTCACATGCTAGTGTTTCATATAAATTGCATACTAGCAAAATAGTTTAGACAGATCGAAAAAAGAAACTGATTTGACTAGTAGTCAAACACCCTATTGTAATATTTGCGGTAGTAATGCAGTCGGCAGTAATGTCGCGCTGCAACATTGCAGCAGTAATGCAAAGTATCTTCGGTAAGAAATCTTTTCCGACGAAAAACACACAAAAACACAGCAAAAAATCCCCTTAAACTCTCTTTTTCTGAAATAAAGGCAGTTTGTCACATCCATCACCCCGGAGTGTTACAACAAATAATAATATCACGTACGTACCCCATCGCCGTCATTCTTCATAACACTCGCATTCTCCGCGTTCCCCATTCGTCTAAAAAACTGCAAAGCATGCGCAATCATAATAACCCCCTTTTGCTAGAATTCACAAAAACTGCGTTGAATTTAAACCAGTATAGAATTTTCATATATTTTCATCTTCACCAGATATCTTCTAACAGATGGCGTTAGGACGCTAAAAGGCAATTTGGTAGAAACCTACATCGCGCTTACGGAGTTCCAAATGTCACTTACTATTATATACTCCTGTGTGGCTACCACCAGTTTGGCACTGATATAAACGCCATCGAGAACGTACCTAATTTACTTTCTATGCATCTAGCTCGTACTCGCATATTAGTGCGAGCGAGATGTATAGAAAGTAAATTACGTTATCGATAGCGTAGACTCATGGTACGGGCTCTTCTGCCTACCTCTCGGTCCCCCGGCACACCCGCCTGAAGAGAGTACTCTCTATTGCCCTTTCTCTATTACGTATTTCTACAGATGATTGGAAGTCCTCAACTGAGCGTTTCTCTAGAAACTTCCTGCCTCGCACAGCGTGTACTAAAACCTAATCCGTGTAAGCTAAATAGTAAAACTCACAGAACATATTAAAGAGGTTAGAATGGCTATCGCGCACAGTTAGTATCGGAACCGGTGTCGCCGCTCGTTCCTCTCCACATTTACTAACACTCGCGTAACGGTAGTAAAAACTAGCTAGCGCCTTGTGTGCGTGGTGAATGGATACGCCTCCTTTAAACAGATTTGAAGTCTGGCTTCTTAATCTGAACGTTATTGTGGCGCAAAAAGGCATGTTTCTTCATTTTCGGTCAGCGCGGGCGAGTAGCATGCGAGCGTTTGCTCAAAACCCCGCGGCGACACGTACCCTGCTCGCATCGCCATTCTACTGTGCTTGCGGTATTTCCGGGCCATTAGGACCTTTAAAGAATGAGTCACGCTAGACTAGACCGGGGCCGGGCCGGAGCTTCCGGCGCTTCGTTTTCTATGGATAGCACCACGTGATCACCGATTAGCCGTCATAGAAAATGGCGTGTCGGAAGCTCCGGCCTGGGCCTGGCCCGGTCTAACTCTAGAGCGAGTCATCCTTAATCCTTCAGGAAAAGGGCGTAACTATTCCCATCTTAAAGGGCGGCAACCTATCTGCAACCCCTCTGGTGTTGCAGGTGTCCATGGACGACGGTGATTGCTTACCATGAGGTGATTAGTCTGCTCGCTTGCCTCCTGTATCATAAAAAAAGAAAAGTCTTTGGTTTTTATCAAGGGTTTGAGAGAATGTTTAGTGAATAGCTATGTCAAGTGTAAGTACGTCACGTACGCGATATGCGAGGGACAAAAATGACGCCAAATGAAACGGAAGGGACATGTGACATAACATCACGACGGAGATACGTTGGCCTAAAAATATACCGCATAGTTTTAAGGAAATAAGTAGCATGACTCACAAACATTATTATTACTCCTAGCATTCGAAAAAGCTGAATTTCATATCGAATAGGTTGACTAGTAAAGAATGCCTTAAAGCATTACGTCCTCCTTTTGTACTTTTTACTTCTATTTGTGCGATAAAAGTTTTAAATAAATAAATATGAAATACTACTTGGGAAAATTCGACCCATGTCGCTGTGACCCGGGTGACAGAGCGGTTTAGGCATCTCCGCGAATGCAGAGGTCGCTGGTTCGATTCCCGACCTGGGCACTGGAGGCCTTGGTCACTTCCTTTGTACAAAATACCTTAAGAATTGCTTTTGGGTGAAAGAAAACATCAAAAGAAAACCTATACCTACAGGTAAGTACATTTGAGCGGAAATTCATAGGTGTGTACAAGTTTAAGCCTAGTACAGGGGACAGCAAACTTTTGAAACGAAAAGCCATTCGTTGTTTTAGTCCGTATCCTTAATTTTAACCCGCAGAGTTGTTGTTGAACTTAGTGTAATTTTTTTGATTGACTTGATACCGCATACGAACATCTTTTTTTGTTGTATAATAAACTGATCGGCGATTAGCTCTAGTCACACCTGATTGAAAGTGAAGACAGAGCCTAAGATGGAGCTCACCGGTTCAATAATATCATTCACAATGTTCAACGTTCAATCAAGAAATACTACTCGTTTTACTATGTGCACAGTCATACCGTAGGTATCGTAGTCTCGGGTGAGGCGTGGACAAAAGCTTTGGAATGCGTGGTGAATACCAAACTGTTTTATTAAGGGTTGAGAAGGTGCCTTTTCTATGTATTATATTCAACATACGTACATTACAATATACGGCTACACTACCTTCTGACCTCGACTTCGTCAGTGTGGAGATGATGATGATTGTCAAAAAATAATAATACCAGGGGCAACTGAAAAGTTCGCGGCCTTAGAAAATAAATGAAAGAGAGTATTAAAGTAAATGTTAATTATTAATCGTTAATTAATCGTTAGTAATGGCGGCAATATTTTAACTCTAAAGAGGCGGGGAAAAAAGTAGAATAGTTTTTTTTTCTTTCTTTTTTTTCTAGCTTAGGCCGCGAATATTTCAGCATCCCCTCGTATGTGTCCTTTCCCGGACTTCAAACTATCTCCGTATCAATTTTCTAAATCGGTTCAGGAGGTTTATGAGTGGTTTAAGGTAACAGACATACAGACAGGCAGAGATACTTTCGTATTTATAATATTATTATAAGCTATATGCAACGTTGTTACTTAAGGTAACATTCGAATAGCAACTGCAAAAACGTTGCTGTTGCAGCGTTTAGGTTTCTACCATAATGTCACAGCCAATTTCCTCGATAAAGTATTCAATGTGTTCCCTAGTAACTCTAGTAAGTAATTAAGTGAACGCTTTTTCTCCCTTGATCCACAATTACCAGCAATTACCCGATTACCACACAGTGATGCAACGTCGCGCTAGCTTTCATCACCCGACGACCAATTATCGTTATTTATTCAACTCTGTTTCTAGCTTACCAACTGTTGTCTCGGTGACCCTAATTGGGTCACACACGCAGAAATAAATCAACTATTCTTTTGAAGTTAAAAAGTTACACGGGATGTCTTCTCGGAGTGTCTAATGTGACATTTCTTCAACTAGAAACGTCATTGTGATTGACATCTGTATTTACAATTTATAGTCACTTTTGACGCTGACAGATCATATTCATAACTAATCCAGATCTAATGCATAACCTGTTATTGAAATCAGAATACGACTGTATACGAGGATAATTGACATGTTATGCGATTGTGTTGCTATAATTATTATCATAGTTAGATCATATTGGTATCATATTTTATATACCCTGAATACGCCAAACAGATAAATAATAAACGAACTAAAGTGAATGCGGAAAGCATCGGCTTTGTTCGGCACAAAGCTTAGATTTACGGCCTCCATTGTCTTAGGCCAGGAACGGGACCATTATTTATTAAACTACCTACTTTACGGCGCAGAGGCGTTGTGTATGGAATTTTTAATTACTGGTTTGGTTAGTGGTTGTTATAGTGAACAAAGGCCGGGAAATAGATAGTTGGATGGGTGTGATATAAATAGGCGAGAAAAGCGAAGTCGTTTCATCATCATCTTCGCGTTGTCCCGGCATATAGCCACGGCTCATGGGAGCCTGGGGTCCGCTTGGCAACTAATCCCAAGAATTGGCGTAGACATTAGTTTTCGCAAAAGTCGTTTAGTGAAGCCAAAACGATTGATTACTGTCGCCCATGGACACCCAGTCCAGAGGTTGTTAGTGCGTTGCCGACCTTTAAGATGAGTCGCTATGAGGGTTTGAAGGTCGTTTCGGTCCGGAAATACCGCAGGCAACAGTTCATTCCACAGTTTAGCTGTGCAGGAAGTTTCTGGAGAAACGCACAGTTCAGGACCACCAACTACATATATCCCATATGTTGTTGAGCATAAGACTTTCCGGTCGGTGCTACATCTATTGTCAAGTAGCAGTACTGATAATTCCACTACTCGATGCTAGATATCGACACTGAAAATAATAGTCTTTTTGGTACCAAAACTGATGTATGGTGCTCACTGCACTCTTGTCTTACTGTATTTCTCTATGGTTTAAGTAATATTTTGACGGTAGACACATTAAAGCAATAGAAAGGTGGGATAGGTTCATTAGGTTGATTCAGATGCCCGAAGAGCAAACTGTCCAGAAATAGGGAACAGGTCAACCCCCCCTCCCCTTCTCTCCCTTCTTGTCATATTAATGAGATAGTATAGGTCTTTAATACAACCTGTCACACTTGGCACCCCCTCCCCCTGTTGCTGTGACGTAATATGTGGATGAACCCTTACCATAAAAAACATGGCGTCGATGCTCTCAATTACGCACATACTCGTAGATTCCCCTAGGGCTGTCACCGCTGCATTACTCAGTCACTGCATTACGTGCGGTGCGAGCGATATTGGAGCCGAGTGATGGATTGTACGCAAATATTTGCTAGGGTTGTCACTTCGCAACATATTATTAATTGAATTGGTGCGTTTCCTCGTTGTTTCCTTTGATATACTTATTAAGATCTGTAGAACTGTGTCGTATGGAATATTAGACCGCAGTTTGAGTTCTGATTCTTGTTACGCTAAGAAGTGTGAGAGAAAAGAGGGTAATTCAAGGGGTTAATAGTGGGGGTAACGGAACCACTATTCAGCCTGGCAACATCGGGTTTCTTGAAGGCTATTAGGAAGACCACTACAAGTATCAACAGTCAAACTGTGGTCTAATAAGTATGCATACCAAACAATTCCTAAGATAGAACATATTTAATTACAAAAACGGGTCTACCGCGATATAGTTTCATTGTTTTTACCTTAAATTCCGACGTTTCAGCTGAGTTACACCAGCTGTGGTCACGTAAAGACTGACGTCCCAGCAAATGCCAACGTAGATATAAATAAAACAATACTGAACTACCCGAAATTTGTTTATAAAAATGATCGAGGTAGACAAAGAAATTGAAGATACCCGTTTAAGTTTAATGTTTAAGATAGAAGTACCTAAATAAAATGCAAGTTTATCTTTTATTTTATTCCGATTTAAATCTAAAAGCACAAAAATATATATTGCTTGGTACAAGCGAGTTACGATTACAAATATGTTACCTATAAAATACAGATGGCAAATATTTTGCTCGTGTGACAACCCTACGTGCGACATTGAGTGATATTGACTGGTCCCACATGATCCCAATAAGAGAATGGTCGGGAATACAGCCCGCAGACTAATGCGCCTCACAATCAATCTTCACTCTCATTCGTGACGTCAGAATGTAGCCTTTGGGAATTAACCAGCTTATTTAGGGACAGTAAAATCAACAACAGTTCAAAAGCCCAACTATGGTACAAAATTAACTCGATTCTTCGTTCAAATCTGCTAGCATGAGTTGCGTTCTCGCGCGCGACATCATACATCTAGCGCGACTTCAAGTATGGACTCGCGCGCAAGATCGTAACATATGCTAGACCGCCAGGTGTGACTATTTAGTATTTATTTTTGTTTTTTTTTTTTTTCTGAAAATTTCCTTTATTTATATTATAACATACATACATATAATCACGCCTATTTCCCGGATTGTTAACATATATTTTGCTATAAGTACCTAGGTATATGCGCCACCACTGAGATCTATTGACTAAAAATACCTTGTCACGTAAATATCATTTAGTAGACATGTCAATGGAAGCAATAATCAATGCTATCTTTCCTACATTCCTACCTTCCCTTCATTCTGCTACCGTTCCATTACCAGCAAAACGACAGCAAATATAAAGATATACCTACTGAATTGTAAACAATTTCGACAATAATGTCGAATACTTCCACAAAATTCTTTGTTCTGTCTCTTCACACTCCCCGCTCCCCTTTTACCCCCTTTTTACCCCCTTGTCATGGGATGGATGGCGAAAGTATAGTGTCTGTCAAACGCAAATTGAAATTTCTTGCGTTCCGCGTTATCGGAAAACTGTATAATGGCGTGTGTCAGATGTTTTTGTTGTAAATGAACTGGGTAAAAACAATACTTTTTTTATACCACCGCCGACCTTTTAAAAACCTGTACACTTATTTTTTGAAGAACCCCATACTATATAGACCCTCGGAAAAACTCTACGTACCAGAAAGAACTTATTGGGCGCCTTTTTCAAAATCAAAATTATAAATTAAGTTTCAGTAGAAATTGAGGTCAATTTGGATTAAAACAGAGGTCGCTGAGGTTAAAAGCACTTTAGTTCAACTTCACACCCAAATAAATCTAAGTTTCAAATGTAATAAGCATAACTATGTGAACAGTAAATAACTTTAATGAAACGAAACTGCTGTAAATATTTCAGTGTATTGTTCGTACACATTAATTTAGTTTAAGCCTCCGTTGGGACGAGAGTAATTTAATATACAAATTATGAGGGGCCGGCAAACATACAGGGTATTGCTATTGTGACGAACAAGTAAACAATCCTACCTAATATTAAAATTGTATTAAAATTTATTTAGACTTCATAATGGTCCAAAAAAATGTCAGTTAAATTAAAATATAAATTATGAAAGCCACCAATCTCTGGTGAGCGTAAAAGAGAAGCTACAAGATATTCTAGAAATTAAATTATATGTGTTCTTTTCAATGTGTGTATTTTGTGTTTACCTATGTGTAATTCTTGTATGTTTATTGTTTATCTATGTGTGTAAACCACATGAATAATTTTGAATTTGAATTTGAAATAAAACGGAACTAAAGATGAAAAAACGTGGCAACACCAGTTAACTTGTCACAAATCACATTATTGTGAAATTTTGTAGACATGTTTTTTTTGTGTTGAATCACTTATTTTTCGTTGTTGTTCGTCTTAAACGCTTATTAAACGTGTTTTTAAGATGGTTGTGTTGAGGCCTAGGCCCCTTTCTAGCTAGTGCAGGGATGCCTAAGTGGATCTTCAATGAAGACTTGTTATTTAAACTTGTGTACAACATTTTTTTTCAAATTTAAATTAATACAGTACAACTAGAGTTTGTCATTCAATGTATTTTGGAAGATTGCCGTTGGCTGCTGGCGGCGGACGTTATATACGCATCCGATCGTGCCGCTTTTCGAATTTCGGACGCAATCGGCCGTGACGTCACGTATTAGGATGCGTTCTGAACAGTTGGCCAACATTTCAAATTGATAGTGATCAGAATCAAAGATGTTTATAAATTATCGATGACTTAAGATCCTTTTTTTTTAATCGGTTATAAATAGGTCAAATACTATTGTCATCGCGTGGTAGAATCAGTCAGGACAGTTAAACTGAGGCTCCCAGGTGTAAACAGCGGAATTGCGTCGTTCCCTGGAATGCCACTACACTTCAGGACAAATTAAGAGGATAATGCATAACCTTAATTATATAACAACCTTGAAGGTAGGTACTGTTTGGATTTAGATGCCAGCATTTTATTGCTACAGTCAATTGTTTACTGTATTCTTGCACAAAATTACAAATTCATACAGTCAGACAACGTGTGGCACTGTCATCATTAATATCAAATTTCTTTGACGTTTGAAATAACACCCTCACATTGTTCTGGTAAATAGATGAAATTTTAAGAAAATGCTCAAAATGTTCAGCCCATAGTTGGCTAGCAGAAGAGAACATCTTCTATAAGTTCGCCAATTTTACTTTCCTGTATCTTCCACAATAAAATTGAAATAAATAAATATAATATGTATTTATTTATTGTAAGTTTTCAATTTAATTAGAAACTAAACCAGATTTTCAGTTCAATCAGAAAGCAATGAAATTAAACGAATGAAAAAATTGGAAAGTCGATCAAAAAGGTTTTCTGAAGACAATAATTTAAGGGTACTTAATGTACTATGAAGTACCTAGTATATATCTGTTCACCCATAAAACCCCATTAGATTTCAAATTAAATTCCGCAACAAACATTCTAATTTTCACTTAAATTTTCAAATAAATTGTAATGTTATTTTACCCCATAGCATTCTCGGGGGAAAACCCGAAAGTGAATAATTTTCGATTATCGGCGTTTATTTAATATGCCTGACTGATAAATCAATTTATGGCGTAATGCGATTGGTGTCCCACCGCTTGGAAAATATGGAATGGGAGAAAATGGTTTAATTTTAAGGGTACTACATATTACAGTACAAATCTTACTGAAATCGTCCTAATATAATATGCACAATAAATTTTTAAGTTTAATTTTTAATCTGATTAATTATTGACATGAATTTCATATTTCTTAATAAATTGTTATAAGTTAGGTCAAAATTTTAGATTAATTGGTTGAATACAAAGCTTATATTTTAAAGTTTTAAAATTTTATTTTTTTAGGATATACTCTGTTTCTGTTATGTACATAATATAATATGTAATGCATTAGTTTAAAAATAATATGCGTTGTAGTAACCTAAAAGTTAAGTGGGTGGATCAACTATTTTTTGTTGTTATTCTGTCCGGTCAGCCAAGAGACAATAGTAGTATAGTTTGTTAGAAGAAATTGTACACCACCTTCTTCTGACACGCTTGGAAGACGAGCTTCAATGGAAAGGGTGTATAAGTATCACAAAAAAGCGAGTTTGGTGAATTTAAATGCCTAAAAATCAGGTTTTAAAGAGTGACCCAGGAGAACGTAACCATGGCAACGAGTGACAAGAAAAAGTTGATTCACCCAAGTCCTTTCTGAGCAAACATAAATGTTATTAGTTATAAGTGGAAACTGTTTTAGCTATGTATTGTCTAAATTAATTATCTTGTTGTACTATTTTGCCCGTTTGTTTCCCAAGTTTAAATAAAATAAAATATAAATTTGGAATTTACAAAGCAAAAATAATACGTATGGTGTATTCGGCTAATTCTGATAAGTCCACAGATGGACTCTAAAGTGATGGAATTATAGGTCATTTTCGGAATTAGCCAATGTTTTGGAGTGGTCGGAATTACCCGAAACCACCACCATTTGTGTATAATCTTATTTCAGAACCTAACTCGTACACAATGATCTCTGTCTCAGAATAAATCCGTCACACCAATAACAGCGACCGCAATCTCGCATGTTTCCTATTTTCCTCTCCATCAATAAAACATATGTCACAAAAAAGGCTTTTAGCTAATTGCGTCCTTTATTGTGGACATAGACGTCCAACAGTAGATTTCACATTAGGCCTAAAAGGACTATATTATTATGAAGTACTAGCCCTTTAAAGCTTTGAACGTGCGGCGCGTCATCGTACACCTGTACGGCTACCATCAGTTTGGCACTGACATAAACGCCATCGAGAACGTAATTTACTTTTCACCTCAGCAGCTCGAACAAGGGTACTTTGCTACTTAAAAACAGTGAGCAAAATCGCATTTTGCTCACTGCAAGTGACCTTAATATTCAAATGTCATTTTAACAGGCGGGGTCTAATACAAGTTCGAAATACTTGGATTCTATCCCCTCTCACCCTCTCTCTCTGTCTCTGATGTCCCTTTCACGTCGTTAGCAAAAAGAAACAGACAAAAAAAGTTCAAACGACATTCAACGGTATATTAACGGTTTATAATAGACCCCCGAAAAACGTCTGAACGCATCGTTCCAAAACACGTACGAGTATGAATTCTTAATAATTAATTAATGAAAATAAAGTTTAAGATTTGTTAAAAACTGATAAAAACGTATATATTTTACGTAATTTCTTGTACGATTAAAATAATGAACTCAAAAAATACACAGAATGTCACGTAAAA